>NC_060130.1:270551766-270870035 GCF_021461395.2 Schistocerca americana | reverse complement strand
TTAATAGCCATTGAATTGTCTGGAACTACCTTCTCTATCAAATACACTCCTGGAAATGGAAAAAAGAACACATTGACACCGGTGTGTCAGACCCACCACACTTGCTCCGGACACTGCGAGAGGGCTGTACAAGCAATGATCACACGCACGGCACAGCAGACACACCAGGAACCGCGGTGTTGGCCGTCGAATGGCGCTAGCTGCGCAGCATTTGTGCACCGCCGCCGTCAGTGTCAGCCAGTTTGCCGTGGCACACGGAGCTCCATCGCAGTCTTTAACACTGGTAGCATGCTGCGACAGCGTGGACGTGAACCGTATGTGCAGTTGACGGACTTTGAGCGAGGGCGTATAGTGGGCATGCGGGAGGCCGGGTGGACGTACCGCCGAATTGCTCAACACGTGGGGCGTGAAGTCTCCACAGTACATCGATGTTGTCGCCAGTGGTCGGCGGAAGGTGCACGTGCCCGTCGACCTGGGACATGACCGCAGCGACGCACGGATGCACGCCAAGTCCGTAGGATCCTACGCAGTGCCGTAGGGGACCGCACCGCCACTTCCCAGCAAATTAGGAACACTGTTGCTCCTGGGGTATCGGCGAGGACCATTCGCAACCGTCTCCATGAAGCTGGGCTACGGTCCCGCACACCGTTAGGCCGTCTTCCGCTCACGCCCCAACATCGTGCAGCCCGCCTCCAGTGGTGTCGCGACAGGCGTGAATGGAGGGACGAATGGAGACGTGTCGTCTTCAGCGATGAGAGTCGCTTCTGCCTTGTTGCCAATGATGGTCGTATGCGTGTTTGGCGCCGTGCAGGTGAGCGCCACAATCAGGACTGCATACGACCGAGGCACACAGGGCCAACACCCGGCATCATGGTGTGGGGAGCGATCTCCTACACTGGCCGTACACCACTGGTGATCGTCGAGGGGACACTGAATAGTGCACGGTACATCCAAACCGTCATCGAACCCATCGTTCTACCATTCCTAGACCGGCAAGGGAACTTGCTGTTCCAACAGGACAATGCACGTCCGCATGTATCCCGTGCCACCCAACGTGCTCTAGAAGGTGTAAGTCAACTACCCTGGCCAGCAAGATTTCCGGATCTGTCCCCCATTGAGCATGTTTGGGACTGGATGAAGCGTCGTCTCACGCGGTCTGCACGTCCAGCACGAACGCTGGTCCAACTGAGGCGCCAGGTGGAAATGGCATGGCAAGCCATTCCACAGGACTACATCCAGCATCTCTACGATCATCTCCATGGGAGAATAGCAGCCTGCATTGCTGCGAAAGGTTGATATACACTGCACTAGTGCCGACATTGTACATGCTCTGTTGCCTGTGTCTATGTGCCTGTGGTTCTGTCAGTGTGATCATGTGATGTATCTGACCCCAGGAATGTGTCAATAAAGTTTCCCCTTCCTGGGACAATGAATTCACGGTGTTCTTATTTCAATTTCCAGGAGTGTAGGTATCCAATAGTTCCGATGTTCGACACATTGTTTCATCTTCTCTTTCTTTTATAAGGCTGCTGTATTTTACTCTCCGCTTGTAAAAAATAACATTTTTGGATTTTATTCTGAAATTAGTGATACTGCTTGATGTTTCCCGTGCGAAAAATGCTATCCCATCGACCCACAGCTTGCAGTTCTCGAATAAATTTCATTCGTTGCAAGCCACTTTACAGTGTGTGGTGGAGGGTACTTCGTGTACCACTCTATATCTCACCTGCTTTCCCACCTCTGCCTTACTTTCCTGTAGCGTTCACGAATCCTTTGTGGTAAGAATGATTTTCGTTAAGTTTTCTTATGAGTTCGAATTTCTCTGATTTTAGTCACAGTCACTTTACAATATACAGGGTGTAACATGTGTAAGTGCACATATTTTTATTCGTGGTACCTTAATATGTACACACATCACTGCGATGGTTGTTTTTTCCCTCCATCAAACAGTCTTCCCACTAACGCACACGGACTTTACGACCTGATGTTTTCTGCACGGTCGTAACCGCATTACTACGTGGACTACACCTGTCAGTATAGGCTAAGCATTTTCTGCCCACGCATCTGCACCTCAGCACCTGACCTGCTGCTCAAGAGAAAATAAGCATTAATGGCTTGCTCTTGCCACATGCACTGGGAGGTACTACCCAACCTAAAAATATACACGACTTTTAATAGCTATAATTATTAGTCTGCAAATGACATAAATACTGATGTAATGTTAATCAATACGCCGTCCTCAGTCACCAAAAGAAATATCTTCACTTATACCCATCACACCCGGTATACGTAATTCGTCGGTTGATTCTTCTCGGAACATAAGTTGTCTGATTTTTAGGAGTAAACTGCTCCATCAAACACAGGGTCTCTCTTACACTGTCTGCAACTGCAGCTGGATGGGAATCTCTGATAGTCTCGCATGCTCTAAACGCAACAGTGACAAAACGTGGTGCTCCTACCTGGTAAATGTCCTAGAATGATGAGTAATGTGGAAGGGCGAAGGTATGAAACTAGGAGTCTTCCAGCGAATCTCCGGCCGGTGTTTGCCTTTCTTACAACTATACGTGGTCGTTCCACTTGCGACACTCCGCACCCGGATTCCTAGTTATTTTATGGTTGTGAATACTTCTACGGAGTGATTGCCATTCCTGGAATCAAGTATAATTGGTCTTTCCTCATATTTTCTCGTAATATGGTACATTAATTTATGCCGAGACTCATCTATCAGTCCCTATACCAACCGGTGCTTTTCAGCACATCTTTTAACATTTTTCTACCATTTTCTAGCTTGCGACTTCCCTACGTGTAACAATATATTCCACGAACAATCGCTTGGAGATTACATCTTTAACCATCATTTTATTTGTGTTTATTGTCTTATATGTGACATAACTGAAAGAGTTGCTGCAGATCGATCTATGCACCTTGGCTGCAGAAAGTCGACTATCAACGGCCTGGGGATCGATGAGAGCATTTCGGTCTATCGAGTGCTTCACAGGAACCTAGAGATTGATATTTCCTTAGTTCTCGATTTTTAGATGTAGTATTTTATGAAAGTTTGTTAACAGCCATATCTAATGTAATTATGTTGTAGTAAACGGTGTTCAGTTATTGAAATGTTGTTCAATGAAAGAATGTTAATAAAAAACTGCGTACACACTCAAGTGAAACTTTATTTCAGTCTGTATGTCATCTTAGGCAAGTCAGATCTGCTCTGAATTTAATGTTCCCCTAGACGACATAAACTGGATCCTACGAAGTTAAGAGAAAGTATTCTCTTTCTACCAGTAATTAAGACTTAAATAAAATGCACCACGACAGGTACTGCGACCAAATACTGTTTTATAAAATGTCAAAACATAAAACAGTCACATGTAACAATATTCCCAAACGGAAGATTTGTCGCTTATAATAGTGTGAAGTATTTATTTAGGATTGTCACTACAAATATGTGCTAAGGACTTTTTTTTCATTTCTTCTTGACTTCAAGCAAGCAGTTGCACATCAATATGAATGTATGGATTTTGAGAGTATTTCTTGGTGCGGAATACTGAGAGTCAAAGGTGCCCAGTGTGTCTGAATTGTGTGGAAAACATTCTAGAACGTGTGGAAAGGAACAGTTCGTCATTTCATCGCCGATATTACCGTCATAAGCACTCGAAATGGTTCAAATGGCTCTGAGCACTATGGGACTTAACTGCTGAGGTCATCAGTCCCCTAGAACTTAGAACTACTTAAACCGAAGTAACCTAATGATATCACACACATCCATTCCCGAGGCAGGATTCGAACCTGCGACCGTAGCGGTCGCGCGGCTCCAGACTGAGGCGCCTAGAACCATTCGGCCAAACCGGCCGGCTAAGCACTCGAGACAGAATAGAAGCTGTGTGGGAGAGAGCGAATCTATCTCAACAACGAATAAAATGTTCAGAGTGTCTTCCGCCGGGTTGTCGTGGGACCTAGTAGTATCGTAGCTTCTCGATATCGCCGGAGCCGGTGCTTCGAAGACTCCTGAGGGCGCTGTGAGTTGCAGTTTGGACATCGCCACCAATGAAGAATCTCTAGGCCGCCAACAAATGAAGACCGCCAGGACGGCGTTATAAGCGGCAGGTACCTGTGCACGAGTCTTCTAGCTCAAGATTACTTCTAATCGAGATCACTTCCGTATCGCTACTTGGTGCCCAACGTACACGAATTTGAAACTTCCTGGCAGATTAAAATTGTGTGCCCGACCGAGACTCGAACTCGGGACCTTTGCCTTTCGCGGGCAAGTGCTCTACCATCTGAGCTACCGAAGCACGACTCACGCCCGCTCTCACAGCTCTACTTCTGCCAGTATCTCGTCTCCTACCTTCCAAACTTTACAGAAGCTCTCCTGCGATATCTCCGCTGCAGAGTAAAAATCTCATTCTGGAAACATCCCCCAGGCTGTGGCTAAGCCATGTCTCCGCAATATCCTTTCTTTCAGGAGTGCTAGTTCTGCAAGGTTCGCAGGAGAGCTTCTGTAAAGTTTGGAAGGTAGGAGACGAGATACTGGCAGAAGTAGAGCTGTGAGACCGGGCGTGAGTCGTGCTTCGGTAGCTCAGATGGTACAGCACTTGCCCGCGAAAGGCAAAGGTCCCGAGTTCGAGTCTCGGTCGGGCACACAGTTTTAATCTGCCAGGAAGTTTCATATCAGCGCACACTCCGCTGCAGAGTGAAAATCTCATTCTGGTACACGAAATTGTTGATAGCTAGCTCTGCCGCCAAACATCCAGTGTACTTAGACATGTCGGGCTTGTGCTAACAGTGGCCACGGCTGCCACAGGTTGTCAATAGTGTAGCAAATCTTCACCCACAAGTTGAGTACAATATATTTAGTTAAAGTGCTGTTGTATCAACTAATCTTTTGTTTGCCTGTCCAGATTCCTACGGCTACAGATCCTTTGGTCGCCTTCCAGCATTTATGATTAGCAGCGATGACGTAGCATTTGGCTCCTTGGAACATAACGGTTACCGATTCGCATCGAAACACTTGTGCTGGCTGTCAGCGTGAAAGTAAAAAAAGGGATGGATAAGACGCGTGATATTAGTAAATTTCATTGCGGTCAAGCCCTGCGTGCGCAATGCGTGAGGCTCTCCAACTGCGATGCCGGGCGGATATTGAGCTTTTTACATCGAGGGTGTCCTGTGTGTATCTCGATGTGAAGAAAACTGCCGCCACAAAAGTCAACCGTAGCCTGCAACAACGTATCGATTATACGAATCGCACTAAAATATCGCGCAATGTAACAGGGCAGCAACCTCGGCAGTTGAGTGCTGGGCAACAACAACCAATGAGCACAATGGCATCGTGCCGCACTTCCGCACTGTGGGATATCTCTGACCACTGCTCACTGCTCACACGAGTTGTGTGAGATTACATTCGAGATATGAGGCAGTTTGTTCGCCCATTATCATAGGGCAGGAACAAATTATTGAATTGTCACTATTTCTATTGCGATTAAGCCTGCTATGTCGCCTGTGATACAGTGACTTTGGGAAATGTATTCGCAGACACTAATAAAGGACAACGGACTGCCGTCTGTCCCTCTTGTCGGAATACGGCAGATCTGTATGTCAATTGTTTGGACCTTCTACTAAAATCGGATGGAGGAGCGCTCTCAGACGATCCCGCCTGATATACCATGCAGATATACTGCGCATTATTTCTTCCTGTGTAATTTTACTACAGCACCATTTGTATTGCCAAGACACAGCAATAATTTCAACTGAACCCAAAGAATTTCTGGATTGTTTGACGTATTATACACTGAACAGCCAAAGAAACTATTAGGCCTCCCTAATATTGTGTAGGGCCCCTGCAAGCACGCAGAAGTGCCGCAGCACGACGTGGCATGGACTCGAGTAATGTCTGAAGTAGTGGGGGAGAGAACTGACGCCATAAATACTACAGGACCGTATATATATCCGAGTGCGATGGGATGGAGATCTCTCCCGAACAGCACGTTGCAAGACATCCGAGATATGCTCAATAATGTTCATGTCAGGGGAGTTTGATGGCCATCGGAAGTGTTCAAACTCAGAAGAGTGTTCCTAGTGCCACTCTGTAGCAATTCTGGACGTGTGGGGTGTCGAATTGTCCTGCTGGAATTGCCAAGTTCGTCAGAATGCACAATGGACATTAATGGATGGAGGTGACCAGACAGGATGGTTAAGTGTGTATCACCTGTCAGAATCGTATCAAGGGTCGCGTATCACCCCAACTGCACACGCCCCACGCCATTACAGAGCCTCCCCCAGCTGCTGACACGCAGGGTCCATGGACACATGAAGTTGTCTCCATACCCGTGCACGTCCATCTGCTCGATACAATTTGAAACGAGACTCGGCCGACCAGACAACATGTTTCCAGTCATCAACAGTCCAATGTTGGTGTTGACGGTCCCAGGGGAGGCGTAAAGCTTTGCGTCGTGCAGTCGTCAAGGGTACACGAGTGGGCCTCCGGCTCCGAAAGGCCATATCGATGATGCTTCGTTGAATGGTTCTCACTGACACTTGTTGATAGCCCAGCATCGAAATCTGCAGCAATTTGCGGAAGGGTTGCACTTCTGTCACGTTGAACGATTGTCTTCAGTCGTCGTTCGTTCCGTTCTTGCAGGATCTTTTTCCGACCGCAGCGATGTCGGATATTTGATGTTTTGCCTGATTCTTGACATTCACGGTACAGTCGTGAAATGGTCGTACGGGAAAATCCCTACTTCTTCGCTACCTCGGAGAAGCTGTGTCCCAACGCTCGCCCGCTGACTATAGCACTACTTTCAAACTCACTTAAATCTTGATAACCTCCCTCTGTAGCTGCAGTAACCGATCTAACGACTGCGTCCGACACTTGTTGTCTTATATAGGCGTTGGCGACTGCAGCGTCATATTCTGCCTGTTTACATATCTCTGTATTTGAAGACGCATGGCCGTACCAGTTTCTTTGGCGCTTTAGTGTACTACTCTGATGTACAGTTTATTATTTCGATATCTGACTTTCTATTCCCATTTTATATGAGATAATATTCTGTAACGGACGTACGAGTAAATGGTTCTAAGTGTTTTCTTTACGCCGGCCTCGATGGCCAAGCGGTTCTAGGCGCTTCAGTCCGGAACCGCGCGACTGCAACGGTCGCAGGTTGGAATCCTGCCTCGGGCATGGATGTGTGTGCTGCCCTTAGGCTAGTTAGCTTTAAGTAGTTCTGAGTTCTAGGGGACTGATGACCTCAGATGTTACGTCCCATAGCGCTTAGAGCCATTTGACCTATTTTTTGTTTTCTTTACACTCAAATAAAAGAACTAAATGAAAATGTGTAGAAACTGGAATAATCTTCCTACCACTGACTAATGCAAGACGCCTTGACAACTGTGATGTTTCTTGTTTAGTACTGAGGAGTCCCAGAAAATTATTCAGAACTACGGACCGTTCTGAAATCAATAAAACAGGGAGATCCATAAAAACGGACTGGAGGTACGTCAGCTTGTTAAATAAATGTACTGTGCAGGATTTAAAGCCTGTCCAGTACGAATGGCCATTTGATATATCAATAAATCACATTACAGTCACGCAAAAAGGCAATGCATGCTCCTTTCCTCATAATCACAGCGCTATCGCTTCCTGCTTTCTGAACGAAGCTGATTATCGTGCTTCTGCTCGTCAGAATATAAACATAAACGTCACCATCGTCAGCAACAAGAACAAGACGGTAATATAACGTCTTAAAACCCGCCAGACACTGTTGTGCCCTAAGATATTTTAGTTGATCCGCCAGAGAGGAGACGTTAGCCAGTATGAAAGACAGATTCTTACAATAGAATCTGCATGGAATACGGAGTATAGCGTACTCTGTAATTTGCAACACACTTAACTTCAAAAAGAAATTGGTGATGATGTCTGTGTACTGACCGATCGGGTAATCATTATCTCTAGTGTTCGCCAACCTACAGAAACAGTATTTCTAGGCCACAGCACTATCCCTATCCAACAGTACATCCATCCTGAAAATGATATAGCATGTCCTAATCACCTTGAACGCATCGCTACAGAACTCCTTTATCAACTTGGAAATTAGTATATACCTGTCCTATCCAGTACACACTACCTTACCCTGTACACCCAACCCCAATATCTGCACACATATTACTGAAGACTACTCTTGCATCAACTGGAGAGGCTATTGGGTAATTTCGGAAGCCATCGGCTACTCCTCCTATACACTGATCATATCCCTCACCGACTCCTTCCTGCGGCAGATCCTCTCATACCCTACATTCACATACACACCTCCCCCCACAGCTCTAACCACACTCCGTCAATTTCGATGATTGTGCCGTTGCTTCCTGCAGATTCAAAGACTGACACACACACACACACACACACACACACACACACACACACACACACACAATAGCAGCGGAATCACCATAGATACAGAGGCACTGCAGAAACTCAAGAAATGCTACAGAATTTCAGAACAAGTGCTTAAGATGCACCAGACTGAACGCTTCACTCCCTGTTCATACCTACAAGAACTGTAAAGCATTCCATCGACTCACTGGCAGTAATTCCACATCTAATTACCCACTTCTACACAACAACCTATACATAACTGACAACTTGAACAAAGTTATTCACTCTCTGTTATAATTCCCGATAATCCTCATTTCGACTACTTTCCAACTGTCCGTGAATGTACAGATACCACTGCCCCATCCTTCGCTCCAACCTTCCTCATATTCAACGACATTACCACAGAGCTGAACGCATCAGTCACAACACATGGCATTTCCTTCCTAGAATCCGTTGCACTCCTTTATAGCACGGTTCTTGCCAATGCCACTACCCTGACCTGTGGAAATATCAGGAATCTTATATTTCCGAAACTAAGCAAACCCTCTATTGATATATTCGTTTTGTAAATAGAATCCGCCTTTTGTTGCTGCAATGTTTTTTTTTTATTTCATCCATAAACGTTTCTTCTTTTACTTTAACGAATCTTCTGTGGAATCAAGAATGATATAGTTTTGTTTTGATATGCGATATTCATAGATTATAAAACAGTTCACGTCTCATTTTTTACGTAAATAAGTGATCGCTTACAGTTCTTCATGGTTTTGGTTGTTATCTGCGTTTCGTCTCATCTGGTCACACGTTGGAGGCCGCACTATAACCTCACTATTGATACTTCCTCCTATTAGCCCATGAACGTCATCTGAGTGTTTAGATGTATCCTCTCTCAACACATGCATTAACATTAGAATGCGTATCTATCCAACTGTTCATCAGAGAGGCTTCTGTCCAACTTCTCCTCTAATGACCAACTCTTGTATATCTTATCAATCTCCTACCTTAAACAACAACAAAAATCTGCCATTTTTGTGTCCTTCGATCTCAAAAAAGCCTTTGACTGCGAATGGCATTCTGGCCTTCTTTTCAAGCTTGAGACCAACGTACTTAAAATTATTAATGTTCACCTTGCTATCGAATCGAATATCCTTTTTGAATGTCAGCAACACTAAGTCCCATACCTGCCATCCCAATAAAGGTGTATTTCAAGGCTCTGTCCAGCCTCCACGCCTATGCTTCCGTTACATTGTTCACATGCCTAAGCCGGCTCCTCCTGTTCACCTTATCCAGTACGCTGATGTCACCACGTTCATAGCCCACTACCCTACCCTGCAAAAATTCCAGTCGTTCTGCAAGCTCGGTCTTCACCACTGAACCTCCTGGCGCAGCCAGAGGCTCTTCAAGATGAATCCCGACAAAACCTATGCAACAATTATAGGACGGTTCGCCAGCTGCTTCTGGATACATGACTTTACCAAAAAAGAAACATTAAAATACCTTGGACTAATATTCTACCGCCAGTTTACGTCGGAACCATCCTAATAACTATTCGACAGAAAACCCACAATACACTAAAACTACTGAAATCACTAGCTGGACGATCGTCTACAAAACCTAGATCTAATCTTCCATGTATAAATGTTGTCTGGATATTCGCTCTGTCAAAGTTCTACCACTACCTCCAAATACTTGAGCACCACGCGCTCCACTTTGTCTTTCACATCCGTTTACCTTCGCCCTCTCGTGAATCTTACCAAATTCGTTCCCCTCCTCACTCATCCTGAGCACCTCTGTGTATCCTACACTATTCACAAACTCGACTCGCACATCCCCATTAATTACGCTCCAATTTCGAATCCTGGTATGCTGTCATGTCTGTACCGAAACATCCCACCAACCCTAGACCTTAACACACCCAATATCATCTAGCAACGAGATTTTAACCGACTCCCATTCACAGACATTGGAATCTCCACCCCCCCCCCCCTCCACCTGTCTATCTTTACCTATACCTTTCTTCTGTAGAACATGGTCCAGCCTACATCCTAAACTTCTGTCCCATTTCCATTTCCTGCCCCCCGCCGCAAACCACCCTTCATTTTCACTTTACAAACCAACCCACCCATTTTTAAGGCAACATTGTGTAAAACCCGTCGCCTTCTCTCTCCTAACTTTATCCTTTTCCAAAGCAGTTCCTTCAAATATCAATTCATGTGGAGTGCTTCTTTTCAAGACCCTCCCATTTCTTCATCATATTTTCTGTCTTTAAATACCAAAAAGTATGTAAAAAACAATATTTTTAACACCATTGTATTTTACGTATGTTAGAAATACATGTAAATATTTCATGTTTACACTTTTATTGTAGCGCTCTACATATTTTAAAGAAATGTGGCTGATGAACAGAATGCTTGCACCGCTGAAACACCTCCCCCCCCCCTCCCCCTCTGTTATTTCTATAGAGAAATAAGAGAAACCAGAGCATTAAAATCTTTGAAATACTGGCCAATATGTTTAGACTTGTTTGTACCTTAGTTCTATGTAATGGAAAACCCTCAAAACTTCCAGCCAACTCGATCCATCCCACGAGTGTTGCACGTTAAACATACAGCAAGAGGACGGGTTATATTTTCTCGACGTTATTGTTGTGGTAACAACAAGTGGTCCGAACGACTATAGCATATGCAGGAACTCCACCTCACTTGATTCCATGTCACGTGACGTCAGTACCCTTCAGTGAAGAGTTCCGTGCTTAGGACACAGGTCCGTTTGCTGACAGGCAAAGAATAGATAGCCAGAGTAGCACACCTCGCATACTCCTTTGTAATGTCCGAGAAGATCGTAGAGATGCTTGAGAGACATGGCTTCCAAAGTAATACCTTTGAAGCAAAACTAAAAGGTCTGCTACTGTGTTAAAATTATCTAAGTTTCTTAACATCGGGTGTACACCGCAAACCGAGCAACTATTGCATTTCGGATGTTAGACAAAAACAGAAGAAGCTTAGAACAAAAATGTAAAGAAACCAATGTTACAATCACCTCAAGATTCAACAAACTCATCTTTTGCTGAGCACAGTCTCACCTGTGAGCATGATACCAGCAACGTGGTGCAAGGGCCGAGCCACTGGTAAAATTCAATAATGGATTCGATCATGAATAGTGTATCAGATAATGAAATCAACAGGTACGTATGCTTTAGTTTCAATCGACAACGGCGTCCGCAATCGATATGCACAGGGAAGGTATTGCTGTTCTAAAGTCGGCGTTCAGTTTGTCCGTTTCATGGTTTCGTTGGAGTCAACACAGCGAGCAGTGGAGATCTGTCCAAAACACACCCAAAGGAGGCAGATAGTGATGGGATGGAAGTATAACAAGAATAACTCAGCTAAAAATTTAAAAATCTAGAAATTATTATATCTGTATATTCTACTAAAATTTACTTGTTATTAAACAGCAGTCTCCCTGACTTCCATGTAGTTACTATCGCTTTGATTTGATATTTTTCATTCAGCCATTAATAAATCCGTTACATATTTACAGGTAGTAAATAAAACTACGTTTGTGCGCTAGTTAGTCGTATTCGATAAGGCACACTGCCAGTAGCGAAAAAGACACGAGTTCATATTCATGTATGAGCATTCTGTGGACTTGAATCGCTACAGATATTGCCTGCTTTATGTGTCGTGTAATCTGCAGGTGGTGGGTAGGCATGTCAGCATCTTAAGAGGTGCAAAGGAAATGAAACCCTCTATAACGTGAGGTAAAGGGGGACTGCATTAAGAAAGAATGACGGAACTGAAGAATGTCTTTACAAAATGGGGTTGTGTTGCTATGGACATGATACTCGTGGCAGTCGTGTGACGGATACGTACTTGTCGCAGTCTTACAAAAATTACTGCCACCATTCTGTTAAAGCAAAATATATATGAACTCTCAAGTTTTATTTGAACACCACAGTTGATTATTGCATATGATCCTCTTGAAAGTATATGCCCTCGTCGTCCTCCAACATGTGAATTGACTTAACTAGCTAGTTGTTGCATGACCTATAGCTTAAAGAATAATCCGAACTACATTGTAACTCTTTTCTCACATATCAAAAGAACTGTCAGAGATCCGACACTTTTGAACGTGGAGAATAATCTTTTATATTGACCAGCCGTTTTGTTTCGTAGTTTGGTTTGTACTCAAGACATAAAGTAAAATTTGAATAGTCATATTTCAGAAAATATTCCTTCCTTTACGTAATTTTTACAAGGAATAGAAACATTTTATACTTGCTTAACACTGAATGATCTCTTTGATTTTTCAGGAAAAGTGTCTCCCTTGTTAAAGTGTTAATTAAATCAATCAATTAATTAATTAGTATCTTTCCAGTCTTCTTGTGGGTCTTCGGTAAAAAAAATTCCGATTTAGATGAACGTACTGTTTGGTTCCAATAGAAATATTGTTGATATATTTATTATAGTGAGCCGAGCGTAGACGTTATCACTGGAATGAAATATTAATAGACAAAAATAAATATTTATCACAAACATGTGGCTACAGGCAGACAGGTTGTGTTTTCATGACTGTTACTGAATTCTGCCCGATGATCGTCTGTGTGGTAATAGATTCAGAGTACAGGGTATCAGATTAGAAGTTCACTCTGTTACGTAGAATCTGAATGTCACTGGTAGCATAAAAATTTCAGAATCACCATCTGAACTGCCCAACTCTCTACTCAGTCTATTAAGCACCCGGAACACAGATTACAAAATGTGGATTCAAATTTAATTTTTGTAAGAGGAATCTGATTTTAGTATCGGTTAGAGTATCACTCTCCACACGCGTTCCATTGCCGAAATGAACTTTTCGGGTTGAACCCGGTGCAAAGTCTTTATAACTGAGTTCCCGGGTTCGATTCCCGGCGGGGTCAGGGATTTTCTCTGCCTCGTGATGACTGGGTGTTGTGTGATGTCCTTAGGTTAGTTAGGTTTAAGTAGTTCTAAGTTCTAGGGGACTGATGACCATAGATGTTAAGTCCCATAGTGCTCAGAGCCTTTATAACTGACGTGTTGACGTAATAGCTGCCTTAAGCCCCTCAAAATTAGATCCTGCTATTCGTCTAGTGGCTGATCAGATCACAGTCTCAATTACAAAATGGCAGCAACAAGAGAAGTATGCAGGTTACTGATTGTCTTAAGCTTAGAGAAGGAATATATCTCGTTAATGAGTAGATTCCCGAGTAGTAAAAGTAATTGCCTTGCAGGTAAAGATAACTGTTAACGGGAATAGGTAAGACGGAGGTAATTCAAGACAACTTTGTATTAACTTCACTCAGTCACTATTGTGTTCGTGTGACTATGAATATAAAAATGTTAAAGTGCTAATTTATTTATTGTTACACGCTGATGTGCTGGTAATTTCCTGGCATTAGCACATTTTTTTCGCCGTTTTACATAGCGATAAATTAGTGGAAGAAGTAGTTGGTTGGAAACTACGCCAAGACAGCCCTTGGTAACACCAGCTGAGCAGCGGCGCACTGGGAGTGGCACTAACCTTGACAGAACGCATCAAGGTCATGCAGCTGTTTCTATCTGTGTCGTCTAAAATCCAGACAACATCTATTATCGAGACATACCAGCTCAGTCCACACTCCCACAATGCATAAATTATTGTTTTTTTGAATTTTTCAGCTGTGGATTGCTGTAGTGGACTTCACATTGATTTTGATTACGATCAACATTCGTTCTAGTGCTCGACAAATATAAGGCATACCTGAGACTGTCAGAATCGTTCAAAGCCAGACATAGTTTATTTTTTATTCAGGATACCACTGTCATATACGTATCTGACTGAGCTTGTAAATGTATTGTGTTCTCAAAAGTAAGCGGGTGGTAATAGCGTTATGGGACGAGTTTTTTTATATTTTCGAAGTGAGATGAGTTAGAAAGTTTCGGGTGCGATCCCTGGATCATGACTAGGTGTGTAATGCAGTATAGGTTGAATTTCTTCCGATGTGTCAGTACTACAACGAAGTTTTTTGAGATGAACGCTGTGACAAGGACACATTGCGTTAAACTTTAGTAGGAACATGGTGTTTGGAGATTACTGTATTAATCACATGTGCTATTCCACTAATTGCTCAATACGGCTGAGAACGATTTTTGAACATTTTCGAGGGCACTGGTCTATATTATCGGAATGGATTGACGATCGCAGGGTGCGTTGTAGTCTTGAAATTTTCCGAAATTTTAATGCAACCAGTCCTCAAGGAAACCCGAGTGTTAATGTACCCCTCTACGATCACGAGAAATTCAAGATATTGCCTTTTAAAGATTCACACACTTCACAACTACCCCAAAGTACCTACACTTCATTGTTTTCCCGTGTTGACACAAACACTGATGCACGTAAATTACACCATTTCCCATAGCCCTCAATAGTTGACTCTTAACAAAAATCTAAAAGCATTTCCTTTACCCATTTAGAGCGATTGCTTAGTATGTATTAATTGGCTAGTCTCGTGATTTGTAATGCTGTGGTATGCTTTCTGTTTTTTTTTTTTTTTTCAGTACAGTCCTCATAGACAGGTACCATATGTTTCCAATCCAATATCGTTTAATTTAACAACCTTCCTGTACTGAATGTTGTCAACCTATTTGGTTTGAAAGATATACAACATAAAGGACAGCTCTTCTTCTATGTGAACAAAATATTTCCCGCTGTTGAAGCTGAATTACATCATGAGGTTCAATGCAAGAAATTTCACAACTTCTAAAAACTTTCAATAGCAGCTTTTATTTAAGATAGTTTTTAGCTATGTTCTTGTGACTTAACGTAAATGAATTTTTTGCTGTAGTAAACTGCTTACACTTGCTGCCAAAAAGAGTTGTGCAGTTGAAAAGAACAGAGAAAATGAAATACAGATGATTTGTCCCCAAAAATATAATGGAATTGCAAATGACGATGCTAGATTCTACCTCACAATGACGTAAAAGTGCCTTAGACCTGGTTGCGTGCACCAATCCTATTGGGGTGAGAGTCTCTCAGTTGGTGTATACTTACCGAAGATTTGTTGACCCGCAATTCTTGCAGTCACTTATCATAGCCTATAAATAGTTATTGGGTTGGAAACGAAGACCGAATAGACCTCAAACGTGTTCTTTCTTGGAGGGATCAAGAGTTTTTTATAGCTACTAGGCTATGGTGAGTGGTTTGCAAAAAATAGCTTCTCTCTTGGTATTACCAGACTTCACTGTGCTGTGCCTTAATGATATGTGTGGGATCACTTCATATTTCCATCGGGTTCGTCATCAGATAATGTGAAATCGGAATTTTCGACGTCCTTTTTGATAGAATGCATCGATTCACAGCCTTATTGTCACCCACAACGCCGAAACGGTTCAAGGTGGACACTTCTCCATATAACCCACAGAACACGTTGATATTATTTAATATCTGCTCGTTTCTTTCTCCCTTTCCGCTCAAGCTGGCAGTCTATCTATTCTCTGTAAGCCACTGACATACTCTGCATTCAGTAAACTGTCTTATCACATAGTTGCTCTTTAAATCGGGTGACGTTTTGCCATATGATGCGCGGAATTTCCTCTGCATTATTAATAATGAGCAGGTCTCCTGATACCAGAGAGTACACTGAACTTTTTCTGAAATGTGAAGTTCCTCGATTATTTGGACACTACTATCGCTGCATCATAGTACGTCCGTGATACCGGCAAACTTAAAAAACTCCGTTAGTGCTCCAATATTTACGAGTAGCTCTAATTTCATATCAGTTCTTAAATATATAATGAAATTTTAAAGATTTGATTGACTGTGATCCAGCAACCGTATGCTATTTAATTACAGGACGTATATACAGACACTTTGGTTGCACAAAATTTTGTCAATGAGCAGGTCTCGATTGCACTTTGGCGATAGCTAAAATTAATATATATATATATAAAGTATCACATGGAATTTTTTATTCTGATGAAGATTGCCCTAGTGCAATCGATACCGTGGCCAATTGACAAAATTGTGTGCAACCGAAGTGGCTGTATATACCTCCTGTAATTAAATATATCAGATAAGAACGATGTAAATAACCAGGAAAAGATTTTTAGGACTTTTTTGTGTCTCATTCTTTAAACTAACCGCTTCAAACATTTGTAAAATATTAACAGTGAAGTAATTTCACAGCAGACAGTCACATAGCAAACAAGACCACCCAAACGGAAAAATTTCGTCGTAGAAAGAACAGAATTATTATAGTATTGTCATGGCAGCTAAACGTTCGTCAAGGTTCCCAGCGACTACAACGATCCGTTAACAAAATTTTCACGGTAACAAAACTACTTCATTTATACATGGCATTGATGCACCGCGTGTTACCTGAGCCTTCCAGACGGCTCTAAACAAGCTGTAATCCACTGAAGGGGTTTTACAATGAACAGGTGAACAACTTGCGAAGTTATTCGTTAATTCGAGCAGTACTATCACCTTCATCACCGCCGCGAGTCATTTACAGAACTGGTTTCCTTTTACGTAAACAATTAGTGCTACTGTGGCCGGCCCTGCCTGTGTTCTGCTCCCTTAGAAAGCATGTGTCAGATATAGCTTTGGGTTCCACAATTTGCATGAGGGGGAATTGGAACCGGCAGAAGTGCTCAAACCAGTTAGTCCGAGGTGACATTAAAATTCTTCGGCTATATTTAACACGCGTATCACTTCCAGAGGCAGCTGGAATAGCGAAGCTGAATGAGGAAAACGCACTTGCCGAATCAAATCGGTGCAAAAATTCTTTGACTGTTAATAAGGGTCAACATATGCTACCTTAATTTTCATTGATGCTTTTGAGAAAGAATGTTACCTTCTTTCTGACAACAGCAATCAACTTCTATGATACGTAAAAAAAATGTAACATTAACGGGAGAGAATGAAAATGATACCCCTATTAATGTACCGTCATGGAAGAGGAATGACGGAAGATATTCTGGAATCAAACATAGTTACATACTAGGGAAGGATATTACTCACAGAAAGCATAATTGATTATAAAAACACTTACGATGCGAAATCCACTCTTCCTACATGATCCCACATATGGCAAGAATTTGGTTTCCGTAGAATTTCTTAAAGTATGTGAATCCAGCTTACAGCTTTTCTAACCGGCATCGAGATCGTTTGGATGAAAGAGAAATTGTGGAGCAGTGGTTCTCAAAAGTCCGATAATGCGGACTCCCTGTTTACTCGGCAAGTGATCTGCGGAGCAATGTCTTAAGTAATTTATTCTAAAGATGCAAGATTGTTGCCTAGGGAACGAAATTTCAACTGAAAATACAGTAACTTACAATAACACAGTAACAATATAGTAATAAAGAAAATACAGTAATAGAGTACAGTAACTGGAAATCAATGTCCACTTGATAAACAATGTTCTGAAATGTGGGATAACTAATGTGAAGATTGAAATTCTTTGTGTTTTTCGACAATTCCACTGAAGTGTGGAATAAGTTTTGTCGCCATCAATATTAGGTCTCATTACACAATAAAACGATTTCGCTTTAAGGTTTTAATACTGCAAAGAGCAGGAAAGGTTTTCTCAAGTAACTAAGTGTTAGAGAAAGGCATCAAATGTTGCAGTGCCTCTTTAGACAAATCTTTGTACTCACAACCCACACGTAACCAAAAGCTACGAAGTTAATTTGCCTTGAAAACATTTTTCCATGAAATATTGCAGGATAGTTCCAATAGCTGTTGTTGTCCTGTGTCAGAGAGAGTTCGCCTTTAATGAAAAGATCTTCATTCTAGCAATTACCAGATTGTGGGATAGGGAAATATTCCCGAAAACTTACAGCTAATGCTATCAAGTGACTTACATGTGTTCTGTACTTCAGCAGAGAGTTTATCACCTGGATAATCAAAAACGTCCCTGAGCATTGGAAATGATGAACCGTTATTGTTCTGTACTCGTACTGCCCACAGTTGCAGTTTGTTAATTGTAGCTTCAACTTTACTCTCAACCTCCTCGATGTTAACGTTTCTTCCTAGCAGTCCTAGGTTAAATTCGTTGAGAAAGGGGAAGGTATCCACCAAATAGGCCACTTTACACAACGAATCAAAATCGCGCAACTTGTCGCTTGAAAAACAATGTTGCTTGTCTAAAAGAAACAAGCACACTTCATCATGCAGCTCAGAGAAGCGATATAGAACTTCCGCTCTTGACAAACGACGCACTACAGTATATAAGAAAGTTAATTGTGTTCACTGACAATTTCTTCACATAAAACTGTGGAAAGATGGGAATTTATGGAGCGTGATTTAATGAAATTAACAAGTTCTGAAACTTCACCAAGAACAAATTACAAATCCACAAGCATTTTTCTTGTTGCTAAAGCTTTTCTGTGTACGAAGCAATGAGTACACTACTTGTGATGCTAAAGGTTGTACTCGAGCCATTAGGCCTTTCTTCCAATCTGTAAAAGTGCCCCAACAAAGAGAGAAGTTCTCTCGCTTGAAGTAGTCCTATATAACGGTTGACCAGCTTCAGGGCAGAAATTTAGTAAAGCAGGGAAACATTTAAATTTCAAAGTACTTTCTTTTTAGTAGCTGAGAAAAATAATTTTTGCGTAAAAGCTGTGAGTTACATTTTATTACGACACATTTTTAGACGACACTTGCCTATTGATATTAACGAATAAGAAGTAGTGCAAATTGAAATGTCATTGATGTTTTTTTGCAGGACTCCAGTGCGAGCCATTTACGAGATATCGTACTTCGAAAAGTTCCCACACCGACAATTGTACAAGGCCTGTGGTAACATACACTAAAGAACAACGCAATTGTATGTACTAGTTATGTTGATTATGACCGGTAGCGAGACAGTTCACCATCACAGGTTGTGTTTAAAATGACCACCGACAGTGGTAATAAACGCTTCCAGTCTGGTATGGAACGACTGCTGCACACGTGCTTGCATTTCGACGGAGATGTTCGATCAGGCTGCAGTAATAAGTCGCTGCACATCATCTTACGTAGTTGGTACGTCCTTGTAGACAACGTCTTTCAGATTTCCCCACAGAAAGAAGTTTATAAACGTCAAATCCGGAGAACGGGCCGGCCAAGGTACTCGTGCAAGTCCTCTGCGTCAAACTCAACGATTTGGAAACAATTCTTGAAGACATGTCGAAGTGCTTCGTACACTATGGGCTGGGCAGTCATAATTTTGGTACCACAGGTTTTTCCTAGTCTGCAGAGGAACGACTTACAGCATCCGTGGAAGATGGTACGTTATGAGGCTGCGATACTTGTGCGTGTTCAGTGTTCGTCTATGAAGAACGGGCCTATGAGATGATGGTTCTCTATCGTACACCACACGTTTACACTCCATGGACACTGACGTTCCATCTGACGGAGTCATCGAGGATTGTCAACAGACCAAAAGTGGATATTTCGACGTTTTGGTAAATGTATCTTCATCACTAAACAAGATACATAATCCATCTGGAGCATCCTGTTTTAATACGAAAGTACAGAAGTTAAAGATTCTCGTAATCGTTTCCATGCAGCTCTCTATGAAGAGAGACGTGATAGGGATGGAACCTATGTCACTGGAGAATGCGTTGGACAGTTGCCTGACTGATGCCACTTCTAGGCGCTTCAGTCCGGAACCGCGCTGCTGCTACGGTCGCAGGTTCGAATGCTGCCTCGGGCATGGATGTGTGTGATGTCCTTAGGTTAGTTAGGTTTAAGTAGTTCTACGTCTGGGGGACTGATGACCTAAGATGTTAAGTCCCATAGTGCTTGGAGCCATTTGAACCATTTTTTTGGTGCCACTTCCTCGTGCGATTGCGCGGGAGCTAATGTGCGTATCAGTTGCAACAGCAGTAAGAACATTAATTTCTCCCTCTTATGTCGTCGCTTTTATCCTTCTCTTAGGTTATCTAGGTGTTATACAATCACTTTCACGCAACTGGTTGAAGAGGTTGATAAATAATTGCCGATATGGTTGACATCTATTGGGATATCTTACCGCATACACAGTACAAGAACGAACTGAATTCAACCTACACTCTCCATATACCGTGAGCATGTCAGCTTCTTTCCATGTTAGTAAATGATATCGTCCACTCGCTGCCTGGACTGCCACACACTAACTGGTTCAAATGGCTCTGAGCACTATGCGACTTAACTTCTGAGGTCATCAGTCGCCTAGAACTTAGAACTAATTAAACCTAACTAACCTAAGAACATCACACACATCCATGCCCGAGGCAGGATGCGAACCTGCGACCGTAGCGGCACACTAACTAACTAGCAAGTTGCAATGCACTCAAGGAACATACAAGGACACTGTATGCAAACATAACAACATCGTACCTAGCAAATACGCAGGTTCAATGGCAGAAACAAGTGTCGGCGTGGAAACTTTTCAAAGTACGCTATTTCGTAAAAACCTCTCACTAGAATCTTGCAAATAACACCACTGACATTCTGATTTACCCTACTTATAGTCTGCTAATGTCAACAGACATAACTGAGTTTAAAAAGTGTTCGTTCGCTCAAAAAATACACCTTGTAAGTATTATTACAATCTGTTTATTGGGCAACAATACGTGCCCCTGACTACCAATCTATTCTGTGAAAACAGCACATCAATAGCACTTTCCATTTCCGCAATATCTGCGGTGCAAGTTTTAGATGATTCACCCTGATACGAATGTATTGTGTGATGAATATCTTGCATCCAGTAGAAACTGCTTAAATGAAGCTACCTTGAGAAACATGCATCTCCGTTGTGTCTCTATCAAGTTGGGCTAACAGGAAACCCTGAGCAAGTACAAAGGAGGCCAAAGCAATTAATTATACGTCTGCTTGACGTGCTAAAGTTTCTATGAATGATTTTGCAAAATTTGAGCTGGCTGACTCCACAAGAAAATCATTTGTTGTTTTGCGAAAATCCGCTTAGGAAATTTCTTGAATATGTCTTCAGAGCAGAACCCATGAATCTAACTGAAACCTCGCACACACACACACACACACACACACACACACACACACACACAAGGTAACTGAAAGAACTACGCAATGAGACGAACAGAAATGACACACTTCATAAAGACAATAACTACACTGAAGTCACCACGATTCATGATGGTCCCCTTGACGCTACATGGTTCTTAATAGGGTGTGTGATCAACACGCATGCAACATGGTCCAATGCTGGTCACAAGGCTGGTAACGATATCTTATGGTAAGGCGTTCCATTCCTTCACGAGGGCGGCTAAAAATTGCTGTACGATCATCGGCGAACAAGAATGTGCTGCAGTACGTCTCGCCGACGCATCACATATTTGCTCGATGAAATTTAAGTCGGGGGAACGGACAGGCCAGTCTATTCACCGAATATCCTCTTGTTCCAAGAGTTCGACTGCCCGCGCAGTTCAATACGCTCGCTCATTTTCATCCATAACAATGAAGTCAGGGTCGAATACAACCCTGAACACATGCTCGTGTGGAAAGAGTACAGTGTCACAATAACGTTGACTAGTGCGTGTATCATGTTGAAATTTTTGGAGGTCAGTACGCCCACTAAACATTATGCCTCCCCAAACCCTAACACCTCGACCACCAAAACGATCACGTTTGGCAATGTTCCTGGCTGCATTACGAGTTTGTATCTCTCGTCATATGATGGTATGTCCAGCGTTGTCGAACACGATTGTTTTGCTTGTCAGTATAATCTTCTGGCCAACTCGGTCGCCTAATCTCTCTCCCCGTGATTTTCCCCTGTGAAGCAAACTGAAGGGCGAGGTGTACTCAATTAATCCCCACACACTGAAAGAGTTACAGCAGAACATTGAGAAGGCTATAGCTACTACTCCTTAGAAGGAGTTGCTACGTGTGTCTCAGAATTTGATAAATTGAATACAGAGCTGCATGGACGTCAACGGTGACCATTTGCTGTATCTTCTGTGATGATCATAAGGAAGCGTCAGTCCCGCGTCGCTTTTATTGTAAATATTTTCCAGGCCAGTTTTATGTAGCCCGCTCTGTACGACATTCTGAAAGAGACTGAATCCCAACAACGGTATTCTTAGTCAAAGCCTCTATACAGTCAGTAGCGCCCTCTGGATTCAATCTACCAGCTTGTAGAGAAAGTCTGTTTGTACTGGTGCACGTTTATGAATACAATTCTCGATGTTGACCATGAAGACGGTCCCAGCTTTGCCTCAACCAGTACCAAATTTATACTATACAGATTCCTATGGTTTGGCTACACGATAGGAATTATAACTAAAATACAAATATAAAAATGCAGCATCTCTCCTAATTTAAGTTTTTCATTTTTTATTAATTTTTTGTTATGTTTATTATACTGAGACAGTCAGATACATTATGTTCTAATGATGCACCAACGTTTCTACTTTTAACGATAGAAAAGCGACAAGACACACTGACATACCACAAGCAATGTTTACATCATTATGATAAAATAGTTTTACTACACCTCATCAATTGAGACACAAAAGATAGCGCAAGTAAGTGAAATTAATCTTACAGCTGCCATATAGAAAGTAAACATTCAGACTACACATCCATATCCTTAATTAGGCCAGTATTACACTATCAAATTTCTTTGTCAATATCTTTGTCAAAGAAATTTGATGGTGTAATAGGGAACTTTGTCAAATGTTGTCAAATATTTTATCAAATCCAGGGCCTCGCTGTAGATTTGATCAAAGAAGTCGCTTGTCTTCTGTTCACTGCAATGAGACATGTTACCACGTGGAGCGCTAGCATCGCTGCAGCGTTCTGTCATCTGTAGTGTTTTTAAAAACATTGCTGGTAAATACAATTGACGTGTACTGACAACTACAAAATTAATAGAGATGTATGAAGCTGATGAGGCGCTTTACAACGTGAGTCACCCTGAATACAAAAATAGATTAAGAAGATTGGAGACCTGACCTAACCTAACCTAACCTAACTCTCTCCTGTAGCAAGGAATCGGAGTGTTACAGTGAGCCTGTGTTCTGCAGATATAGCAGTTTTTAAGTGAGTATTGTGCTTTGTGATATGAGAATACATTTCGCTGAGCAGATACAGAAATGTATGCTCATCCATTTTTAAGTAATTGATGTACGATTTGACGTCCTCCACTGTAAGCTCGGATAACAAGTTTTGTTGAATGCTTTTATCGTGTCATCGTAAAACCCATGGGTCACCCAGGTACGTTTCCTTTTTTTTTTTTCCCGCCCCCCGCTTCTCTTCCGCATGTGCACACAATGCAATTGTTGTACATGCAACTACTGTGGTTAATAACAAGTTGTTGTTGTCAGCCACCTTGAACTTTGACGAAAAATATGATGACAGTGTAATACCCCTTTTTAGCGCTATGTCAAAGATCTTTGTCAAATATATTTGACGAATATTTGATCACATCTTTGATCAAGGATTTGACAAAGAAATTTGATAGTGTAATACCGGCCTTGGCCATATTTTATAATTGTAAGGGGCGATCGGCTGGCCGGTGTGGCCGAGCGGTTCTAGGCGCTTCAGTCTGGAACCGCGCGACCGCTACGGTCGCAGGTTCGAATGCTGCCTCGGGCATGGATGTGTGTGATGTCCTTAGGTTAGTTAGGTTTAAGTAGTTCTATGTTCTAGGGGACTGATGACCTCAGATGTTAAGTCCCGTAGTACTCAGAGCCATTTGAACCATTTTTTGTAAGGGGCGATCAAAAAGTTTCCGCCTGAGGGTGTTGCTGCAACGCTTATGCAACGTAGCGCGAGTCAAGCGCGGGTATACACCACCGATATATAGGCAAGGGATTGGTGTGTTATTCATGTCTTTCCAATGCGCGTGTGGTAAATGCGCAAATATGAACTATGGCAATGTTTTTACCAAAAGTGCCTAAACAGGACTAACGTTCTGTTATTCTTTTCTTTACTGCCGAACGACGAACATCGATAGCAATCCATAGGAGAATGAAGAATGTATATGGGGCAGCATGTCCGTCGAAAACCACCGTTGTGGAATGATGCGACAAGTTCAGTGCTGATCGTGGTTCGAAATAAGATGCCGATCAATCTGGGAAGCCAGCCTCATCGATTACAGAGAAGTGGGAGACAATTGAGCACCCACCCCATAGTCCTGCCCTTTCCCCATGTGATTATCACGCTTGCGGTCCCTTAAAAAAGGTTTTGAAGGGTCGAAGATTCCTGTCGGACGCGAATGCGCAACGGGCAGTTACAGCAACAGAACACAGTGTTTTACCAAACCGGTATCTCCAACCCTTTGCGTCGGTGGGAAGCAATTTTGCCTAACTACATACCGATTCTGGACCTACGGAAAACTTTTTAACCACTCTTATACTTCTTCTGATACTCTTTTTAAGAGCATGGAAGAAATTCTTACCGCACCGTCAATGGGACGATCTTTTATGAAGGAGCACAAACCCTTACTGAAGAAAAGCGAAAAAGATAAGGGACCCTAGTCTTCCATAACGATCTGTCGCGGCATTTGCCTCAGATAATTTGAGGAAATCACAAGAAAATCTAAATCCGGATCGACTGACGGCATTTTGAGCATCGCTTCTCCTAAATATGAGTTCAGTTTCTCACCACTGTGCAGGTCGCAGGATAACAAAATGTAGGAACTTACGAGTAAAATGAAATTTGTTTTCAGGAATGTACTGGATGATGGAAAAATTTGCCTATTTTATACTTACCCGAGCATGAGACTTAGCTGGAAGTTAATATGTGGGGTCAATGCTCACAATGCAAAAACTCTGCAAATTTTTTTACAACTTTTATATGGATATGTTTTACCCTTATTGAGTTAAGATAACGGTGCAAATCTTTTTTGCACTAATGAAATTTTGTCAGTGATTACCATTCAATGGAGGTTCCCGTGTTAAGATCATTCTGATGATGGATGTATGTAAAATCGAAACGCGTAAAACTTAGTTGGCATTTGAGTAACTCACCCAACATCTTTACTTTCAAATTTAACACTATCACGATCTCGCATCCATCTTGGATAAAATCAGAATGTAACTAGCTTCTATACACTATTGTTACAGAGTCCTGCAGCCGTTGGCGAAAAACAGTCAGTGACAGTGTCATGAACTTACTCATCATCTAGGGTGCACAAATTTGACCGTGAGACATCCAATGCCCCTAAATATCATATCAAAACCTTTCAAAAAATTTCTCAATCCATTTTAGAAGAAGTAGAGGTCTACTTTACTCTTCATCTCACACTTTTTCTCAGGCTGCATTGCATTTTCTCAAAAACTAATGAACGATTGAGTCACAGACCTTTACGTTCCCGTAAGAATAGACTGTGGATGTCTGCTGATGTCATGTTTGGCTCATTCACGGAGCAAACGATAGTACAAATTTAAGGTGGGGAGCATTATATTCTGTTGACCTTGACAAATGCCTGCCTACTTTTGCACACAGATGATAATTGCGTATTTTATTAACCAAAACCTAGACAGTACCACATTGACTCCAATGGGCAGGACTAATGCTAGGCATGCTATTGCGCTAGCTTCCGCAGCCCAGGAATGCCTACATCCTGGACCGCATTTTTTTCTTCTGCTTCGTACGGTCATGCGAGCCAAAACTACGTGGTCATAGAACGAATCAGCATGTAGTTTACAGAATGACGATTAGAAAATTTGAAAAGAAAGATTCAAAGAAATAGTAAAACACGAAAAACAGAGAGTAAACGAATAAATGACACGTTATGGAAAACAGTTTATAACTACTGTGAGGAACTCTTGTACAGAATAGAAGTAATGTGCCACAATAAAACTTCTGAATTTCTATTTGATTCACGACTCAATGTATTTTTGTTCTGCTGGAAGCCTATTCGAAATGATACCTGCTGAATAGTACACATGTTTCTGAATAGTGCTTTAGGAAGTGTTACCCAAGTGCCCGCATCTCGTGGTCGTGCGGTAGCGTTCTCGCTTCCCACGCCCGGGTTCCCGGGTTCGATTCCCGGCGGGGTCAGGGATTTTCTCTGCCTCGTGATATGGCTGGGTGTTGTGTGCTGTCCTTAGGTTAGTTAGGTTTAACTAGTTCTAAGTTCTAGGGGACTGATGACCATAGATGTTAAGTCCCGTAGTGCTCAGAGCCGTTTGAACCATTTTTTTTTTTTGTTACCCAAGCGTATATCTCCTTTTCCGTCTAGTGTTCACTGAGTGGATGTTGTATTTTCTTCTGAACGAGTCAATATTGTCGCAACAAATTCAATGATGGAATATATACGGTCCAGCCACATTAATGTGACCACCGCCTATGTTCGACAACAGCATGCAATAATCACTCACAGACGGCAGGTGGCAGCAGTCGTCATCGCAGTGCGCGAAAGGAGTGATTTATCTGTCGGCCAGAAGTGCATGGTCATTGGCTTTCGGGCCAAGGGTGGAAGTATTTCAGAAAGGGCTACAGTTGTGAACTGTTCGCATGTCGCCATGGTTAAAGTATCCTATGCATGGTAAAATGGCACTATCCAAAGCAGGGGCCGAAGCAACTGTGGTGCACCATAGGTCATAGGTGACGGGGATGGGCAATAGCTAGGCCCCCCACGCGGATCCTCTATGATGTCATTAATTTCCCCCATCTGCCCCTATTCCTCGAACATATCTGCATGCTCTACACCTCCCGCCGCCTTGATCCCCCACACCCCCTGGTTGCTCCTCTCCTCTCCTGTCCCCGCTCCCTACCGCGCCTTCACTGTTGCGTCCCACCTACCCTCCATCTCTACACCCTTCATCTCTTTTCCCAAGGTGGCTTCCATCAATTCCCCCTCCCAGATGATGCCCTCTCTCCCTCCATTTATCCCTCCTATATAAACTCTGATCCTCACCCCTCCTCCTTTCCTCCGTCCTTTCCCTGGGCTCCCTCTTCCCCCCCACCCTTCCATCCTGTTTTCTCCCCGCCTAACCTCTCCCTACCACCCTTCTCCCCCCGTCCCCTGAGTCCTTTTGTGTTCCCCTCCTCTGCCTTCCCCAGTCCCTGTCGTGTCTCCCCAGCACCCCCCCATCCCTCTTATGGCTCTTTCCCCCCTCCCCCCTTCGTATTTCCTCTCCTTCCCCCCTTTTTATTTTCCCATCATCTGTCCAGTTTCCCCCCACCAGCTCTCGGCTGTGGTATGTCATATTTGCCAACTTTTTAGTGCAGCGTTCAAGTGAATGTTCAGTGTTGTTCGTCTTTCCAAAGTGTTGCGAACAGAAACCATGCTGTCGCTGGGTATGAATTTCACGTCTTTTGTGAACAGAAACCAGACTATCACTGTGTTTTTTAATTGTCTGTCTATTAATTTACCTGTCTCCTTTATATGTACTTTATTAGCATTATCATCCCTTTGTTCTATGTTTTAAGTTCCACGATTTTTTTTTCGCCATGTTACCATTTCAATCTCCGATTTTATTGCCTGTTTTTATTCTTTATTATCTTCATCTTTTTCAAACAAAGTCTGTAGGCTGAAGAGCAGCATACCGAGCTGCTGCCAGCAGCTGGAATCGAAAAGCAATAAAGAAAAAAAAAAGGCTAGGCCGGTGTGGCCGAGCGGTTGTAGGTCCTTCAGTCTGGAACCGCGCAACCGCAACTGTCGCAGGTTCGAATCCTGCCTCGGGCGTGGATGAGTGTGATGTCTGTAGGTTAGTTCAGTTTAAGTAGTTCTAAGTCTAGGGGGCTGATGACGTCAGATGTTAAGTCCCATAGTGCTCAGAGCCATCTGAACAATTTTTTACGATGGCTACAGAGATGGGTATGGGCGAATAGACGCGCAATTGACGAGCAACTGATCACCCAAATGAACCAAGGTGCTACCAACAGCGTCTCCTCAACGACGGTTCACCACACGTTCCTGCGTATTGTCTCCGCATCAGGCGCTTCTTTCTTCCACCTGTGCTGACTGCTGTTCATCGACGACGTGGGCTGAAATTTGGAATTTGCAGCTGGACTTCCACTGTGGTGACAGATAGTCTTTTCAGATGACACACATTTTGTGCTTCATCAAAGTGAAACGTCTCAAAGGAAACATCCTGCAAAAATCGTCGGAAGGTTCTAGGCCGCAGGAAGGAGCGTTGGGGTGTAGGAAGTGTTTTCGTGGCATTCCCTGGATAATCTCGTCATTACGGAAGTCACAATGGAAGACCATAAGTACTTACCTATCCTTGGCGACCATGTCAATCACTACATGCAATTTGTGTTTTCTCAGCACTATGGCATCTATCAGCAGGACGATGCACGTCACACAGCACGCAGTGTACTTGCGTGGTTCGAAGAGCACCAGGATGGATTTTCCGTACTCCCCTGGCCACAAAAACCTCATATTTAAACCCAATGGAGAGTCTGTGGGGCGACCTCGATCGGGCTGTTTCCTCCATGGATCCTCTATCGAATAACCTAGCGCATTGGTCACTGCACTAGAGTCGGCACGGCTCCACATCGCTGTCGGTACCTCCCAAAACTTCACTGAGTCTCTTCCTGCACGCCTTTCAGCGGTCTGTGCTTCAAAAACGTGGTTATTCAGACTTTTACAGGTGGTCACGTTAATGTGACTGGAGAGTGTATGTAGTGGGACGGCAGAGATAGAATACCGAGACCCCAGAATAATGGCCTATACGAAGTTCGTGAACTGACACCTAAGGATATTTTTGGTGAGTGCACAGAATTGCTCCAAACATAACACCATACGAGACAGCAGAGTGAAAGTAAGCAAAGTAAACAAGCTTTCGTGTTTCAGTGTCACAAACAGTTGAGATCATTCCTATCGCGAAGAAAGCAGCTTTCATTTCCAGCACAAGATCATGAACGTGATATTTCCGAGAAAGCCTTTCTGCTTTTCCCCCAGTTCTAAGAATTGAAAATGGTAGACTTCACTGGACACGTGAATACCAGGGTTGGTGTGCTGTGTGGCAAAATGTGGTCAACTCCTTCTGATGACTTCTTCTTAATTACTGAACGCGTACGTGTTAGGTGTTTCTGTTGGGATCGTGATTGATTAGCTGCTTTGTGATCGGTATTCGCGGACAGATATAAACTGCAATCGTTCAGTGCTACATTAGATACAAAATGTGACCCCGACTCCTAATTATTGAGGGCAATGCAAACAGTAATCGGTCTGTCTGAGAGGAAGATATTTTCCGTTTTATAGTAGCCCTGCAATAAAATGTATATATTCGTAACTGAATAATGAATATTCCACGAGACTCGAAGAATCGACTCGTTGCTCTCTAAAGTCGTACCTCTTCTTTTCTGTACAGAAGTTCGCCCCCACATGAGTTGGATCTGTCCTTTTCGTATTCCACCTGTTCGTCCGAGCGAGCCGAGTCACTCTTGAGTAGGGCTCGAATTTTTAGATGTTAAAATTAGGAAATTATATATTTTTTACGTTTTAAAAATACTTTAATTACGTGGCAAAAGTGAAAATATTTTATTTATGATCCAGTTTATCTATGTGAATATGAACAATATTCAGTACTCACGAATACAATGTACGCTATGCCTTACTGACTGCTGAATTTTAATACACAATCCGATGCATCCTCAAATCGTCGGTTTCAAATGATCGAAGATTATCCCGAAACACTACCTTATACTGGGAAAATGAGCGCTGCACGTCACAAGATGTCAACCTGGTAAATTTTTTGCAGGGCACGCCGCTCAGACTCACATCGATATCCTCTTCCTCATGACCTTCTAACACATTTGAAATTTTGCACATAGTCTGAATTCGACTATTGTTTTCAAACACACATCTGAATTTAATTTGCAACATTTGTGCTGTAGATCTGTGGATCCACGAAGACGGTTAAATTTTCTCTCGATGACAAGAACGTGCTGAAATGTTTATTACACAAGAATCTCTCCCATTTCAAGTTTGTCGGTTGTGCTGCTAAGGAAACACAGGTTAGCAGATATGTATGCCAGGTCATTTTTTTAAACACTTTGTCACGTAACATTTCCTGAAAAATTCCAACTGTAGTTCCATGCCTTTGGCCCGTACATTAACTACTGAGTCAACAATCATCAACATTTTCTGCATAATGTTAGACTGCAGGGAGCCAAGTACCTACCGCGTTATTACTCACGTGGATTGGAGTCGTACTTTGGGATTTTTAGTCTTAAATACGTGAATTATTCTCGGTGACTTAATGAACCCACTGTTCTCATTAGAAATAAATTTATCCACATTAGAATGTACTGCTCTAATTTCTTACATATTATGTGTGAACCATTCGCAATGCATGGATTAGTTTAGGAAAACTAACAAGAAGACCTGCCGCTGCCTTCTTCATACATGCGTCAAGCTCCGTTATTAACAGAAAAACAATGTCGAACATCACACCACCTGGCAAAAAATTTACATTGCTTCATTAAATAATCTATCAACAAGCACATGGTTCGCAGTAGTCATTTCTTAGCTTGTTAGGAGAAAAAATTTCCTTTTAAATCATTTTATCGTTTTTTATTACGCTGACAATGAAATTTCGAACTTTTCTGCGAATAGAGTCTAAAGTTCGTCTAACGTAATCCAGGTATCCTCATTTTCACATACCGAACGAATTCGTTGTAGAGTTTTCTGGTAACGCTTTGGAATACTCTGTTTTGTCAACGTTGATTATTCAGGAGTGTCAAGTTTTCAGTATTTGGAGAGAAACTTCCTTAGCACTGGATTATTTATCTTAGAAAAAGGTGTGTCGAGTGACACAAATTCCGTGCATGAATCTTCAAAAATGGCTCTGAGCACTATGGGACTCAACTGCTGTGGTCATCAGTCCCCTAGAACTTAGAACTACTTAAACCTAACTAACCTAAGGACATCACACACATCCATGCCCGAGGCAGGATTCGAACCTGCGACCGTAGCAGTCGCACGGTTCCGGACTGCGCGCCTAGAACCGCGAGACCACCGCGGCCGGCGCATGAATCTTCGCAAGAAACTGAGGATATATCAAGTCCTGCAGAAGAACCTGGAACTGCGTGACTAATTACAGGATGTTTTTCCATCAGGCGCGAAACTGCAACGATATGTTTCTTGCACTCCAGATGGTGTGTAACTTGAGGTCACTGTTCTGCCTTTACTGCTTTCCCATTTGTTTGGCGGAATAGGTCGCGTCCATTGGAACATACTGCGGCAAACGGAAACAAAACTTTTTCTGTTACATTAAGCTTTACGATATTTTCTTGCACTTCACAACACTAGAAATGAACTACATTTGAGTGAGTTGGAAGGAAGGTGAGACACGTGGTGCAATATGGCTATGGACAGGAATATCCCCGGCTTCTTTGTTGAGTGCGACAGATAAGATCATAAAAACACAGCTGCAAGCTCCAACAATAGAATAACACATATTCTGCATCTATGGGATCGAATGTTTATATAAATATTAAATAGGTTCTTCCTCGTTTAAGTAACACAAAACAAAAATTAAATAAGATGAAGGATCCAGCATACCGTTAAAAACGTAACTATTATATCCCAATACCTGGAAAACAGGAACTTCTGTAATAATAGGAAAATGTTTAAAATACATATTTCCACAAAATGATGTTTAACTAAGAATCCGAGCCCTAGTAATGAGTAACGACACCGTGAACGCTGTTCAGGAAGTATGAAAGAAGCAAGTTGCCACAAAACGAGATGTGTTCCACAGTATCGAAGATGATCAAGTGCTCATAGTTCTTAAGGCATTCCCATGTTAACTGGACTCTTTTGCTTGTAATGATCTCATATAGGCTTAGCAGTCTTTTCAAAAACATAATGTACACGTCGCGTATAAATCTCAACCGCCATTTTTAAGTCTTTAAACACACAACATTAACACAACGCAAGACTTACACCAAACTTGCAGCATATACAAAATTTACTGGGAGGAACTTCACAACGCGAGATCAGGAACACACAAGATTAAAAAGAAAAAATATAGGATATAAAACTACTTTTGCAGCACACCTCCTGTAAGCAAGTCACACAGTCCACAGTAACGAGAATAACCTCAAAACTCCTCATACCGTGAAGACAGTATACTTTATGGACATATACTCGTATGTGAAGAAATATAAATTTATGCCCACCTGAAAAAACTCAGGGAAAAGAAGTTCAGCGATCAGTGCACACTAAGAAACGTCAGTTTCCTTGACACCTGCCACCCCATAATTGACAACTTCCTTTAAAGATAATCTTAAGTTCATACTATCCGACCACGGGATCATCACACTAGACATCCCATGGCCGTTATCGGAAACACTTGGTGATGTTACAGTAAACAAGTTCAGTGTTGACGTGTTGACTAAGGAAAGCTCATCGCACTGTGAATGATTTGAAGACGATTGTATCTACACTATCAAGTGGTGCACGGTGTCATCGTTAAATGACCCGAAAAAAATTCGCAATAAGCCGACCGAAGCGTCCTTAGTCCCACGTGCAATAATATTGTGGTCGAATAATAACTGCAACTGGAAGGTAGTAAATATTGAGCAAACCAGAGAAACATGTAGACACTCTGCAGAGATCGTTGGGTGACTACTGCGGTACGTGGACGAGTGTTATCCTGTTGGAAAACATCCCACGGAAAGCTGTTCAAGAATGGCAGCCAACAAGTCAAAACAGCAGATTGACGTGCAAATTTGCAGTCACGGTGCGTGGTATAACCACGAGAGTGCTCCCGCTGTCATATGAAATCGTACCCTAGACTATAACTCCAGGTGTAGGTTCAGTGTATCTAGCACGCAGACAGGTTGCAGGCCCTAAACTTGCAGCCTTCTAACCAAACCACGGCCATCACTGGTACCTAGGCAGAAACAACTTTCATCGGAAAACGCGACACGTCTCCCACCTGCCCTCCAGTGAGCTCTCGCTTGATACCACAGATGTCGCAAATGACAGTGGTTTGGGGTCAATGGAACGCACGATACAAGGTGTCTGGCTCGGATCTGTTCTTGAAGTAACCGATTTGTAACAGTTCGTTGTGTCACTGTGGTGCCAACTGCTCCTCCAATTGCTGCTGCAGATGCAGTACAACGCGCCGAAGCCATACACCAAACACGCTGGCCTTCCTTCGCAGCAGTGCCCCGTGGCCGATCCGAGCCCGGCCTTCTTGCGACCGCTCATTCTCGTGATCATCTCTGCCAGCAATCATGTACAGTGGCTATATTCCTGCCAAGTCTTTCTGCAGTATCGTAGAAGGAACGACCTAGTTCAAACTGAGTGAGGTGTTGACAATGACGTCCTTGTTGCCTTGAAGACATTCTTGGTCACCATGTCCAATATCAAAGGTAGTTAGCGCTCACGACCGTTACAGCATATATTTAAAGCAAACTTGATTTGCATCCTCATAGCGGCGCTACTAACGCCACTCGTATGCAGCTGACGTGAAATCTGAATGGACATACTCTTTTAGATATAGAAACGAGCCTACCAACTTTCGTTTATGTCGCACAACTCCTTCTTGATGTTGGTTTTTTTTCTGTCAGTGTATTTTAGACTTTTATGATGTCTGAGAATTAATTCTAGCTTTTTCTTGGTAAAGCACACAATTTTCCATTTCGAATACGTCACAATATAAATCCCTTGAAAGCAGAAGCATGAAACTACTGTCAATGTGTGGAATTTTATAGTTTTTGTAGTTACCACACGACCATTTTTATCACAATGTCAGGCCGCTTATATATCTTAAATCCAGCAGACATTGACTTTTTTTATTAACTAACGTTGCTTCACGACAGCACAATATAAAATATTTATTATTTCTGTACTCATAGAGTAACATACAAAAGTAAGCTTCGTTTTTCATCTTGTATTACGTAAAATATTAATACAGCCATCATATAATGGGTTAACAATGGCAGTTTCAGATACACTGGCAAATGGCCTGATATGGACTTAAATAATGTACATATCATGGAGCGGCCTTTCATCAAAAGACTGATGAATACCTTCTAGAGGGTAGATGGCTCAACGATACCGAATACAAACTCTTCAATGTTTCGGGCGTTACTTTCAGTGTCCTTTTTTATAGCTAACTTCATAGCTTCATCCGCCATACTCTATCAGGATAATATCTGGGCACGTATTTCGAGGGGTATATACTACCTAACTATATACGGATCCCGCTCCAGCTACTGCTGGGTCTGGGTGCTGACGAGTCCTCTCCATTTGGCTCGGTCCTCCCACCACTTTTCTTCCTCCACTTGCTGCCAGGTCACACCTTTCCTTTCCACAGATATTCTCACTCCCATTTTCCATCGTGTTCTTGGGCGCCCTCTAGGTCGTTTTCCATCCATCCGTTCTTCCATAATTTTGGGGAGTGTCTGCTCATGCATCCTCGTAACATGCCCATACCATGTTAATCTCTTTTTTTCAGTTTCTTCTCTCATACTTTCTTGTTTAAGGTCCTTTATAATCTCTACATTCCTTACTCTGTCCATTTTTGTATTTCCCTTAACTGCTCTGAGAAATTTCATTTCCCCTGCATGCAGTCTGCTCCAGCCCCTTTCTGTCATTGTCCATGTTTCTCCACCATAGGTGACAATAGGGAAGTAATAATTCTTATACATAAGGAGTTCTACTTTTTATGAAACTTCCCTATTCCAAATCAGGTGTTTTATTGTTAGGTATATACCCCTTCGAAAAAAGACTGGTACTGTCGCTCGTATAGTCTGCATTTTCAACTGACATGTCATTCATCGATCATATGTGGCATATGGTTGATAGGTCACTTGTTTATTACGTTATTCCAGCCACTAGTGTCTGTAGTTCGTGGAAAATCAGCGCGGAGAGTTATTATTCAGGTTCATAAAGAATTCCTCCTCGATTCCTTGCCAAGGAGTTTAGATGGTCTGAATGAAGTATGTAAGCCTTCACAGCATACTGAGTTCACTGATTCAGATAATTATTCTGTACATCTCTACAATCCTAAAGCCGTCGGCACACGGGCCGAATTAGTTAAGATGTGAGTGACGTGGCGCTCTACGAGTTTTGTGACGCGACTTCCTGCCATTTAACGTTAAGGAGCTAGTTCTTCACGTGAAACTCAAAATAAGTTCAGCGATATTTCGGTAACGTGTCACATAAAGTAGAACCAATAGGGAGCAAGGACGCTTCTTACGCCGCAAACAGAAAGCAAGGTTCCATACTGTAGGCCTACTTGTCGTGTTCAGCAGAGGACCATATTCGCTGGATTTTAAGTTATACATGGCACTCCATGAATATATGCTGTTTATAAGTACTAGCACATTGAATGTCTCGAGAAAGAAACATTATTATTGCGATTTGTTGTAATGAAATGGCGGGTAACGTCATATTGATGGTTATAGAATTTTTGTATTTCGTTATTTCCGCGCTATAGCTCGCGTGTTGAGAGAGTAATCCATTTAAGAGAGTGACTCATTGAATATTCATGAGAACGTTTCGTACTTGTTCGGATTTGTTACAATTAAATGTCAACTAATATCATTTAGGTGATTAAAGCCTTTGGAAGATTGCTACAAAAATTACGAAGTTGCTGGTTTGTAGAGTTTTGGCATAGCGTAGTTGGTTAATGAGTCGCGATGTAGAACCGAAATTTGTCCGATAATTCGTCCGCAACTTGTAGTAGACAAATTTTGTTTTTCATCTTCGCATTTTGTAAAACGTTGTGGGACTTCGCTGTAAGGTTGATAGATATAATTTCTGAAATATTTCCTTTTAAGTGAATATAAGTGCAGTCTGTCAGGAGAGAGTTTTTTCAGTTTGGTGAACTATTATAAGCTGATCTCCTTACAGAGGGGACATGTATCCGTCATCTTTGTTCTGTTAAACATTCACGGATACTGAAGTTTTTATTCGTGATTATCACAGACAGAACTACATCACGAGCGTTTGGTCAAGAGAGGAAATGTGCGTTTCTATAGAGCTAACGCAGGAATTCTACGCGCGTCAATTTTCGCGAACAAACTGTTTGGTTTGCGAGCCAAATAAAGCCGAAAGCCGACAACTGTCGCTGGAGAGCGCTGAGACAGCAAAATCACGTTAACAAAATCGTATCGTGTGCCGACAGCACTGTCTCTCGCGACGTTGGATATAGCATCTATATGCAGGACGTTAGCTGCGTTATCCCATCTGCCAATGGGTTAATCATTTGTGCGTTGTCATGTTCCTACTCCACAATATAAAAATTTCTTTCACATGTATCCTTGCTGGCACTGAAATTTTCATACCTGTAAGAGTGTGTAACTTCATCTACATCTACATCTACATCTACATCTACACTCCTGGAAATGGAAAAAAGAACACATTGACACCGGTGTGTCAGACCCACCATACTTGCTCCGGACACTGCGAGAGGGCTGTACAAGCAATGATCACACGCACGGCACAGCAGACACACCAGGAACCGCGGTGTTGGCCGTCGAATGCCGCTAGCTGCGCAGCATTTGTGCACCGCCGCCGTCAGTGTCAGCCAGTTTGCCGTGGCATACGGAGCTCCATCGCAGTCTTCAACACTGGTAGCATGCCGTGACAGCGTGGACGTGAACCGTATGTGCAGTTGACGGACTTTGAGCGAGGGCGTATAGTGGGCATGCGGGAGGCCGGGTGGACGTACCGCCGAATTGCTCAACACGTGGGGCGTGAGGTCTCCACAGTACATCGATGTTGTCGCCAGTGGTCGGCGGAAGGTGCACGTGCCCGTCGACCTGGGACCGGACCGCAGCGACGCACGGATGCACGCCAAGACCGTAGGATCCTACGCAGTGCCGTAGGGGACCGCACCGCCACATCCCAGCAAATTAGGGACACTGTTGCTTCTGGGGTATCGGCGAGGACCATTCGCAACCGTCTCCATGAAGCTGGGCTACGGTCCCGCACACCGCTAGGCCGTCTTCCGCTCACGCCCCAACATCGTGCAGCCCGCCTCCAGTGGTGTCGCGACAGGCGTGAATGGAGGGAAGAATGGAGACGTGTCGTCTTCAGCGATGAGAGTCGCTTCTGCCTTGGTGCCAATGATGGTCGTATGCGTGTTTGGCGCCGTGCAGGTGAGCGCCACAATCAGGACTGCATACGACCGAGGCACGCAGGGCCAACACCCGGCATCATGGTGTGGGGAGCGATCTCCTACACTGGCCGTACACCACTGGTGATCGTCGAGGGGACACTGATTAGTGCACGGTACATCCAAACCGTCATCGAACCCATCGTTCTACCATTCCTAGACCGGCAAGGGAACTTGCTGTTCCAACAGGACAATGCACGTCCGCATGTATCCCGTGCCACCCAACGTGCTCTAGAAGGTGTAAGTCAACTACCCTGGCCAGCAAGATCTCCGGATCTGTCCCCCATTGAGCATGTTTGGGACTGGATGAAGCGTCGTCTCACGCGGTCTGCACGTCCAGCACGAACGCTGGTCCAACTGAGGCGCCAGGTGGAAATGGCATGGCAAGCCGTTCCACAGGACTACATCCAGCATCTCTACGATCGTCTCCATGGGAGAATAGCAGCCTGCATTGCTGCGAAAGGTGGATATACACTGTACTAGTGCCGACATTGTGCATGCTCTGTTGCCTGTGTCTATGTGCCTGTGGTTCTGTCAGTGTGATCATGTGATGTATCTGACCCCAGGAATGTGTCAATAAAGTATCCCCTTCCTGGGACAATGAATTCACGGTGTTCTTATTTCAATTTCCAGGAGTGTACATCTACATACATACTCCGCAATCCACCATACGGTGCGTGGCGGAGGGTACCTAGAACCACAACTAGCATCTTCTCTCCTTGTTCCACTCCCAAACAGAACGAGGGAAAAATGACTGCCTATATGCCTCTGTACGAGCCGTAATCTCTCTTATCTTATCGTTGTGGTCTTTCAGTGAAGTGTAAGTTGGCGGCAGTAAAATTGTACTGCAATCGGCCTCAAATGCTGGTTCTCTAAATTTCCTCAGTAGCGATTTACGAAAAAAACGCCTCCTTTCCTCCAGAGACTCCAACCCGAGTTCCTGAAGCATTTCCGTAACACTCGCGTGATGATCAGACCTACCAGTAACAAATCTAGCAGCCCAACTCTGAATTGCTTCTATGTCCTCCCTCAACCCGACCTGATAGGGATCCCAAACGCTCGAGCAGTACTCAAGAATAGGTCGCATTAGCGTTCTATAAGCGGTCTCCTTTACAGATCAACCACATCTTCCCAAAATTCTACCAAAGAACCGAAGACGACCATCCGCCTTCCCCACAACTGCCATTACATGCTTGTTCCACCATATCCTGCGCATTATCTTAGAAGCTAAAGTTGAAGGGAAGACAGAGCATCATTTGCTTGAAAATGTGAAGGTACGTTTAGGATGTTCAAAAATGAACTATTAATAATGGAATGCTCACGAGTATTGTAGGAAAGCTCACATCAAAACATCAAGGGAACGGAAACCAAAGTTAGGCTTTAACATTCTATCGATGACGAGCTCATTACTGACGGGGCATATGTTTGGATAATACTAGGATTGGGAAGGAAATCGCTGCTATCATTTTGAAGCAAACCACCTCCGAATTCGTGTTGATTGATTCATAGAAACCAAGAAAACATTAATTTAAATGGCCGGAAGGAGATTTAAACCCTGCTTCATCAGAATACGAATCCAATCTTTAATCACTCTGCCACCTCGCTCGTAACAATAAGAAAATAACGCATAAGCTTCCCATGGAGGAAAACAGCGACTTATTTTTGTTATTTGTTATTGCTAGCTGCGCAAAGTGTACAACAGACAGCTCATAAATGCATCGCGTGGAGATCTCCAAGGCTAACGCGTTTGAATAGCCGGCAAGTAACACCTCGGCGCGGTTAGCAGATCGGCAACGCGGCAGAACGTTCGCTAGATGTACGCTGGGTTTCGATATGAGGCTAATGGTTTCCTTCTACTCACTGGAACTCTCTCTAAACTATAAAAATAGGTGATGATTACCGAAACAGCGTTACTCTGAAAGTGGCTTATTTCGCCTCCGAATCGTGCTCTGCTGATCAGACTCTCCTAACGAAATGATTCAAATGGCTCTGAGCACAATGGGACTTAACTTCTGAGGTCATCAGTTCCCTAGCACTTAGAACTACTTAAACTTAACTAACCTAAGGACATCACACACATCCATGCCCCAGGCAGGATTCGAACCTGCGATCGTAGCGGTCGAACGGTTCCAGACTGTAGCGCCTGGAACCGCTCGGCCACCCTGGCCGGCCCTAACGAAATATTTTGTTTTCTGTTTAATCAAGAAAATAGATATTGGCACAATATCCGATCAAATGTGCGATTACGTCGACATTTTCCTCTCATTCAAAAATATACAGGGTGATCAAAAAGTCAGTATAAATTTGAAAACTGAATAAATCACGGAATAAAGTAGAAGAGCGGTACAAATTGACACACATGCTTGGAATGACATGGAGTTTTATTAGATCCAAAAAAAATACTAAATTTCACAAAATGTCCGACAGATATCGCTTCATCTGATCAGAATAGCAATAATTATCATAAAGTAAGACAAAACAAAGATGATGTTCTTTACAGGAAATGCTCAATATGTGCACCATCATTCCTCAACAATAGCTGTAGTCGAGGAATAATGTTGTGAACAGCACTGTAAAGCATGTCCGGAGTTATGGTGAGGCATTGGCGTCGGATGTTGTTTTTCAGCATCCCTAGAGATGTCGGTCGATCACGATGCACTTGCGGCTTCAGGTAACCCCAAAGCCAATAATCGCACGGACTGAGGTCTGGGGACCTGGGAGGCCAAGTATGACGAAAGTGGCGGCTGAGCACACGTCACCAAACGACGCGCGCAAGAGATCTTTCACGCGTCTAGCAATAGTTCTAATGAAACCCCATGTCATTCCAAGCATGTGTGTCAATTTTTACCTCTCTATCTACATTATTCCGTGGTTTATTAAGTTTTCAAATTTATACTGACTTTTTAATCACCCAGTATGTAGTGCTAGAAACTAAACTGCTGTCTAACATGACAGTTATACCTGACGTGTGTCACCAAGTAGAGGGTGGTTATAATTAAACTTTCGCTACCTGAGAGGCCCCGATGAAAAACGAGCGATCGTAGGACAACGAAACTTTGTAGAGACATTTTTAAGAACACGAAAAAAACCAAATAAACCATTGAAAGAAACACATTTTAATTTTTTAGTTTTCACTTGAGAGTGTCACTTTCGTTAACTGCGTACCACGTTTAGGTTCGAGGTTACAAATATTGATCAATGTAACGAGCATCTGCATCCACGACAGCCTAGAACCGCACTGGAGATTGCATTTCAGAACTGTTCGCAGCACGTTCCGAACGGTGGAACATGGAATGTCCAGGTGTCGTGATACAGCTCGTGCACTGCTTGTATATTGCACATTGTGTCCAGCAGTCTCAGCCAAGGCAACAGTAACTTCTTCAACAATTTGTGGCACAAATGTCCGTCGGCCTCTCACAAGAGCAATTCCCAAATTGCCAGTTAATTAGAACTTCCGAATCATGTTCTTCAACCCCGTTGTGGAGGGAGGACCTTTCCGTATTCCTTTAGTATATCGATACTCGCGAAGAGCAGTAGCTCTATTGGTGTTGTTTTGATAAAAAAAAAAAAAAAAACTTTACGAGTAAGGCCATGCTCAAACTGACTGACTGCAACTGTAAGGCACACTGATGTTTGCTTTTCAACCCTACTTCCCTGTGCCAGTATTGGCACCTAATTTCACAAACATGAGACTAACACTACTAGCAACGCAAATCCTAAAGCGCACAGCCTGAACACCAATCCTATAAAGTTGGGTAACCATACGGTAAATAGTTTTCCGTCTACACTGGTCTAAGTAGCGAAATTTTAATTAAAACCACCCTGTATTGCAGTACAGCTGTTATTTACTAACAGCGTAGACTATTTTTAGGCGATACTGCCGTCCTTAGAGAGGCAAAGTTTTGTTAAAACCGTCGTAACATTCAAGAAGATTTCCATAAACTTCATAACGGCCTTAGCGTGTGGTACGTACTCCAAATGTAAGTATAGTCAAGTTACTGTGTGGGAGTAGGATCAGTACTAAAGCACTATACTCGATATCATCATTCAAACTCCAAGGGTCTTGTTGTGATGTCTCAAAATGACCCAATACTGAAAAGCCGCTTGAGCTTTACATTACGCAAGGAAAACACGGGTCTCCGATTTACTGAAGGATAGGGGAAAGTTTCAACATCGTCTCTTTTTTCCAGGTAGAATTCAAGACAGTCCCGCAGATGATGTTTGCATATAGTTTTGGGGTCTGTGATCTTCCCAATACTATTGGATGGAGAAACACAAACTCTTCAAAAAACGGCATATGATAGAATTCATGTATTTTCAGCTCCTTGATCTTCTAAGAAGGTGTGTGTGTGTTTGCGGTAAAAACTGAACTGTTCGCGAGCAGCTAATTAAAGCCCCAAACTATAAAGCTATGCTGTAATATATTTTTATGCCCCAGAAAACAACTGGAAGCGCTGTCTGACGACGAATATTTAACGCAATAGTCACAAATACACACTCTTTTAGTGTAGGTGCAAAGGAAATGACTTTTGCATAGCTAAATTGAAAAACTGTGTGTGAAATCTTATGGGACTTAACTGCTAAGGTCATCAGTCCCTAAGCTTACACACTAGTTAACCTAAATTATCCTAAGGACAAACACACACACCCATGCCCGAAGGAAGACTCGAACCTCCGCTGGGACCAGCCGCACAGTCCATGACTGCAGCGTCTAAGACCGCTCGGCTCAAACCTTACACAATAAACAATTTCCCTCCAAGAAACTATCAAAAAGTTATAGTGTGTGTTTAAATTTGGCTTAAAAACTGAAGCTGTGCATATAAAGATGTTGCCTCCTGTCTTTACTCACTGAATCTGAACGTTAAAGAATAATAAAACCAATTCTTTCTTTTGAAAACACTGGTTGAAAACGTAGTCTCCTCTTTACACTACAATTAGAAAACACTTCGGTATCACGTATTCCACAATATAGCTCACTGATAAACTAGCTCACTGCGCATTACATTCAGAAATCAGTTGTCTTCCAATACAGCAATCGATGGCTTACCTATTCCCATCTGAAACGTCACTCCGTGCAAAAAAACTGATATTTATTGCTAATGATGTGCAGCTGTAGAAAGTAATTAATTCAGCTGTCTGTACACGACATCTTAGAACACCAAGTAAAGTAGCAAGCGTAAAAAAGTGCGCACAGTGTGCTGGTATGACAGCATGTAACTGCGTTCGGTAAAAGTAATAACTCAAATTACTTGGATTGAACGAAAGAGTTCATAGAAAAGAATTATAAATATGCACATATATTGTTCACAAAAGAATACCATTGATTTGCAAAGCCCGCATCGGTCCTCGATATTGAAAATACAAATAAGATGCTCACAAAAAGTAAAAAGAATCATACGCTCTCAGTACACAGCTTATAGGAAGGTAATAACTCTTTAAGAATGCAGGAGAGGATAATAATTTTGAATTTTCAGCACGACGGATTGAAAAGATAATATTTGGTCCTACAATCATCTTTCATTTAGCGAGAAGTGACCAATTTATGAGCTTACATTCCACCACTCTGAAGGATATCATCGCATGTAGGCCTATAAATGCAGAATGATAGCAAGATAACAGTGCAGTGTGCTTTTGAAGTAATCTTTAAATTCGCCTAATAGTCACCACGAAAAACATTTTCTTTATTATTGCAGCGACTGCAAACCAGCTCGCACCTATACCAGACAAAGCCAGGCTAGCTCCCAAACCGAATAGAACAAAACCCGAGAATCAGCACCAGAACAGAATGGCAAATACACATTCGTAATATAGTTCCTCGTGCTTCCAAAACCCACGAATGATTCCCATTGGCTGATTGCCTAAACCGACCTTCGAACATACAAAATGCGAGTTGAGATACAAGGAGATTTCTCAAAGTGCTTATTTCGACTAGTCGAAGCCGACTATAATAGAAACACACAAGGAATTGCAGTGTCAACTTGCGATCGAAGAAAAGCTGAAATATTGTGAGCGAAATATGAAACTGCAAATGAGCTGGCAACTTTCAACCTTATAGGCACTAATTATTGGTAACGAGTAACAGCCCTTCGTAACCAACTCAAGATTCAAAATGGTTCAAATGGCTCTGAGCACTATGGGACTTAACATCTGAGGTCATCAGTCTCCTAGAACTTAGAACTACTTAAACCTAACTAACCGAAGGACATAACACACATCCATGCCCGAGGCAGGATTCGAACCAGCGACCGTAGCAGTCGCGCGGTTCCGGACTGAAGCGCCAAGAACCACTTGGTCACCGCCGCCGGCCCAACTCAAGACTCGGAGAAAAGTTAAGGCAACGTACTTAAGCTGATGACTGTCTTATCAACAGAGAAGCCATCGAGTGTATACTAGTGCGTGGTGTGAAACGAAATCTCTAGGACGTTTATCATCTTCCTCCAAAAGGAGTGATAACAGGATATTTAGCTGACATTTACTTGCCAACCTCAGCCAGCTTAAGACCTGTACGCTAAAGACAATGCACCTAACCCCTGCCATCAACTAATGTCAGAATGGTCAGATGAGCACTCTGTGGTAATGAGAACACATTCCTGGTCGCTGAGGTAACGTGCCCTCGGTGCTGTTGAGCAGTTCTGTGAATCGTAGAAAGATACGAACTGGACTGCAGTCTAATCCTAACATACACCGTTTGAGAGGACTAGTGAGTGAAACGGCTCAGTACGTCTTCTCATACTCCCCGGAACTTTGTAGGGCCACGCCACTAGGAATCACAATCGTTGTCAAAGCGGAAGTTGTTGCTACCCACTAATAGTCAAATTTTACTTGCCAACCTCAGCCAGCTTAAGACCTGTACGCTAAAGACAATGCACCTAACCCCTGCCTTCAACTAATGTCAGAATGGTCAGATGAGCACTCTGTGGTAATGAGAACACATTCCTGGTCGCTGAGGTAACGTGCCCTCGGTGTTGTTGAGCAGTTCTGTGAATCGTAGAGAGACACGAACTGGACTGCAGTCTAATCCTAACATACACCGTTTGAGAGGACTAGTGAGTGAAACGGCCCAGTACGTCTTCTCATACTCCCCGGAACTTTGTAGGGCCACGCCACTAGGAATCACAATCGTTGTCAAAGCGGAAGTTGTTGCTACCCACTAATAGTCAAATTTTCTAATTAATTTCTTCCTCACTGTATTTGATTAATTTTTTCTTCTATATAAATATGGATATCGCCACTTGTACATTTCTGTGTATGTTGGGTATCTCTCAGATTTTGGGTGATTCGAGAGTTTTAAGTTATATGTCTCACTGATGTAGGTTAGAAGTAGTACTAGAGTTTGATTGTACATTTTTCACCGATGTTCACCCGGAATTTACTTCTGAATACTCTACATCAGATATCAAACGATTTAGTTCTGTTTTTCTGTCCATGTACGCCATTTCGTCGTTTTAGTTTTAGTAAGTACATGAATTCATAGACTAGTTCAATAACTTCATTCCTAATCTACACTGTTTTCCTTTCGACGAATTGACTATAATTGCTCATTTATGCCTTATTATAGTTATCTGTCAGACTTACGTTCGTAGTTGTGAAACTGAGTTCATGGGTTTTCTGTTGCAATTCTTCTGCTACTGATGCGAACAAAACAAAGTAACTCGTACACTGGGGGAATATCTAATAATGTGTTCTCCTCCTTCACCCCATTCAGGAATTTAAAATTGGTTTCCAAGGTAACGAAGAAATGCTTAGCCAAACCTACATCTACATCATACTCCGCAAGCCACCTAATGATGTGTGGCGGAGGGCACTTTCGGTACCACTATCTGATCTGATCCAACCCTGTTCCACTCGCCAATTCTGCGTGAGAAGTATGATTGTCGGTAAGCCTCTGTATTGGCTCTAATTTCTCGAATTTTCTCCTCGTGGTCAATACGTGAGATGTATGTGGGGAGAAGTAATATGTTGTCTGACTCCTCCTGAAAAATTGATGTACCGAAGTTTCAGTAGTAAATCTCTCCGTGATGCACAAAGTTTCTCTTGCAACATCTGCCAGTGGAGTTTGTTTAGCATCTCCGTAACGCTCTCTCGACAGCTAAACGATCCCGGGACGAAACGCGCCGCTCTTCTTTGGATCTTCTCTATCCCCTCTATCAGTCCTACGTGATAGGGATCCCAGACAGATGAACAATACTTAAGAATCGGGTGAACAAGCGCCTTATAAACCACTTCTTTCGTGGATGAGCTACATTTCCTTAAGATTCTTCCGATGAATCTGAGTCTTGTGTCTGCTTTTCCCACTGTCTGTTTTATATGGTCATTCCACTTAAGGTCGCTCCGGATAGTTACGCCTAGACATTTACGGCAGACGCTGTCTCCAGCTGTTTTTCATCAATAGTATAGCTGTAAAGTAGTGGATTTCTTTTCCTATTTATGTGCAATATGTTACATTTATTTACGTTTAGGGTCAACGGCCAGAGTCTGCACCATTCATCAATTCTCTGCAGGTCGTTCAGCAAATTCTTACTTTCTTCTGGCGTTGCTACTTTGGTATAAACAACTGCATCATCTGCGAATACTCTTAAAGAGCATCTGATACTTCCTACTAGATCATTTATATATATTGTAAACAGCAACGGCCCTATGACACTTCCCTGTGGTACTCCGGATATTTAATAGTGCGGCCCCTCCCACCGGAGGTTCTACTGTGGTATAAACAACTGCATCATCTGTGAATAGCCTTGAAGTGCATCCGACGCTTTCTGATAGACCATTTATATATATTGTGAACATCAACTGCCCTATCACACTTCCCTATGGTACTCCGGATGTTTAATCGAGCGGCCCCTCCCGCCGGAGGTTCGAGTACTCCCTCAGGCATGGGTGTGAGTGATGTCCTTAGCGTTAAGTTACTTTAAATAGTGTGTAAGTCTAGGGACCGATAACATCAGTAGTTAGGTCCCTTAGGAATTCACACACATTTGAACTCCGGGTATTACCTTTACATCTGTCCATTTAGTTCCGTAAAGAACGACGTGTTGAGTTCTATGTGCAAGCAAGTCTTGAATACAATCGCAAGTCTGCTCCGATACTCCGTAAGCTCGTATTTTTTTTCATTAAACCGAAATGCAGGACGGTGTCAAATGCCTTACTGGTATCAAGGAACACGGCATCAACCAGAGCGCCGTTGTCCACTGCGCTGCGGACCTCTTGGAGGAACAGAGAGAGCTGAGTTTCGCAGGATCTCTGTTTGCGTAATCCATGTTGATTTTTATAGAGAAGCTGCTTATCTTCCAAGAACGTCATAATTCTTGAGCATAAAACATGTTCCATAATTCTACAACAGATTGACGTCAACAATATAGGCCTATAATTGTGTGAATCTGGCTTACGGCCTTTCTTAAAAACGGGAATGGTCTGCGCTTTTCTCCACTCGTTAGGTACCTTTTGTTGCTCAAGCGATCTACGATAAATTATTGCTAGAAGGGGAGCAAGTTCTTTCGCATAATCTTTATAGAATCTGATCCTGAAGCCTTTCCACTACTAAGCGATCGTAGCTGCTTTTCAATTCCGCTATCGACTATCTCAATATCTGCCATTTCGACGTTCGCACGACGATTGAAAGGAGGGACAGTGTTACGATCCTCCGCGGTGAAACAACTTCGGAAGTCCGAATTCAGTATTTCGGCTTTCTCTCTGTTATCTTCCGTTTCGGTGCCGTTGTGGAAACATCTTGTCCAGATTCTTCCCCATTTCCTAATTTTTTTCTTTTCTTGATGTACTGACTTGAAATTGTAACTATACTACACATCATGCGTCATACGTTGATGTCTTTACTTTCCATTCCTCGTTCCTGGAGACGTCTCAGTACATATGTTGCCGAAGAAGCGTGAAAAATTTCTGCTTAATCAATAAATCCGAGATGAATTGTTCACTCACATCCGTTGGTTCTTTCCCTATCCCTGTTTACAACTTTCATGGGGCTATAACCACTTCTAAAACTAGCTTTTATCCCGACCTCGTTAATTATATCTTATCCCGACCTAGTTAATTATGTAGCTGATTTAGACATTTACTTAAAATTCTTGCAAAATTATTGTATACCACTGACAACGCAAACGGAACTATAGATACTTTAAGTTTTCTTTGTTCCATTTATTTTGAATCGAATTCGTTAAAGCTTTAATCTTAATATCGGATGTCGTCTTCTTACGAACAAATTCAGTGCATTATTCTTCAAGTTTCACTTTTACCACATCAGTCTATTTATCACAATAAACGTTCTTCCATTACTGCTCGGTCTTTCCGTTCCCTTGGTTCTTTAGCCAATATACCAGTATGCAATAAGGGCTGTAACAGGGCCAGCTCATACATTCGTATATGTCGTAAAACCCGTATGTACATATTCGGCACGACCTGTCTCACGGTTATGTTATCACTGATCGATATCTCCAATTATTGCTATATTTTTAGATCAACTCTCGAAAAAATTGAATTATCGTCTTAAAAATACATTATATCAGCCAAAATGTACAGTCAAACAGCGTTCGGGACCTACCTGATTTTCCCCTAGCTTATATTCAGTTTATTGTGTTAGTTACATCAATGTGCAAGCAAGAGTTATTCACTATTTTAGTACCCTTCACATTTTGTTGATCATGATGATATTGTCGTTTTAATTTTGGTTTAGTAAGATTCAAGTGACCCAGTAACATGGACATATGTCCCGCTGTAAAATGACTTGTTTAGTGAGGAACATATCAGCTTTGGAAAGGTGCAAGTCGCCTGTTATTGTTATTGACCACAGCTTACACTGAATCCTGTATAAAAGTCGCAAGTTCACTACGACATAATTTTGATACCATGAATCCCTACTTTCTGTAATCCACGATTCAACCATGTATTTACCAAACAAGTGACACGATTTAATATGATTTTCGACGCTTATCACGCTCTTACAAGTGGAATTATAACTGACAATGTCTGACCTACCAACGAACACCATTTATAAATCGAGAGAGATGATGTAGCGGAAAAACGCAGGACTCGAATTCGGGAGGGCTGTGATTTAAACACCCATCCGACCGTCCAGATTTACGTTTTCCGTAATTTCTCTAAATTCTTATTGGAGAATGCCGGTATGATTTTATCGAGAAGACACAGCCGATATCCTTTCCATCCTTCCACAGTCCGAGTTTATGATCCTTCCTTAATGATCTCTACTTTGATGAAACTTTGGACCCTAACTATCTTTCCTTCCTTTTTTTCCATTTAAAACGATGATGTTTAACGATACGCATTGAAACTCTTGTGACTTCCCTTAAATTTTACTGCACCGTCACCCGAACTTCATGTTACTAGCTGCTCTGCTTTATGGAACAGACCAGCGTTTTTTACGAATTTTTCGTTGAGGCAAGGTTACCCAATAGCATACGATTTCTCATAATTTTTCTATAGTCTGCCTGGTGATAGTCAAATAATAATAATGGTGGTAGCATATGAGTATCACATAATCCTTATAATCTATCTGATATTCCTTACCCTCAGCCTGGCCTTCACATGTGTCATTTCTCAAACTGTCTGAACCAGCAGCTTTACACATTCTTCTTGCACGACCTAACCAAACACCCTTTCTGCATCACCATCACCTGTTATGTGCATTTCATTTCTTCCTAGATGTGCTTATTCTCAAGTTAAATGGATGATCATAATGTTTATCTATTCACTGGTGATTCCATTGGAGAATACTTCTGGATTGTGAGACATATTTGTATGCAATACATTAATGCACTATTATATGCTTGTAATCCTATCAACTTAAGAAACTGTAGTGAAGTGTGATCCGTTTCACTTCATAGAATCTTTCATATGGTTGTGAGACATATTTGTATGCAGAACATTAATGCACTACAATACATCTGTAATCTTATCAACTTAAGAAACTATAGTGAACTGTAATCCGTTTCACTTTGCAGAATCATTCATATTTTTCTTAAATATTAGCACCTGTAGCAATCTTTGTCTACCTGAAATTAATGTTTGTTATTTACATTGCCGATTGCCACTCACACTGTAACTGAAAATTGTAGCTGAAATCGAAAGGAACGTCAATGTGATAAAGATACGAAGAACAGTTTCAACTAATGTGTTTATATGTACTACGAGAATGCTTCTCGAGCGCTTGTTAACGACCTTCACACTCGTGTACTTGAATTGTGGTGCTATTTCCACCAGTGGCATGGTTGTAAGTCAAGGAAAACAATAGTTTCCGCGTTGGGTTACTTCATAGACTTCTTTAAACTTGCATCTTTACAAGATTTTCTTACACTCTCGGTGTTCGTAAAACCTGAATATTAACAAGGTGGCGGTGCCATGTATGATCTGCCTCTTAGCGCTACGAACAGAAACTACAGCACCATGGAATCACAAATTGTCTCAAAAACGTGTCTGTCACCACGCGCACTGAGTGCAATCGTTTTATCACCTAGCTAAGGCTGACACTGATGTACCTTAAAAACAGATGACAAAACTGGGTATCTATAGAAAAATCGACGTTTATGACGGTTCAGTAAAGGTGGCTTATAAACGATGCGAGACATAAACTTCATATTTTGGCATACATTGTAAAGTATGATTCCGTGATGACGTTGCAGACTTTCAGGTATGATGGAGCAGGGTAAATGTATCAATTTGGGGTAAGAGACCCTAGTACGGAAAGAAGCGTGTGGAAAGTTATAAGCGAAAATCGTTCTGATGCCTCTGACAGTTAATTTCCTCTACTGCAAGCTCTTTGCTTTCCATGTTTTAGGAGGAGGTAGTATGGACCAAAACATGAAAAAATGTTCCGTAAACATGGACTATAAAATGCGTGTCTTAAGAGCCTTTGTTTATCTTTGCTTCTGTAAAACACATCTCTCCTATTGCACAAGTGCTCATAGCCCTTAAGGTATGCATTTTAGAGCCCATACTTACTATTTTTTTGTTCCATACTGCCTCCTCCCAAAACATGAAAAGCAAAGAGCTTGCGGTAAAAGAGGTCCACTGTGAGAGGTATCAGAACGATTGTCAGTTATAACTTTGGACTCGGTCGTTTTCTAACCAGCGTGACAAAAAATAAAAACACCTACAGCCGTCATTATGATTATATTTTATTTTGTAGCTACAAAATGGTATTTGAATGGTTCTCGTGTCAGTTGGTAGTCGATGGTTGGAGTGCTGATACATTATCTGCGTATCGAGCTGTGCTGGCAACTGATGGGTTATGCATGGAGATCATATCAACCTGTACCGCATCAAAAACAGCCTGAATATGACGCAATGAAGCGTTGAAACTGGTAGCGACAAAATAAAATATAATCGTAAGGACGGCTATAGGTGTTTTTATTTTTTGTCACGATAGTAAACGGCCGTCGTCCCAGAGACCTCCTGCTAAAAGAATGGACATACAAAAGCTTTTCTAACCAGGGTCCTTTATCTCAAATTGATGCATTTATCCTTCTCCATCACCAGTGAAAGTTTGTAACATCTTCACGGAATCACCCTATATATCAAGGTTTCATAGAATAAAAGATTCTATAATCCACCAACGCACGTTTAAAGTCCATATAATAATTCAATACTAGAATTAATGATTGAACATCACTGATAACTGCATCGTGTTTCAGCGTGTTAGATATGTTTCAACGCATTACGTAACGTATGGTCGCATGATTTAGCTGGACTAGCAAATATATATAAAAAATAACATTGTTTGATCTTTCGTGAAACGAACTGGGATTCAGGTACCTTTCTGGGACGTCCAGCTATTGCTCAAGCGCACCATTTTTTTACACCTTAGTTTACAGTAATTCACTGCCGTATTTTATTCCAGAAAAAGGTAGTACTAATTGGGTATTTAATCACAGAAGTTAACGTTAAATTTCACTGTGGTTTTCTGGGACTCGATAGCTGGAGTTATAATGTGATTCAGAATAATTTGTCACGCTTAATTATGTAACTTTGTTCAACGCGATCAGGCCTAGATTAAGGTAAGTCGTCATATCGTCAGTACTGTAGACGAAGCAGTGCCGAAAAATATAGCCCACTGCAACGTAGGGCTTCTCTAGTGAGTAGAGTGTTCAGTGCAGATGGCGGAAGATACAGTTACACTGAAGTCACAAATTAAGAATATCCAATGTTATTGCATTTCATCCTCACACCGGATCAGCCACTTTTCCCGTGTTTTCCATGTAAGTCCAGCCTGCTCAAAACTTGCTGGAAGCAACCTCCAGACTCACACCAAGGACTTGCTCGGCTGCTGCAGGGTTTCCTTCTCAGAGTGGTCCGCTCACACCCAACAAATCTGAATGCAGCGAACAACACAGAACGACATGCGACGTATAAGCAAACACAAATTTGCTCATATCACAGCGCCCCTATTGTTACTAGCTCAGTCGATTCCTGACGAAACGGAAACTTTTATCTGCGCTACTTACATACCACGACAGCAGCAGCGTCTGCGCACGTATAAAAATCGTTTAACGGTGTGCAGATATCTCGAGACAGAATCCCGCGATGTCGACTTTTCCTATTGGTTGAAGGCATGCAAATATGTTGAAAGGGTTTTGTACACCTAATAAGATAACTATACTTGGCATTTCTCTACACTTCCTAATGGAAGTGCTAGCAGATTTTCTGAAGGTGAAAAGTTCTCGGTATGACACCGACACGGTGATGATATAAACGAAAACTATGCTATTTTTGGGTACCGAAACGTGTCAGTGTATTGGTTTACACTTTCCTGAGCACCCGGAGTTCCTGTCTTTCATTAGTTCACTTCCTCCTTCCCCCTCTCTCTGGCCATCTCCTTCACTGCCTCTCTATCTATCTCCTCCATCCTCTATCTCCGTCCTCCTCTTCCCCCCTCTCCTTGTTCGTTTCCTCCTCTCTCCTTTCTCTGTCTATTTCCGCTCCCCCGCTCACTGTCCACTTCCATCTGCCTTCTATCTGTTCCCATCCTCTCCTTCCCCCTCGCTCTCTGTCCGTCTCCCTCTTCCCCCTTCTCTCTGCATGTTATCACCCTCACCCAAATAGGAGGCTGCTGGTTGTCAACCCACAGTACTTCTTTCCAGATCGTAACTAATGTGTGTACTAAATTTGGTTGAAACTGTTACAGGGGTTTAGGATGAACTTTTTAGATGTGGCTTCGCCCACATACACACATATGAAATATATTTCACATACAGGGTGATTATAATTAAAGTTAAACTTTCAAATCGCTGTAGAAATAACATCACTGGTCTGAACGACGTCAAATTGCAACGGAAGGAGCCGGCCGGTGTGGCCGTGCGGTTCTAGGCGCTTCAGTCTGGAACTGTGTGACCGTTACGGTCGCAGATTAGAATCCTGCCTCGGGCATGGATGTGTGTGATGTCCTTAGTTTAGTTGGGTTTAAGTAGTTTTAAGTACTAGGGAACTGATGACCACAGATGTTAAGTCCCATAGTGCTCACAGCCATTTGAACCATTTTTTTTTTTTGCAACGGAAGAGGAAAAACGTATGGCAGAAGAAAAATAAATAGTTACAAAATGTAGCAATAGATGGCGCTGTAAGCATCATAATTTAATAGTGGTCGACTGCAAATGACAAATGAGTCGTACAACAATGCCTAAGGTGTACGTTTGACGTTAAACAAACTGTACTACTCAGTGTGCAGGGGTATACAGATGTGATACTGTTAGTTACGTAAGCCCATCCGCCACGGTAAGGTCATATCACATCGAATGGAAAAAATCGGTTTTTAATTCTCCTGAGGCCAAAAACTGCATAAAAAGCAACAATCAAAATCAAATCGGATTATTAATTTCCGTGTGACAGGCGCAAAACATCTTCAATATGCCGTTCACCGTTTTCTGCAACAAGTTGAAATCGAGAAAGAGCATGTTCCACAACTGATCTAAGTGTTTCCGGAGTCACATTCAGAATGTGTTGCGCAGTGCGTGCCTTCAATGCAGCTAAGTTTGCAATCGGAACACTGAACGCAACATCTTTCAGATAGCCCCACAGCCACAAGTCACATGGATTCCCAAGATAAGGCGATCGCGAGGGCCAGGCTGTAGTGAAATGGCGGCTGATGATTCTAGCATTTCCGAAATAGCGCTTGAGCAGCTGCGTAACTGGATTTCCATTGTGCGGAGGTGCACCGTCTTGCATAAAAATGATCCCATCCACACAGCCACGTTGTTGGAGAGCTGGAATGACATGGTTACGCAAAAGACACTGATAGCGCTTACCAGTGATGGATGAAGTGGTACTGGCTGACTTCCGTTGCCCATCTTCGACAATTCTGTGTATTGACATATCCTGTCAGATGGAAGTGGGCTTCGTCTGTCCACAAAATCTTCAACGGCCAATCATTGTCCACTCCCATGCGAGCAAGAAAATCTAAAGCAAAGGTTTCATTTGTTGGCAGGTCGACAGGAAGCACCTCCTGCAGATGGGAAAATTTGAATGGATACGGAAGAAGAATGTTTCGTAGGATTTTACGCACCATGCTCACGGGTATGTCCAATTTTCGGGCAATTCTCCGTGAACTACACGTTTGCACACCACCACTCGTCTCCTCCTGCATTGCTGTGGCCACTGCTTCCACTGACGTCGAATCAATTCGTTTCCTCCTTCTATCAGGTTGCACACCAAAAGAACCCGTCTTTTCGAATTTCCGAATCATTTTCTCCAGACCCACGGCAGCCATCAGACCAGCGCCTTTTTCAAACCCTTCAGTATCTGGAACTTCTGCAGACCGACGCGTGCACAGTCATCATTCTTGTAATACAGCTTTACAAGCAGAGCGCGATCCTGCATTGAGATAGTAATGGCGAACGCCGCAGACGCGGAAGGAGGAATAGCCGTGTACTCGGCGTGCTTGTACCAACTACAATGGGTCGTGGGCATGACAGGTGTTTTCATTTACATATCCTAACACATGCAGAGCCATCTACTGCCGCGCGGGATTAGCCGAGCGGTCTTAGACGCTGCAGTCATGGACTACGCGGCTGGTCCCGGCGGAGGTTCGAGTCTTCCCTCGGGCATGGATGTGTGTGTCTATCTTTAGGATAATTTAGGTTAAGCAGTGTGTAAGCTAAGGGACTGATGACCTTAGCAGTTAAGTCCCGTAAGATTTCACAAAAAAAAGCCACCTATTGATCAATTTTCACACTATTTTTTTCTTCTGCCATACGATATCCCCCTTCTCCGATAATATTCCGTTGCAATTTGACGTCATTCTGACCAGTGACGTTATTTCTACAGCGTTTGGAAAGTTTAACTATAATCACCCTGCATATTTAACATATTTCACTAGTGTTTGTATGCATATTTCACCTGTATCCCTAGCGAATTTCGCCCAGAAGTTTCATTTTCACGCAGCTTGATGTTTTAACGTCATATATCATGAACTATGTGTCATACAACGATATGTTTTTGTAGATACATTCAGTGGCATATATCGATACTGTCTGCGAATCGTCTCGCGAATAGAGCTAGTACCAAAGAAGTAATAAATTTAAACGTCATGCATGACGAGGCAATTTTCCACGCATTTAAGTGTTTATGACGTCATATCTCCCGAACTATGTGTCGTACAATGACCTAGTTCTGTTAGTGCATTCAGTTGTATGTGTGAAGACTGTGTGCAAAATGTGTCGCAAATTCAGTTATTAGTAGAGCAGTAACAAATTAAAACGTCTTGTTTGATACGGTAGTTTTACTGCCTGAACAGCGAAAATGTAGTAAGTGATAAACTTTCTTCCTTTAATAATATTGTGGGTTTGTCAGCGAGGTTTTAAATTATGTGTCAAGTTTTTTACAAGTCACTAAGTTCTCTCATTCTCAAATACTGGATGACTAAAGTAAGGGTATTCGTGCGTCATGGGCTACACTGCTTTTTCACCCCCCATCCCTTTGATAGATAGGTGGTTCTTACATCACCAACAATTCTTTCCAAACAGTTAGTAACAAGTGCACAAAGTAAGTTTGAAATCGGTCGAGTAGTTTAGGAGAATATGTGGAATATACATACATACTTCTATAAATATATATGTAGATCTATTTTCACAATATGTATGCATTAAAATAAACAGTCTACTTCCGGATTTTTTAAAATTTCAATTCGTTAAAATGCAGGAGGGAGGTTGCTACCGTCGGCGTCAATTGGTGCACGTTGGTGCACTTTAGTCCCAGCAACGTCTACATGATGACTGGTAACGGCTCTATTACACTTTTAGGGATTCGACCGAATTACCTAGGTGTCTGTAGAAAACCGCTTATTCAGGATAAGAGGAAAGTATTGCCTGTCGTGAAGTGCTCAGCCTAATCGTAATCCTCGTTAGATAACACATGTAACTGAATATCGAAAACATCAAACATTATAGTGCCACTTTTTCACAAATCTCCTTTTCACTGCTATTGTGTTTACAATACTCTGTCGCATGTCTCAAGACTTGTTCCAAGTGTCAAATCGTGGAAAAAATGTTTAAAACATTCATTACTAAATGGCGCATTGTCTGTGTGCTAAGCAGTGCTTCCGTCTGATGTTCCAAGTGTCATGCGTCATCTCTTACATTTAATGTATGCGCACTGTGTGTTCAAAAAATGGTTCAAATGGCTCTGAGCACTATGGGACTTAACTTCTGAGGTCTTCAGTCCCCTAGAACTTAGAACTACTTAAACCTAACTAACCTAAGGATATCACAAGCATCCATGCCCGAGGCAGGATTCGAACCTGCGACCGTAGCGGTCGCGCGGTTCCAGACTGTAGCGCCTAGAACCGCTCGGCCATTCCGGCCGGCTCTGAATCAGTGCTGGTGTCCATGAAGAAGGCCTTTATAAGCAAGAAATTCGTTCTGTTTGAAAATAATATCTATTAGAACTCTCCTTGCTGGAGGACAGTAATTCTGTCGGTCAGCTCTGCTACTTTTCTTGTAGATAAGTTGGAACAGCGCTCCGTACCAAATTGTCGTCAACAGTTCTTCGCTCACAGCGTTTTTATGAAGTATGGTCATAAAAAGAGCTATTTTACTTGTAAACAAAATACAGCACATGACTCTGGGACTCCGTTTCGCCATGTTAAATTTTAGTGATTTCATCTACATTTGGCGTCAGCGCACTAGTACTTATGATACCCTTGTTTGCAACGAAATGGCAGTGGAAGATGGTAACATTACCTGATTTTTATTTTTAAAGACAAATTTGGAGACTGACTTAATTTTGTCTTTTGTGTGGCTTTGTCACCGAGAAGTCTATAAACACTAATCTTTGTGTCACTGACAGCCTTTAGCGTGTTATCTAGATTCTTAGGAAAGCAGGGGAGGTCCTGCGACAGCATATTTCCATAGTAGTTACTGAAGGTTAGCGGGTTATCCTGTTAGTTGTTTCATTGTGGCATGCTGTTTGGCCTTCACGCGCTATCGTAGGCAAAGGCGACTGTGACGTCAGTGGCTCGTGGCGGTCCGCAGTTTGCACTATGGCTGGCCATTATGGGATCATTTGCTCTCTCACTTCATATTTTCATCACAGATGCACTAGTAGAGCTACAAAAATTCATTCAACAGTTCTCGACTGTTGATTACCTATCTGGGACCCACCCGAAATTCGGATAATTCGAAACACCAAGAAGGAGCTGTGGATCATAAACGAAAGATGGTAGGTTTCTTTCAACATCTGAAAGATTATATCTATTCAGATTTTGCGGCAGGTGCATAAGAGTGGCACTAGTAGCACCAAAAATGGTTCAAATGGCTCTGAGCACTATGGGACTTAACTGCTGAGGTCATCAGTCCCCTAGAACTTAGAACTGCTTAAACCTAACTAACCTAAGGACATCACACACATCCATGCCCGAGGCAGGATTCGAACCTGCGACCGTAGCGGTCGCGTGGTTCCAGACTGTAGCGCCTAGAACCGCTCGGCCACTAAGGCCGGCTAGTAGCACCTGTCGGAGGGTAGAGATCAGGTTCGCTTTAAATACGAGCTGTAACGGTTATAAGCGTTAGTTACCTTTGATACCGGAAGTGATGAGTTGATGCTAGTCAAGAATTATAAACACCTCACTGAGTCTGAACGAGGTTTTGTAAAAGGGCTACAAGAAGTTGGATGTACCTTCTGCGATATTGCAGAAAGACTTGCCAGGAATGCAGCCACTGTAGATTATAGCTGCAAGCAATGGCCCCGAGAATGTACGGTCGCAAGAAGTCCGGCCTCCGGACGGCTACGTGCACCACCGACAGGGTTGGTTGGTTGGTTGGTTTGGGGAAGGAGACCAGACAGCGAGGTCATCGGTCTCATCGGATAAGGGAAGGACGGGGAAGGAAGTCGGCCGTGCCCTGTCAAAGGAACCATCCCGGCATTTGCCTGGAGCGATATAGGGAAATCACGGAAAACCTAAATCAGGATGGCCGGACGCGGGATTGAACCGTCGTCCTCCCGAATCCACCGACAGGGAAGACCACTGTGTACGGCGTATAGATCTGGCGCGTCGTACTGCATCGGCAGCAACAGTTGAAGCACCAGCAGCACCACAGTGACACAATGAACTGTTACAGATCGATTACTTCAAGAACAGCTCCGAGCCATATGCCCCGTGGCCTGCATTTCGTCGACCCCAAACCACCGCCATTTTCCGATTTCAATGGTGTTAAGCGAAGTGAAAGTAGTTTTTAATGATAGGGCAGTTACTGCTCATGGCGTGTATCAACGACCCAGCACATACGTTTTAACTCACGAATGCAATTCACAGATAACGTGGGCCTCTGTAGAGGAATAATGTATGCCTATGTATAAGAGCCACGTCGGTAGAGAAATGATGCGAAACGGAGGAAATGTTCAAGATGTTTTGCCCTTGATGTAAAAACTGGCAGCTGATCCTCAGTGCTTAAACAAAGCACATATTCGATATCACTTGAATATTCGATCAGTGATCAATCACTAGGATCAGTCATAATGATCACATATGTAACAGAACATACCCAGCCCCCTCCAAAATTTGTCCCGAGAGATTTAAGGCAGAAACACCACAGTAAGTTAGCCATGGAAACGGCAGATATCAGAATTTTATTTGTCGCTAGACGCCCAAGAATTTATTGTTCACCTACAAATTACATTATTTACTAAATGGCCGGCCGGAGTGGCCGAGCGGTTAAAGGCGCTACAGTCCGGAACCGCACGACCGCCACGGTCGCAGGTTCGAATCCTGCCTCGGGCATGGATGTGTGTGATGTCCTTAGGTTAGTTAGGTTTAAGTAGTTCTAAGTTCTAGGGGACTTATGACCACAGCAGTTGAGTTCCATAGTGCTCAGAGCCATTTGAACCATTTTTTTTACTAAATGTCGTTCAACAATTCTCGAGTACTGATTGCCTATCTGGAACTCTCCGCAAGTGCAGTTAAAGAAATAGCTAGAGAAGGTACAAAGGAGAACTGTACTCTTCGTCGAGGATGTGCTTAGTTAGCGAGTGAGCGTCACAGAGATGCTCAAGAGAGTTCAGAGGGAGGTGCAAAAATAGAAAGCTGCGCATCGTGTAGAACCTTATTCTCAAAAATTAAATAGCTATGTTTCAATACGAGCCAAGAAAGATATTACTTGTTCCAAAATACTTCTGTACATATTTTAAAGTAAAGACCTCGCACCGTATTTTTTTGTCTGTCTGTGAAGAGTACTTTCAAGAAATACTTTAGCAATTTTGACACCGTTTTCATTAATAGATACAATGACTGACGAGGCAGGTTTGTGTATATAATTTATTACCGCAACGCCAGCCAAGTTGCCGGCCGTAGATTTTTAGAGTTCCCTATACAAAGTCCTTGGGATGCAAATAAACACAGAAAAACAAAGAGTATGGTCATCAGTGCAAGATGCAGACCGTCCAATATTAAAATAGGACAATCTACCATTAGCCAAGTAAGTGCATTTAAATATCTTGGAAGCACAGTAACTGAAGACTTGAGATGTCAGCAGGAGGTGAAAACTGGAATTGCCATAGCTAAGGAGGCATTCAACAGAAAGAGGAGACTCTTATGTGGCAAATTAGATAGAGGTCTAAGGAAAAGGCTTGGCAAATGTTTTGTCTGGAGTGTGGCACTATATGGGGCAGAAACATGACGCTGACACGAGAGGATGAAAAACGGTTAGAAGCATCTGAGATGTGGATGTGGAGGAGAATGGAGAGAATAAGCTGGATGGAAAGAGTGACTAATGAGAGAGAATTGGAAAGGGTTGATGAGAGAAGATGCCTGCTGAAGGTTGTAAGAGAAAGGAAAAAGAACTGGTTGGGACATTCATTGAGAAGGGAGTGCCTGCTAGCAGATGCTTTGGAATGATTGGTTTGTGGGAGAAGACTGAGAGGCAGGAGGAGACACAAGATGATAGACGACATAAAGGGAGGAGGAAATTATGCAGACCTGAAGAGGATGGCAGAAGACCGGACAGCTTGGAGAACTACCACGTGAAAACCTGCCTTTTGGCAGAACACTGATGACAATGTGCGAAGTCGGCGCGAATAGCTAGTCTGCTACACGATCTAGTAACATTAAGGTTACCACCGACTATGTTCGATGTAAAAGTGCAATAACCATTCACAGATGGCAAGTGGCAGCACTAGCAGTGGAGGAAGGTAAAGCGTGTGGGGATCTTTGTCGTGATGTGGAAACGGAGCTATTTATTTGACGTCCAAAAGAACATGACCTTTGAATTTCTGAACAAGGGTGGCATCATTTCCGACACGGCTAATTTTGCAAACTGTCCGTGTGCGCCATGGTTAAAGTATACCGTGCATGGCAAAATGGCGCTATCCAAGGCAACTGCAGTGCACCACGGGCAATAGATGACAGGTGTGAACAGCGACCACGGATATGTGTATGGGCGAAGAGACGTGCAACTGATGAGCAACTGCCAGCCGCTGTGACCGAGCGCTTCTGGGCGCTTCAGTCCGGAACCACGCTGCTGCTACGGTCGCAGTTTCGAATCCTGCCTCGGGAATGGATGTGTGTGATGTACTTAGGTTAGTTAAGTTTACGTAGTTCTAAGTCTAGGGGACTGATGACCTCACATGTTAAGTCCCATAGTGATTAGAGCCATTTGAACCAATTTTTGATGAGCAACTGACCACCCAGATTAACCAAGGGGCTACGAATAGTGTCTTTTCAACGACCGTTCAGCGAATGTCGCTGCATATGGGCCTCCACAGCAGGCACCTGGTTCACGCACACACGCTAACTGCCGTCCATCGGCGACGAAAGCTGGAATTTTCACATCAGTACCGCAACTGGACGTCCGTTCAGTGGTGACATATCGCATTTTATGCTCCATTGGACAGATGGCCGTTGGCGTGTAAGGCGTGAAACGTCTGAAAGCAAACAGCTTATAACAATATTGTTGGTCTCGTCATTATGGAACGCACAATGGATCAACACAAGCATGCGTCTATCTCTGGGTACGTATGTGCTTCATGCAGTTTGTTTCTTCTCGTCACGATGGCATCTACCAGCAGGACAATGCAACCTTTCACACAGCTCGCAGTGCATGTGCGTGGTTCGAAGAGCAACAGGATGAGTTTACCGTACTCCCCGGCCCGCCAGACTCACCGGATTTAAACGCAATCGAGAATCTGTGAGACCACCTTGATCGGGCTGTTCGCGCCATATATCTTCAACTGAGAAATGTAAAGCAGCTAGCCACGACACTTGAGTTGGCATGGCTCCACATTCCTGTCGGTATCTTCCAAAACTTCATTGACTCTCTTCGTGCACGTTTCGCAGGGTCCGCACTGCAAAGGGTGGTCATTCAGGCTTTTTACACGGAGTGGAGTCACATTAATATGACTGGACAGTGTATAATAAACACGATATCTACATCTACACACATACTCCGCAATCCACCATACGGTGCGTGGCGGAGGGTACCTCGTACCACAACTAGCATCTTCTCTCCCTGTTCCACTCCCAAACAGAACGAGGTAAAATGACTGCCTATATGCCCCTTTACGAGCCCTAATCTCTCTTATCTTATCTTTGTGGTCTTTCCGCGAAATATAAGTTGGCGGCAGTAAAATTGTACTGCAGTCAGCCTCAAATGCTGGTTCTCTAAATTCACGAAAAGAACTCCTCCTTTCCTCCAGAGACTCCCAGCCGAGTTCCCGAAGCATTTCCGTAACACTCGCATGATGATCAAACCTACCAGTAACAAATCTAGCAGCCCACCTCTGAATTCCTTCTATGTCCTCCCTCAACCCGACCTGATAGGGATCCCAAACGCTCGAGCAGTACTCAAGAATAGGTCATACTAGTGTTTCATAAGCGGTCTCCTTTACATATGAACCACATCTCCCCAAAATTCTACCAATGAACCGAAGACGACTATCCGCCTTCCCCACAACTGCCATTACATGCTTGTCCCACTTCAAATCGCTCTGCAATGTTACGCCCAAATATTTAATCGACGTGACTGTGTCAAGCGCTACACTAATAATGGAGTATTCAAACATTACGGGTTTCCTTTTCCTATTCATCTGCATTAATGTACATTTATCTATATTTAGAGTTAGCTGCCATTCTTTACACCAATCACAAATTCTGTCCAAGTCATCTTGTATCCTCCTACAGTCACTCAACGACGACACCTTCCCGTACACCACAGCATCATCAGCAAACAGCCGCACATTGCTATCCACCCTATCAAAAGATCATTTATGTAGATAGAAAACAACAGCGGACCTACCACACTTCCCTGGGGCACTCCAGATGGTACCCTCACCTCCGATGAACGCTCACCATCGAGAACAACGTACTGGGTTCTATGTTTTAAGAAGTCTTCGAGCCACTCACATACTTGGGAACCAATCCCATAAGCTCGTATCTTAGTTAGGAGTCTGCAGTGGAGCACCGAGTCAAACGCTTTCCGGAAGTCAAGGAATATGGCATCCGTCTGATACCCTTCATCCACGGTTTTCAAGATATCATGTGAAGAAAGGGCGAGTTGCGTTTCGCTGGAGCGATGCTTTCTAAAGCCGTGCTGATGCATGGACAGCAACTTCTCTGTCTCAAGGAAATTCATTATATTCGAACTGAAAATAAGTTCGAGAATCCTACAGCAAACCGATGTTAAGGATATTGGTCTGTAATTTTGAGGATCCGTCCTTCTACCCTTCTTATATACAGGCGTCACCTGCGATTTTTTCCAGTCGCTCGGGACTTTCCGTTGGGCAAGAGATTCGCGATAAATGCAAGCTAAGTAAGGAGCCAATGCAGTAGAGTACTCTCTGTACAACCGAATTAGAATCCCATCAGGACCTGCCGATTTATTTATTTTCAACCCATTCAGCTGCTTCACAACCCCAGGGATGTCTATCACTATGTCGTCCATACGGGAATCTGTACGAGACTCAAACGGCGGTATGTTTGTACGATCCTCCTGCGTGAAAGATTTCGCAACTACTAAATTTAAACTTTCAGCTTTCGTTTTACTGTCTTCCGTTACCAGGCCAGATTGATCAGTGAGTGACTGGATGGAAGCCTTCGACCCACTTACCGATTTTACGTAAGACCAGAATTTCCTTGGGTTTTCAGCAAGATCTTTTGCTAAGGTATGACGGTGGTAGTGGTTGTATGCTTCGTGCATCGCTCTTTTTACAGCAGCACGAATCTCTACTAACTTTCGCCTGTCCTCATTCTCCCGATCTTTCTTGTACCGTGAGTGAAACTGTCTTTGCTTCCTGAGCATTCTCCGAATTGCGCTGTTAAACCACGGTGGCTCTTTTCCGTCCGTAACCCATTTTTTCGGCACATACTTCAATGCGTGATTTAAAATGTGTTGTTTTCTGCGCAACTTCTCGATTGAAACAGAAATGGAAGGAAATAAACCTGCTAACATGTACTCTCCGCCAAATTCTGTGCAGTGTGTTGTGGAATGTAGATGTAGATGTAGGCATAGAAAGATTGGACCGAACTATGGAAACCCCGCGAGACATGAATGCCTGATCGTAAATGCGGATCCTAACCAAGCCTACAGGCTGCGGTGCTGTACTTTACCACGAGCGGTAGCTGTGCAATATTCTCAATACGTTACAAGCGTCAGTTGTGGTCAGAACAGTGTTCTGTGTAGTATATTTATGAGTGCATTATGTCGGAGCTAAGTGAATTCGAACGTGGGCATATTTTTGGTGTTCTTATGGTGGGCGCTTCCGTAACCAAGAGGTAACGTATCGAATATTTATACCGAACACAGGGGAAGCGAAAATGCTTCATCGGCTAAGTCACATCGCGGACGAAAGTGTGTGTTGAGTGATCGTGACAAATGATCATTGAAGAGGCCTACACTGGCAAAAGTCGCTGCAGAATAAAATGTCAAGCTCGTGAACATTGTCAGAACCAAAACAACACTAAGAGACCTCAATAAGCAAGCTAGAATTCCGAAACCACTTATCGATTATACAAATGCCTGTATCAGGAAAACGTGATGCTAAAGCCATGAAACCTGGACTACGCAATAATGGAATAAAGTCAGTTGGTCGGATGAATCGTGTTTCTTACTGTTTCCAACTCCTGGGCGAGTTTTCGTCCCATGAATAAAATATGGCGGGGGTTCGCTGATGATTTGGGCAGCCACATCGCGGTGTTCCAAGGGTACCATGGTTACTCTGGAAGGTCGCATTACTGCTAAGAATTATGGGACCATTTGGACTGGTCAGATCCATCCCATGGTCCAATATTTGTTCTTTGTGGTGATGCTGACTTCCAAGACGACATGCCCTGTTCACACAGGTCGCATCCTCCAAGACTGATTTTGTGAGTACGGGGATGAACTGTTGCATCTTCTCTGGCTACTGTAGTCACCATATCTCAATATTATCGAGTCTCTGTGGTCTGCTTTGGAGAGAATGGTGCGTGATCACTGCCCAACACCATCATCGTTACCTGAAATTGCCGCTGTCTTTCAGCAAGAATGGTATAGGAGGCCCTTGAAAACCACACTGGACCTGTATTTATCCATTCTGAGACAAATGGTAGCTCTTTTGAATGCCAGTGGGTAACAGGTGAAAGTAAAGTGCAACACTCATCTACATCTACGTGATTACTCTGCTATTCACAATTAAGTGCCTGGCAGAGGGTTCAATGAACACCTTCATGCTGTCTCTCTACCGTTCCACTCTCGAACTGCATGTGGGAAAAACGAGCACTTAAATTTTTCCGTGCGAGCCCTGATTTCTCTTATTTTATCGTGATGATGATTTCTCCCTATGTAGGTGGGTGCCAACAGAATGTTTTCGCAATCGGAGGAGAAAACTGGTGATTGAAATTTCATGAGAAGATCCCGTCGCAACGAAAAACGCCTTTGTCTTAATGATTGCCACTCCAATTCACGTATCATGTCTGTGACACTATCTCCCCTATTTTGCGATAATAAAAAACGAGCTGCCCTTCTTTGTTCTTTTTCGAAGTCATCCGTCAGTCCCACCTGATGCGGATCCCACACTGCACAGCAGTACTCCAGAATAGGGCGGACAAGTGTAGTGTAAGCAGTCTCTTTGGTAGACCTGTTGCACCTTCTAAGTGTTCTGCCAATGAATCGCAGTCTTTGGTTTGCTCTACTCACAATATTATCTATGTAATTGTTCCGATTTAGGTTATTTGTAATTGTAATCCCTAAGTATTTAGTTGAATTTACAGCCCTCAGATTTGTGTGACTTATCGCGTAATCGAAATTTAGCTGATTTATTTTAGTACCCATGTGAATAACTTCGCACTTTTCTTTATTCAGGGTCAACTGCTACTTTTCGCACCATACAGATATCTTATCTAAATCATTTTGCAAGTCGTTTTGATCATCTGATGACTTTACAAGACGGTAAATGACAGCATCATTTGCAAACAATCTAAGAAGGCTACCGAGAATGTCTCCTATATCATTAATATAGATCAGGAACAATAGAGGGCCTATAACGCTTCCTTGGGGAACGCCGGATATTACTTCTGGTTTACTCGATGACTTTCCGTCTATTACTACGAACTGTGACCTTTCTGACAGGAAATCACGAATCCAGACGCACAACTGAGGCGATACTTCGTAGGCACGCAGTTTGATTACACGACGCTTGTGAGGAACGGTGTCGAAAGTTTTCTGGAAATCTAAAAATATGGAATCAGTTTCACATCCCCTGTCGATAGCACTTATTACTTCATGAGTATAAAGAGCTTGTTGTGTTTCACAAGAACGATATTTTCTGAATCCGTGCTGACTATATGTCAATAAATCGTTTTCTTCGTTTCATAATGTTCGAATACAGTATATGTTCTAAATCCCTACTGCAAATCGACGTTAGTGATATAGGCCTGTAATTCAGCGGATTACTCCTACTTCCCTTTTTGGGTATTGGTGTGATTTGAGCAGTTTTCCAGTCTTTAGGTACGTATCTTTCTGTGAGCGAGTGGTTATACACTCCTGGAAATGGAAAAAAGAACACATTGACACCGGTGTGTCAGACCCACCATACTTGCTCCGGACACTGCGAGAGGGCTGTACAGGCAATGATCACACGCACGGCACAGCGGACACACCAGGAACCGCGGTGTTGGCCGTCGAATGGCGCTAGCTGCGCAGCATTTGTGCACCGCCGCCGTCAGTGTCAGCCAGTTTGCCGTGGCATACGGAGCTCCATCGCAGTCTTTAACACTGGTAGCATGCCGCGACAGCGTGGACGTGAACCGTATGTGCAGTTGACGGACTTTGAGCGAGGGCGTATAGTGGGCATGCGGGAGGCCGGGTGGACGTACCGCCGAATTGCTCAACACGTGGGGCGTGAGGTCTCCACAGTACATCGATGTTGTCGCCAGTGGTCGGCGGAAGGTGCACGTCCCCGTCGACCTGGGACCGGACCGCAGCGACGCACGGATGAACGCCAAGACCGTAGGATCCTACGCAGTGCCGTAGGGGACCGCACCGCCACTTCCCAGCAAATTAGGGACACTGTTGCTCCTGGGGTATCGGCGAGGACCATTCGCAACCGTCTCCATGAAGCTGGGCTACGGTCCCGCACACCGTTAGGCCGTCTTCCGCTCACGCCCCAACATCGTGCAGCCCGCCTCCAGTGGTGTCGCGACAGGCGTGAATGGAGGGACGAATGGAGACGTGTCGTCTTCAGCGATGAGAGTCGCTTCTGCCTTGGTGCCAATGATGGTCGTATGCGTGTTTGGCGCCGTGCAGGTGAGCGCCACAATCAGGACTGCATACGACCGAGGCACACAGGGCCAACACCCGGCATCATGGTGTGGGGAGCGATCTCCTACACTGGTCGTACACCACTGGTGATCGTCGAGGGGACACTGAATAGTGCACGGTACATCCAAACCGTCATCGAACCCATCGTTCTACCATTCCTAGACCGGCAAGGGAACTTGCTGTTCCAACAGGACAATGCACGTCCGCATGTATCCCGTGCCACCCAACGTGCTCTAGAAGGTGTAAGTCAACTACCCGGGCCAGCAAGATCACCGGATCTGTCCCCCATTGAGCATGTTTGGGACTGGATGAAGCGTCGTCTCACGCGGTCTGCACGTCCAGCACGAACGCTGGTCCAACTGAGGCGCCAGGTGGAAATGGCATGGCAAGCCGTTCCACGGGACTACATCCAGCATCTCTACGATCGTCTCCATGGGAGAATAGCAGCCTGCATCGCTGCGAAAGGTGGATATACACTGTACTAGTGCCGACATTGTGCATGCTCTGTTGCCTGTGTCTATGTGCCTGTGGTTCTGTCAGTGTGATCATGTGATGTATCTGACCCCAGGAATGTGTCAATAAAGTTTCCCCTTCCTGGGACAATGAATTCACGGTGTTCTTATTTCAATTTCCAGGAGTGTATATTATTGCTATATATGGAGCTATTTTATTAGCATACTCTGAGAGGAACCTGACTGGTATACAATCTGGACCGGAGGCCTTGCCTTTATTAAGTGATTTAAGCTGCTTCGTTACATTAAGGATATCTACTTCTATGTTTCTCATCTTGGCAGTTGTTCTTGATTGAAATTCAGAAACGTTTACTTCGTCTTCTTTGGTGAAGGGGTTTCGGAAAACCGTGTTTAATAACTCTGCTTTAGTGGCACTGTCATCAGTGACTTCACCGTTGTTATCGCGCAGTGAAGAGCGTCTTGCCACTGGTGTGCTTTATGTATGACCAGAAACTCTTTGGGTTTTCTGCCATATTTCGAGACATAATTTCGTTGTGGAATTTATTAAAAGCATCTCGCACTAAAGTACGCGCCATATTTCGAACTTCTGTAAAACTTTTCCAATCTTTGGGATTGATACTGAAATTACTGTGCCACGGAATGTGCTGGAAAGTCTATCATCCTGTGATTATGATCGTTATAGAATGTGAATAAAGGTTTACTCATTTGAGGCTGTTGTTCAGAGACTTGAGTTTTTTTTCAGTTTTTACTGAGAGTATTTCTTCCCTCGTGAGCTTTTATGCTGTCGGAGTCGGAGAAAAAGAACAGCTTATAGTTATGAGCTGAGCTGTGAAAACTAGGCACATCCTCTAGAAATTCAGAGCACAGAGTTATTTTTATCATTATAGACTTTATTTTAGTTCATGTGATTGCATCAGTAAAAGAAAAGATAAATAGCAGCTACTCAGGTTTCAGTAATACGGCATAATGATCCTTCTCATACGTCAATACCTGACATAAATCACGATAATGAAGGCAGTATGCTTCCGTAACCATGTATCTAAGGTTACCTTCCAGGCACATGCAGAATTTATAGATGAGAGACTGTGGAATCATAACTTCTCCTCTATCGTATTGTATAAACAGAAACACCTCTCGTCAGGGAAGCAGCTTATCCGACAAAATAACGAATTAAGGCACTAGAGGAACGTCAGAGCATATGTTATGGAGTTCCCCACTCTAATCGCGTCCTTGATACACGACTGTGGAACTCCGGATGCAGGACATCAGGCAACCTTCTCGCTGGCATTTATGGCTCTACATCTATATCTCAGAGTTCTATGGCCCCGTTGTCACATGAAGAGTGTAAAAAAATACCTAAAATATATTTACAAAACTTTTTTTCCCTTGATTAACTTACTTTCACGAAAATTTAAGCGCAGATACATTCTAAAATATAGGCATATTTGTAGATTACCTCCTTAGGCTACTGCACACGATTCGTGGCAAATAACAGTGTGTGCCGGGAGAGAAAAAGGAAACAGGCGCTGTCGTATCCGTGAAATATTATTGAAAGTGTTAATGAAGAGTTTTGTATTTGTAGAAACTCCCTATTCTCAAACACAAAAATTTTTATTTTATTATAAATATAGAAGCGTAGACGTATACGGAAACTTGGACAATTTGTCTTTGTAGCTTGTCCAAAAATGAATTATCACTCAAATAAATACGCAGACTGGGCGTTTCGGGCGCCGCGATATTGATATATGGCGTGAAGCACTTAAAACTGAAAAAATCTAAGCATGCATTGCATGAAGAGGAACAAAGTAATCGCTGGTTTAAAATTATCGATGAAGTTGGAATTTTACGAGAAAGATACTGTAGTGGTTGTTACTCAATGTAAGTAGTAAATAAGTTTCCTAAATTACTTAAAGTTAATAGAAATTAAAGTGTGTTCAAAAGAATGACAGCCACAAATAATCATATATTTAAGACTGTTGTTTCCAGTCGCCTGTAGTCTACGACACTTGTAATGGAGCATATTATTCAGGTACTTTTTTCTGAACTGTGATTCCGCAGTAAAATTCTGAAGTGCTCCATGAATCATTACTTGCATTTCAATCAGATTATTGGCTAGGTGGCATAATCTGGCTAGGGAGGTCTGTGGGACAATATCGTGGCGTTCTTTCTTTCTTAAGACAATTTCCTATACGTTAGTACACATTTGATTTTATTTTATGAATACTTCTATAATCATTTAAGACTCTTTCTCTGACTGCAGTTGCAATTCGCAAAACACAGGAGTGCGAAATGAAATGCAACGAGTGACCACATTGTTTTACATTTTGAATAATTATTTGAGTTGTAGGTGCTTAACACTTTATCGCACGACCCTACGTCTTCCAATAGTTTTAAACACACTGTCTGGTCTAAAGACTCCGGACACTTGTTAGTGGACATTAATATGGGGTGTGCCCACCTTTCACCTTTATGATGGGCTGAACTCTGCTGGGGACACTTGCAGTGGGATGTCTGTATGTCTACGGAGGAATGGTAGCCCGTTCTTCCTCAAGAACCAAAACCAGAGAAGATAATGACTTTATTTCTCCCTTTAAGTATGAGCCGCTATGGACTACTGTTATTTCAACTTTTTCTCATTTTTCTTCCACATTTTTTCGACAATCCTCCTTGTTTCTTTCTTCTTTCTTCTGTCCACGAGGCTCAAGACTTTGTCTTCGGTTTTTCATGGAAGCCATTGGAATCCTGCCCCTCCTTTTTTTTTTTTTTTTTTAATGGGTGTTGTTCTTCAATACCTTGTGCTGTAATTTGGAGGTCGTCCACGCCCCATCCAACTTAATTGTACGATGTGTTATCCACTTTTAATTTAGGAAAGTAAGTGAACACAGGCGATGCAGACACATTTTTGTTCTGCTCTGTTAGGCTGCCGCGAATGACAGCCAATGGGGCTCTGCTATGAAAAGAGATGGCATCCCAGTCCGCAGCTCGTGGTCGTGCGGCAGCGTTCTCGCTTCCCACGCCCGGGTTCCCGCGTTCGATTCCCGGCGGGGTCAGGGATTTTCTCTGCCTCGTGATGACTGGGTGTTGTGTGCTGTCCTTAGGTTAGTTAGGTTTAAGTAGTTCTAAGTTCTAGGGGACTGATGGCCATAGATGTTAAGTCCCATAGTGCTCAGAGCCATTTGAACCATTTAGATGGCATCCCAGACTGTTACTCCCGGCTGTCAGGCAGTATGGTGGCCGAGAGTCAGTTTTGTATCCCACCGATTTCCGGGGCGTCTCCAGATGCGCCTTCAGCCTGCAATCTCATTGACTTGAGTAGAATTGTCTTCAGTAATGAGTCTCGCTTTGAAGTTAGCCACTATGACCAGCGAAGTCGTGTCTGAGAGCGCACATGGTACGCCAAGCAGGGCAAGTCATGCTGGGCTTACATTTCAGAAACCTAAAGCACTTCTGCACATGGAGAGAGTTTCTACTGCTTGTCTTCGTCCTTGCCAAACTCTGCCATAGCCAGAAAAGTCACCGGATCTCTCTCCAACTGAGAACATTTGTAGCTTTATGGGCAGGGCTCTGCAACCAGCTCGGGATTTTAGGATCCAACACACCAGTTGGACAGAATCTGGCACGATGTCCCTCAGGAGGACATTCAACAACTCTGTCAATTAATTCCAGGCCGAATGAATGATTGCATAAAGACCAGAGGTAGACCAACGCGCTTTTGAACTGCTCAATTTGTGAACCTCTTTCTCTTGATTAAATAATCCAATTTTTCTGAAATCGTAATCATTTGTTTTTCTGTACATCTACATAGCATCTACTGAATTCCGTACAATTCGGATAATTCCTTCGTAATACGTCGTTTTTTGTCTTAGAGTGTACTTCAGTTTATATTTAATGTTGACAAATTTCTCTTTTTCAGAAACACTTCCCTCGCAACTGCAAGTCTGCATTTTATATCCTCTTTACTTCGGCTAGCATCAGTTTTTTTCCCACCAAAATAAAAAAAGCTCGTCTACTACTATCAGTGCCTGATTTCCTAAACCAGTTCCTTCAGCAGCACCTGATTTCATTCGACTATATTCTATTACCCCTTTTTTTCTTCTGTTAACGTTTATCTTATAGCCTCTTCTCAAAATACTATCCATTTTTCAAATGTCACGCTTGGTTGATACACAGCAAAATTTTATGCCAATATGACATGGATTCGACAGCAATTATTACATGTAGTGCTTCCGTCTTATTACACACTTGGAATATGTAAGCATGTTTAACACGAGGACAGTGTTGTGAGAAAGAAACAATGTGCATTGACGTACTTCTTAGTGAGCTGTCATTCGAGAATGTCATTATAAGCCGAAATATCGTAAGTGGTGAATAAATACATTTCATAACAAGGCTAGGTGGAAAATGATGTTGTTTCTTTAAAAGTAGGTGTGCTTTTTTCAGTCTCTCTTCTAAGATAAGCCATAGTGTTAGTATTGCCTAGCGTGTTCCTACATTTCCCTGGATCCCAAACTGATGTTGCATATGGCTGGCGTCTACCATTTTCTCCATTCTTCTCTAAATAACTCGTTTCAGTGCCTCGCAACCATGAGCGACTGAATTGGTGGTTCGGTAACATTCACATCTGTCCAAACCTGTCGTCTTTGGAGTTGCGATTACTACATTACATTTCACCTGTCTGACATGGCCTATATACCAGCTAGAACAGGTTTGTCATGGTTGGCTCTTCCAAGGTTCCCAACGGTTTTAAGGAAATGTAGTGTAATTCATGTGCCTTGTTTCGACTTAGATCTTCCAAAAATCTGTCAAATTCTTCTCGCAGTAACGTATCTCCCATCTTATTGTCATCTACTTCTTCTTCTCTTTCCATAATACTGTCTTCAACTTTCATTCTTCTCTTTATGCCTGTTCCACATATTCTTTCCATCTTTCAGCCTTCTCTTCTTTGCTTAACAGGAGCTTGCTATCTGAGTGCTTGATATTCATACAGCTGTCTGTATTTTCTTCAAAAGTTTTCTTGATTTTCCTGTATGTAGTATATATTTTTCACTTAGTTATGCATACAAACTAAGCAGCATTAAAGTGTCGAATTGTAAAGAAACGTAACTCAAAGGAAAAGTCCCCATACCAGCCGATAAATAGGTGATTCAAACAAACAAACGCTGCAAACGAACTGTATTTACAGTCTCTGACGACAAAGACGACAACAAGCCGCTTAATGGCTCGAATTGATTAAGATTACATGGAATTGTACGTGATTTAAAGTCTCTCTTTTATGACATGTTATGTATCTCAAACTGAAGAACCTCTCATGTAGGATTCTATTAGGCCTCTGTAAATCCACAAATATTCCCTCTTGCTGCGCTGTATGAGATTAACAGATCAAATATTTTAAAGGTGTTTTTTGTCTCCTGTTATAGCACTACGATCCCTTCATTTACCTTCCTTCGACCGAGTGACGTGGAGCGGTGTTTAAGATATTAGACTTATTTTTGAGGAAATGGGGCCAAATCCGCGTCCGGCCCTCCACATTTAGCTTCCCCTGAATTGACTGCGCGGACGTCCGGATGGTTCCTTATTAGGACACGGCCGACTCCTCTTCCCGTCGTTGTCACATCCGAGCTTCTGCTCCGACCCTTCCAACCTCGCCGTCGATGGATATTAGACCTAATTATTTTTCTGCCCTTTGTAAACTGCAGTATAATTCTTTCCCCTTCATGTGGGAATCACGTGCTCTCTTCCTACCTTACAAGTTTAATGATGTTACTCTATATACAACACACGCTGTTGTTAGCAACGTAAAAGGAAAGCTTCATAAGTACTCAACATAGCATAAGTAGTTCAGCTATTTTTGACCTCTGTCGTATTACCTTGTGGTACCATTTAAATCTGTAGATAATTCACTTAAAGGCCTGCCCATCAGTGACCTTTGTTTGTATATTCGAGCACCATTGACACAAATACATTGCTCCTGGAAAGTCGATGTCCACTGGACTACAGACTATGGATGAAGAATGCGTTGGAAGTTCGAAACAAAGTTGGCTGAACTATTTTCTTCATAGATAAGCGATTGCTTTTCAATTATTTCTACTTTTGCGTAACATTTAACTATTTGGTTGGCTGGTTAGTCAATTACTTTATTGTTCGGTTGATAATTTGAGTGATTATCGTAATCATGTGGAACGGGTCATTTTACATTCACCTTACACATTCATATGTAAATATGGCTACATGCTGATCAGCTACTTTCTTTTTATTGTTGTGAGATAATAATTCATATCCATCACCTTTGTACGTTACAAAATTAGAAATTGAAGCAGTTGTCAATGAGAACCTTTTTCAGTTTGTTTTTCAGTTAACTTTGCTGTCTGACAGACATTTTGTATCATTGAGTATGTGATGAAAAATTTTGGTGGCAGGCAGGTGCACCCCTTTTGTGCTAAAGTCAACCTTAATGCTGAGTAGTGGATGCCATTTTTTCTTCTGGTATTCTAACTGTGTACATTACTGCTCCTTCTCAACTGCAGTGAATTGCTTACAACAAACTTCATCAAGAAATAAATATACTTTGAAGAACTTGTCAAAGTGAGTAACTCCTTAAACAGATGTCTGGAAGACGATCGTGGGTGAGAATCACATATTATTCTTGCAACACGTTTTTGAGCAATGAACACTTTCCTTCATAAAGTTGAGTTACCCCAGAACATTATTCCACTCGATATTACTGAATGAAAATACGCAAATTACGTCAACTTAATGATTTTTCTCTTCTCAAGATTTGCAATGATTCTAAATGCAAATGTTCCAAAATGTGTTTCTTTTATCAATTTAAATCCTCATCAGTATTGAAACATAAAATTTTTGACGTTTCCTCTCTAGTTATTATTTACTCGTCAAGTGTTACACTTATCATTAGTGTAGTAACACCAGATGTGTAGAAATGAGCATACTGTGTCTCTATGAAACTGAGAGTGAGACCATTCGCAAAAAACTTCTCAATAACACTTTTAAGAACATTATATATCATTTCTTCTGTTGCTGTATGTATGTTTGGACTGATCGCAATACTAGTGTCATCCGCAAAAAGGACTAATTCTGCTTGTTGTATGTTAGACGGAAGGTCGTTTACGTACATGAAAAGCAATAGTGGACCAAAGACTGAGCATTATGGAGCCCTGTAAGTAATTTATCCCTTGTCGGAAGGATCTTCCTTGCTTAAATTGGTGACGTTATTAAGTATAACTTTCTGCATTCTGTTATAATGGGCGAGTGAAAAGTATCCGTTCGATATACGTACAGTCCAGAATCGGTATGCCAATCAGGCAAAATCACCGTGACCAACGAGGCAATTCTGCCAACGACGCACCTGGTTGAAGATACCCGTTTGCTAAAACAACCTGAAGAAGTCCGTAGCTTCCTGATGCACATCCTCGTCCGACAGGACTCGATGACCCTTCATGGCCTTTTTTTAATGGACCGATGGCATGATAGTCACATTTGGAGAAATCAGGAGTATAGGGCGGAGGCTCGAGTGTTTCTCTCTTGTATTGATGCAACGTCTACGCTTACGAAATTTGCCAGGACGTGCGTTATCATGAAATAGCAGCACCGCTTGGTGCACAGTTCCACAATGGTAGTTTTCAACAGATATGCTATCCCTCAAACAAAAACTTTTTGATCGGCCCTTTTGTTAGATGCGACGTTATCCATTGATTTGCTGTACCATCACTTCCATAGAACCTTAATTTATCCAGGAGAATTTTGTGATTCACACAGTAAAATGCCGTAGATAGGTCCCAGAAAATATCAGCTGGTGTTATTTTGTTTCTTAGTATTTTTAAAATTTGGTGAGTGAATGTTTAAATGGCATTCTGTGTTGAATAACTCTTCTGGAATCCACACTGAAATTTACTGAGGATATTATTGTTGCTCAGGTGTGATACTGTTCCAGAACACATCATCTGCTTAAAAATTTTGGAAAATGATGTCAACAGTGAAGCGGGGCGGTAGTTATTTACATCTCTCCTATCTCCTTTCTCATAGAGAGATTTTACAACGGAATATTTCAGTCTGTCTGGAAAAATTTCCTGAGATAGTCATGCATTACGTATTTCAGAAAACACAGCACTTATTGTATGGGAACAAGTCTCCAGTGCTCTGTTGGGAACCCTATCAAATGCAGATGAGTTTTTATTTTTGGGAGACTACTCAATTTTCTTAATTTTAGAAGGAGAAGTTGGTGATACATTCATATAACTGAATTTTATGTGTCTTGCTTGCTCAACATACTCTTCTGATTTTCTCTTGAACTTTTTGTACCTGTATTTTCTATTACATTTATAAACATGCCTACTGCCTGTGACTGATCAGTAATAGTCCATCATTTTGAATTAAGAGTTATGTTACCCTGTTCTTTGACTTGTTGTCCTGTCTCTCGTTTTGATACATTCCATATATCCTTAAGTTTGTTTTCAGAATTACTGATTTTTGATATAAGGTGCATGTTCCTTGAATTGTTAATGACTTTTATCAGTAATTTTGAGTAGCCTTTGTAGTCTGCAACTATTGCAGGATATTTATTTGTTCTAGACAACAGATATAATTCCATTTTCCTTTCTCAAAATACTTTAATCCGTCTACTGATCCATGATTTTTTACACGCCTCTTTAATAGTCTTATGTGGAAAGCTATTTTCAAATAACGATATTAATTTCTCATGGAATAGATTAAATTTTATGTCAAAATTTGGATCATTATTAATTTTATAAAAGGTCATCTCTTCTAAACTATTCTTAAAAATATTTGTCCTGGAATGATTAATTATTCTGACTGATTTCCACTGAGGAGTATCTATACTATAAGGCACTATCTCGTTTATCCTAACTAACTATTCATCATGTTCAGAGAGAGCATTTGTTACTGTGTATGTAGCTACTTTCTTGTGTTATGCTTCATCAGGCAAAATATTATCAATTATGATCACACTGCCTTAATCCACCCCAGGTGAAAAATTAATTATTGACATTACATTGTAGGATCCAAATGAGGTTTCCAGATCGTTTTTCCTATCAGAAAATCTACACTGAATTCACCACAGACTGTTAACGGCTTGCTGCTGTCCGACAGATAGCATACTAAGAAATCGATATTCCTCATAAAAAGTTCAAAATTTCTCAGTGGGGATTTACACGAAGAGTGAACTATCCTTCGGTATTAATTTACAAGCACAAACTTCGCTCAGTGTTAGATGCCGAAGTAGCTGGAAGACCACGTAAACTAAACGAACAGAAGTTGTTGGACATTTATAATTCTATGAAGCAGAGCCCGGTAAAATCGCTGTACAAGTTGGCGCAAGGAAACTATTGTCTTGCAAACGCGCATAAAGCGGTTAGGCAAACATTTAAATTGTTCCCGTATACAGTGAGACCGGAGCAACAGTTAAAAGATGCGGATCACGAAAAGGAAATCCGTTACTGCAAATAGTTCACATCTTTAATTGAGAGGAATACCGCTGGTATTATTGATATCACCTTCCATACAGACGAGGCCTGATTACACCTTTTCGGTCCAGTTAACACACAAAATACACGATTACGGTAAACGTTCTGTGTTTAAAAAACCGTTCCATCATCAGAAAACTGGAGTGTGGGTGGTAATATCCAGACGGTGCGATACTGGACCTTTATTTTTTGGAGAAGTCGTGGATAGTGAACGTTATTGTTCAATCATCCACGGTTTCATTGGCCAGCTGAAGGAAGACGAAATCAAAGTACTCATGGTTTCAGCAAGACAGCGCTGCTGCGCGCACAGCTAACAACATTTTGCCTCTTCCTAAAGAATTTTTTGGGGAATGTGTCATCTCGAAAAACCTATGCCCACGTCGCTAGCCAGACCTTGATTCACTTCACATTATTATTTGGGCAGCGGCAAAATCTTTAAAGTATAGCAATCGCTCACCCACGTTTTTTGACTTTAAAACTGAAATAACTACGTACGTGAAAATCATATCACAGTCAGATCTTCAGAAAGTGTTTTTCAATAAAATTAAGCGGGTTCGCACTTGTATATTCGGCCGTAGACTTTATTTCCAACATATGGTGTAACTGCGCAGCAGCTTTCCGAACACCCTGTATATTAAAATGTGCACTGGACAAAGACCAGCGACCAGTACTCACTGGTAAAACAGCGAAATTCGCGGTAGTTACCTGCAATATAGGTTACGTGTGTGTGCCGCCAACTGTCACAGGGCATCCTGCTAGAAAACTATGATTGTTACTTAGTGTAAAGCACTAGTGACATTTTTACGATTTTGTTCTCGTTTTTCTGTTCGTCTTCGGTCATACTTGTTGCTGCCTCTTAAATTATAAAAATTTACGTCCATGTAAGACAGACACATTGCGACAGACTACGTGTTTGATATGAAGAGAACAGGAGTGCTCCAAAGTTACGGTGGGTTACAAAAATAGTGCCTAACTTATTTTCGTAGCCATATTAACAGCCCACAAATGTACTTCAGTTTGATTTTCGAAAGCAGATCTAGGCTATTATGCTCTAAAATAGCAGCTTTCAATGAGAAAAAAAGTACCTGATAGGCAATTGCAGAGTATAAATGATTTTTAAACGAAGATCTCGCGGTTCTAGGCGCGCAGTCCGGAACCGCGCGACTGCTACGGTCGCAGGTTCGAATCCTGCCTCGGGCATGGATGTGTGTGATGTCCTTAGGTTAGTTAGGTTTAAGTAGTTCTAAGTTCTAGGGGACTGATGACCACAGCTGTCAAGTCCCATAGTACTCAGAGCCATTTGAACCATTTTTTTAAACGAAGAGTATGTTGTTAGTCTTTTGGTGGGTTGAGTGACACAACAACTGAAAGCTTCGGTGAGATATCAGGTAACTCGTCCGTTGTTAAAAACAGTTTGAGAAAAATTTGGCCTTCATATTGGGGGAATCATAGCCAGGGTGGAGTATGTTGCACGCAGTATTTGTGGCTTTCCTTATTATCGAAACAGAAGCCCTGCGCACTGCGCTACAATAAACATGAAGACACTCCATCAGATGACACGTGCTGTCTATGTTCGATTATCCACGAACAACGAAAACGTTATTTTCATCCTCATGTGACAGGCTTATGTGACAATCCACAAGTCTGTTCCTCAGTACCATAGAAAGCTACGTAGACAGCTATCCTTATAATGGGGAATTGAATCTGCTGAAGGAACACACTTAGCCACTGGTCAACACAGGATAACCCTCAAATGTATCTCACCTTTAATTCAGCAATATCAGTCCTCAGTAGTAAATAACAAATATCACTCTATTTTATCCTTTGAGACATGATAATTCGTCAGCAGCCCGTCGCTTTTCCTGACAACTTCTTAAATTGATGTACATGAGTTTCAACCTCGATTCGCGAATTAACTAACGCTGAACTATACTAAGGATATCCAGGGAAGTTGCCCAATAGTTAAGACGAGAGAGACAGAATCGCATTCCGGAGAAGGGGGTTCAGTTTTCCGTTCGATCGCTGAGGCCAAATAGAAACAGGCTAATTCCAGAGCGATTTCTTGAACATGCTCACGATCAAACCATTTTTGCCCATTCTGGTTAATACTTCTCTTATAACAGCAAATCGGAAGCTTTGTTCGAGTGCGCTAATCGAATACTGCCGGAGACTTACATGCGGCAAAATGATAACATAATGGTCAGGTAATAAGGACGATTACAAAGAACAGAAACGAGAAGGAGAACTAAGAAGAAACATTTACCTGCCTTGACAGCGACTTCCTGTGTTGCAAAATACAGTACAATATTTTCATGAATGCCTTAGGATCAAAATAATCTAACGATACAAGGTTGTTTGTGGTTTGTACGTAGGTGCATAGAGTTAACACCGAAGGGAGCTATGTTAGTCTTGACACGCCATTGATGCAGTTTCCAACGATACAGACTGGATGCGAAAAGACTCTGGAGAGTAGTAGTGGAGAGTAGAGATGGAAAAACCGACCGGTTAAAACCAATACCGGTATTTTACTTCTGAACAACTGGTATTTTTCGGTATTTTTTTAATTCTTACTAATAAGCGAGTAGAGAAGCGAAATATCAGTTAGGCATAGCAGTAGAGCTAAATTTTTCCATTTTTAAATAAACCTTTTTAAAAAAATCGTAAAATTTTCAATGGTTTCAAATATTGCGTTGTTATAGAAAATGGGAAAAGCGATCAGTGCTATTTTAATAATAATGCTGACAGAAACGGTCAACAAACACATGGAATAAGAACTTGTACAGCATTGCTGAGACAGTACTGTCCCTGTTGACGTGTGTCGTGGCTTAAGATAGGTGTCTACGTGCAGGATCCAAGACTTTCCCCTCCTGGTCTACACGATAGTTTCAAATCCGCCACGTTAGCTGAGAGCGCTAATGCGCTGCTTCGTGGACTCAGGTAGGCGCGCCGGCCCCGGATTCAATCCGCCCGGCGGATTAACGACGACGGTCGGTGTGCCGGCGGGCCTGGATGTGGTTTTTAGGGGGTGTTCCACATCCCCCTAGGTGAATACCGGGCTAGTTCCCACGTCCCGCCTCAGTTACTTGGCTCGCAGACATCTGAACACTTCCGCATTATTCCATGGATTACACTAGTGGCAGACAGTTGGGGTACACTAATTCCGTCCTGGGGGGTATGGGGTGGCGGCAGGAAGGGCATCTGGCCACCCCTTAATCTAACATTGCTAAATCCGATTAACCATGCTGACCCTGCGTACCTGCGGGACAAAGGCACAAGTGAAGGAAAGAAAGAAATAAAGTCTACACGATAGTTTCAAGCTGTAGCCGCCAGACATCCGCTCGCCGCAGGCCCATTGCAGAGTGGCACCAACCCGAGTCAGGAAATGTTGCTACAAAGTGATCTAGCAATGAAGTACCCTGCCTCATTCACTTTAAAAGATGGAAGACCTGTCTGCCATTTCGATGAAATAATAGAGGAGGAACAGTAATAAATTAAAAACTTAGCAATTCATTCACAGTATACAATAAAAATAGAAAGTACAATCTGATCTGCTGCCTGTGTCTACATAATATGGCTTTATCTGCTTGTAGCCCTTGAAAAGGTACAAATCACAACGAAAAACATTGTTATGCAAGCTCAGCTTTCATTCTTAACATTGGCTATTCGTAACGCCGAAATAATAGTATGCAACCGATTACGCCGTAACTTTTGAGAAGAGTTTAAAAAAAACTAGAAGCAATAGAAGATTACTGGTGAGTTTTTGTAGTATTCAACCACTTATCACTTTTCGGGAAAAACAGCGAACGGTGGAGGGACTAAGTTTTCTTTTAGTTGCCTATTTAATGTAATACGTTTATTCTATGTATCCTGAAAATGAGAGTCAGCCTTTTTTCAACTGTCGTTCGATTTCTACATTTACTATAGGAAATATCAGGAATAAAAATCAAAAAATCGGTTCTTCAGAAATCGGTTATTTTGAGCGGTTTTTAACAGCCAAGTTAAAATGGCGTGGAAAAAACAGATATAACCGAAAACTGGTGGTTTCAGTGATGATCGCCATCCCTAGTGGAGTGATATCACGCTCCTCACTGTGCCAGACAGTCTTTTACTTCATTCTTATAAAAAGAATACAAGAAGCAACAGATTTTTGACTACGAGAAGAACAGGCTGGCTTTCGAAGTGCGAGGTCTTGCTCTCAACAAATATTTGTTCTCCAAAACGTAATAGAACAAAGCATACAATTCAACTGTCCACTGCACCTAAACTTCGTTGATTTTAAGAAATCTTTTGACGGTACACACCGAAAATTATTGTGGAATGTTTTGAGACTATGTGTAATTCATGATGTTTTAAGAAAACTGTATCTAGATTCGAGTTGTTATGCAAGAACAGAAGGTGGGAACTGGCAGTAGCATTGTGACAGGCGCCAGTCGAGCTTGCATTTTGTCACCATTCCTTTACATATTTGCCATAGATTTCATTATGAGAAAAACTACTGACAACTCTGACACTGACGTACGTTGGACTGTGCAGTCTAGAATTACAAATATGGAGTTTGCTAATGCCATCGTCTTCATGGCAGAAACAACACGAGGTTTACTATTAATGACTGCTTGGCTGGATGGAGAGGCCAGTTCTGTAGGACTAAATATAAATGGTGATAAGACAAACATAACGAGCATAAAAGTGGAAATATTATCTACTCACATTATAATGCAGCAGAGGGTACTACAAGATTGTGACAGATTTCCATATCTCGGCAGCGTTGTCTGTAATAACAGAGACGTAGATGCAGACAGCAGCAGCAGAATTTGGAAAGCATCATCACTCTTCCAAAGGAAACGATCCATATGGCAATCAAACTCAGTACGTATTTCCATAAATCTTCTGCTGTACTCCTTTACCATCCTACCGATGGCTACATACGCATGTGAGACCTGTAAAATGTCAGGGAAAGCGACATAAAAGCTCAGCGTTTTCACCAGCGATACTTGAGGTAAATCTGTTATCTCGTCCACGTTTCAAATGATGAAGTGCTGCAAAGAAGTGGTCTACGCAGCCTGCCCAGAATATTTGCTTAAAAAAGACTGAAGCTTGCGGTGCATCTTCTACACATGAAAGATTCAATAATCCCTAAATAGGCACGTTTGTGGAAAGCAGTGGACGGATATAGAAGTAACACCCGGAAACCAACTTTCCAACTTTTGTAAAGGCTCTTCATTGCATAGACATAAACACATAAAATGGGAAGAAGCTGGAAACTTGGCAGCTGATCGAGTTCACTGGAGGAAATTTGTTGCACAATATGTTACTTAGCAGTGGAAGAACGAAATCTAAGTCTAATCCGTAATTTCAATGACGGAGAAACCTGAAACTTCCTAGCAGATTAAAACTGTGTGCCCGACCGAGACTCGAACTCGGGACCTTTGCCTTTCGCGGGCAAGTGCTCTACCAACTGAGCCACCGAAGCACGACTCACGCCCGGTACCCACAGCTTTACTTCTGCCAGTACCTCGTCTCCTACCTTCCAAACTTTACAGAAGCTCTCCTGCGAACCTTGCAGAACTAGCACTCCTGAAAGAAAGGTCCCGAGTTCGAGTCTCGGTCGGGCACACAGTTTTAATCTGCTAGGAAGTTTCATATCAGCGCACACTCCGCTGCAGAGTGAAAATCTCATTCTGGAAACATCCCCCAGGCTGTGGCTAAGCCATGTCTCCGCAGTATCCTTTCTTTCAGGAGTGCTAGTTCTGCAAGGTTCGCAGGAGAGCTTCTGTAAAGTTTGGAAGGTAGGAGACGAGGTACTGGCAGAAGTAAAGCTGTGGGTACCGGGCGTGAGTCGTGCTTCGGTGGCTCAGTTGGTAGAGCACTTGCCCGCGAAAGGCAAAGGTCCCGAGTTCGAGTCTCGGTCGGGCACACAGTTTTAATCTGCTAGGAAGTTTCATATCAGCGCACACTCCGCTGCAGAGTGAAAATCTCATTCTGGAAACATCCCCCAGGCTGTGGCTAAGCCATGTCTCCGCAGTATCCTTTCTTTCAGGAGTGCTAGTTCTGCAAGGTTCGCAGGAGAGCTTCTGTAAAGTTTGGAAGGTAGGAGACGAGGTACTGGCAGAAGTAAAGCTGTGGGTACCGGGCGTGAGTCGTGCTTCGGTGGCTCAGTTGGTAGAGCACTTGCCCGCGAAAGGCAAAGGTCCCGAGTTCGAGTCTCGGTCGGGCACACAGTTTTAATCTGCTAGGAAGTTTCATATCAGCGCACACTCCGCTGCAGAGTGAAAATCTCATTCTGGAAACATCCCCCAGGCTGTGGCTAAGCCATGTCTCCGCTGTATCCTTTCTTTCAGGAGTGCTAGTTCTGCAAGGTTCGCAGGAGAGCTTCTGTAAAGTTTGGAAGGTAGGAGACGAGGTACTGGCAGAAGTAAAGCTGTGGGTACCGGGCGTGAGTCGTGCTTCGGTGGCTCAGTTGGTAGAGCACTTGCCCGCGAAAGGCAAAGGTCCCGAGTTCGAGTCTCGGTCGGGCACACAGTTTTAATCTGCTAGGAAGTTTCATATCAGCGTACACTCCGCTGCAGAGTGAAAATTTCATTCTGGAAACATCCCCCAGGCTGTGGCTAAGCCATGTCTCCGCAGTATCCTTTCTTTCAGGAGTGCTAGTTCTGCAAGGTTCGCAGGAGAGCTTCTGTAAAGTTTGGAAGGTAGGAGACGAGGTACTGGCAGAAGTAAAGCTGTGGGTACCGGGCGTGAGTCGTGCTTCGGTAGCTCAGTTGGTAGAGCACTTGCCCGCGAAAGGCAAAGGTCCCGAGTTCGAGTCTCGGTCGGGCACACAGTTTTAATCTGCTAGGAAGTTTCATATCAGCGCACACTCCGCTGCAGAGTGAAAATCTCATTCTGGGACGGAGAAACCTTTTGTACATGTTTCGTAATGCACGTACGTCAGCTGAATATACGAGTATAAGGATTACTGTGAAACTGACGCAAGCAATGAAAAGTAATTACATATAACACTTAAAGATAAATTTTAGCGCATGAAGTGCTAGTTCCCACTTATTGTAAATGCTGCACCAGTCTTGTCTGAGAGCAACAGTGAGTAAAGAGTACCAAGATATTACGAGAACCATTTAACTGCTGCCTGTCTTCAGAACTGTAGAAAGCAGCAAAGTGTTGAGGAGGCGCCATGTTCTAAGATTTTTGCTTGCCGCAATAAGAGAGGCACTGTTCTCTAGTTTCGAAACTCTCTCCTACTCAGGTTTCGACAGCATGAATGGTGTGACTGGTGAAACGAGCGCCGAAACTGGACTCAAGTGTATTAGCCTACGGGGAGAATTTCCGATTCAGCTACCTAGTCAGCAACATGTGGTTCCAGATTCAGGACACGTGACATGAAAATTACGAGACGGTCGTTGATGATGCTCGATGAGGCAACAGCCAATGAATGACGGTCAGGACCTAAATACACGAAACACTGGGCAATATGAATATTTGGTACCCATCTGCCGAGTGATTAGCCCCCAGAAGGTTTTTCCCAGTAGAAGGTGGTTTTTATCATTCTCTATGAGAATGGGGAGAATGAAGGATGGAGAAAATATTAGGTTTTCATTAGCCGCTGACGAAGCGGTCACACTCGAATTGGATAAGGGATTCGGCCGGGTCGTTTTCAAAGAAACCATCACAGAGTTGGCACTAAGCAACTGGGAAGTTGTAGGAAACTTAAATGTCGTGACATTAGCGGAGGGTGGCTGTGAGCTCATCTGTTACAATTATTAAACTTGCATCAGTCAATGGCCACAAAAAGATTTCTTGACTTTTCAGCCATTATCAATAGCTCTTAATGTTTCTTGGACCGTTGCTGGGTCAAAATATCGTAGGAGTGAAAGTATTGTCGAGAAGTTATGCAGTAAGAGCACGATGATATATTCACTCCTTCCGTACTTTGACATCGGCTGATATAAGCTCTATAACAATAAATATGGGTAAGTGGATGGAGGTTTGTACCACTGTCCTCTAGAATGCGAATCCAGTGTCTTGACCACTGCGCCACATTGCTCGCGCTATGAGAATAAAATTAATTAAAAAGGGGACGCCTTGTTGGATAATGCTTTCTGAAATTTAGTTTTGAGGGACGTAGTAGTGTTGCCACACGAATTCACTTTGCATTAACCTCGCACTCGTAGTATTCTAAGACAACACGCACTATATATATATATATATATATATATATATATATATATATATATATATATATATAGAGAGAGAGAGAGAGAGAGAGAGAGAGAGACAGTCAGTTACCCCATTATAGAGAGTCATCCTGCTATCCATATCACGGCGAAACGAGACTCATCATGAGTACCAAAAATTTCCTTATAATGCAAATATTTATTTGAGACAATGCTAACATGTGTAGCAGGCGTTCAATGTGACAGCAGAAGGCCTGCACGTTGTTATGCTGGTCCTCGTGATTCACAGACTATTCAGCATAACTTAAATTTATGTTGAATAGCTCTTTTCCGTTAGATATGTGATCTCAGTATAATCTCCCAACTAGGTCAGTTTACCCTGTCATGGTAGGGATCTTATGTCGTGCCATGTGTGTTGTAGGTAAACTATCTGGTGTCTGCAGACATGGCAGAGAAGCTGGGTAAGCATCCCAACCTCGTTTACCTTGGAACGAGCTCCACAGGAAGCAGACAGAGTGCACGCGATATCTTGCAACAAGACGACCAGGGCGTGGTTGTGGTTACGGTACTTAACGTGCTGGCCATAATTACTAACTTATAAAAGGTGATCCCACTTGCCGAAACTTGTCTTAGAGTTCGCAGGAGGCTCTACGTCAGTTATCTGGGAGCAGCTCTGGCGAAGTAACTCAGATATACCGTGATACATATAAAAATCTCGTATTGATGTGAAAGAAAGCAATATTTTAGTTAAGCTGTCGTCTGGATATGAAAAGGACGACAGCTTCTGAAAAGTGAAACGCAGCAGGCGATTTCAAGCTACACATGACGTGCACAGCCATGAATGTTGTATCCCGGATAAAGTATTTGTCTCGCCGATACAGCAGACAGTCGATATATCAAGCAGCAGATGGCATACGGATACTAATACTGCGTGACAGCCAACAGCGGTGTGCGTCGTAAGTCAAGCACTATTATCTGGAGAAGTTTTGTCACTTGTGTTCAGATATATTACCCAATGAGCAGCAAGGAAATAAAACAAAGATACGATTGTGCTATCTTTTTTCCCGTGGAAAAGTGAAACCGGCATAGCGTGTACGCGAGTCAGACTGATATGTACCGTCGGTATATGAGGAGAGGCGTCTCTAAGAAGTAACTTCATTACTGATGAGGATAACTTTAGATTGCACGGTTCTCCACTGCACTGCAAATCTAGAAGCCGTAAGCTGATTTCAAATACAGCTCGAACCTACCTCCATATCTATGAACTGCGAGCCAGCTTTGAATGATAATTGCATGAGATACTAAGGTTATCTGTTATTTGTGTTACATTCACAAATGCTGAAAGCGAAAGTCGCTTCTGTATGTGCTCTAGTCCCTCTAGTTTTACTATCATCTTTCTGGATTGACATGGATGGAAGGGGAGCGAACTTACACGTGTGTTTCTGTGTGGAATTTCTCCGACACTTTTGAGTTTCCGTCCAAGTGATGCACAACGTCATTCTTTTAGACGATGTTTTCTGTAATCAACAAAAACACATCGTAAGTTGAATTTCTCTTCTTCTCTTTATCTTTAGTTATTACGGCGTGCAAAATCGCATATAGAGGCACAGGATTAAGGGATCGATCGAGGTTTGTGTTCTCGGTTATGGCTTTCGTATAGAATCTGTTCCTCCCGAGAAACCTCTCATTAAGCTATTTGCCTTATCCAGAATTAGATGAACGTTGTCTTTCAGTCAAATGTTCCTTTGAACTGTCAGTAATTAGTGACTTGTCTTTGTTGCTATAATAACACAATGCTATGAATTTTCAGTTATTTTTGACCAGTGCATTTTATTATGTATCAATGGAGCTTAACAAAAAAACAGTAACAAACAATAGAAATCATGAAGTTTCGTATAAAATAGCAATTCTTTTACTCCATTTGTGACTTGCATTCAATCTTTGAGATGAGTACGAATTGGAAACGTCGCGCCAGCAGTTCAGCGAATTGTCACCTGTCGCACCTGGGTGGAACCTACGATTTTTGCACTTGCAGGCACAGTGTTATTTGTGACACTCTCTTTTTTTCTCTTATTGCTGCTTAACAATTTTGGATGTCCTCAGGTTACATGGTAATGCCATAGACTAAAAGGAGGCTTCACAAGATGAGAATCTGCGCTTGGACTCAAGCCGTGGGCGATTATTTGGGTTTCTTTAGCCATGGATGAAACTGTGCCATTACTGCAGCAGACCTATAAATTATCAGTTCTCTCAGCTTATACTTCTGAGTTAACAACACGTACTTTCACCAGCAGCAAATGAAATAAAGTAGTTCAAATGGTTCAAATGGCTCTGAGCACTATGGGACTTAACATCTGTGGTCATCAGTCGCCTAGAACGTAGAACTACTTAAACCTAACTAACCTAAGGACATTACACACATCCCTGCCCCAGGCAGGATTCGAACCTGCTACCGTAGCACTCACGCGGTTCCAGACTGAAGCGCCTAGAGCCGCACGGCCACACCGGCCGGCAAATAAAGCAGTAATTACCAAAGTTTAACACATACATACACAAATATTAATGAAACTTTCTTTTACTATTGTAAAAACTTCTTCAGATATTGTCGCGTCGTAACCAGACTCAAGGCTATATCCCAGAGCAGGGTCGTCAGAAAAGTACAACACTTAGCACAGAAATCTCTTTTATTACTAACACCATCGGTCAGCCAGAACATAACTAAATTCATGGGCAGAAGGAGTATAGGTATTAATACAAACCTCAAATATTCCTCCCGCCCGGGTAGCCACGTGTGGTAACGCGACAGAGGTAGGCTGGTCGCGTATCGAGTCCACCCAGCGGATTAAGGTCGAGGGGTCGGGTGTCAGCCAGCCTGGATGTAGTTTTCAGGTGGATCCCACATCCCACTAAGTGACTACCGGACTGGTTCTCACGCTCTGTCTGAGATACACATTACTCAAATATTTAGAACACTTTCTCAAACTTGCACACGGAATTCACTCTTCACAGGGAGAAACTGGAGACACAGCTTCTGCCCTGTAGGGACGTATAGGAGACTGATGACCTTACCTGTCTTGTCTCTTTAAACACTTTATCACAATCGAATATTGTAGAATGCTGGTATTGACACAAACATCGAATATTCCAGAATATGTAATTATTACAGACATAAGGTATTTGAACTACCTTCCAGAAACTATATATACCAAATAACAAATAACTGCTGATAGTCGCCGGCCGGGGTGGCCGAGCGGTTCTGGGCACTACAGTCTGGAACCGCGCTAACCGCTACGGTCGCAGGTTCGAATACTGCCTCGGGCATGGATGTGTGTGATGTCCTTAGGTCGGTTAGGTTTAAGTAGTTCTAAGTTCTATGGGACTGATGACCTCAGATGTTAAGTCCCATAGTGCTCAGAGCCATTTGAACTGCTGATAGTCGGGTTTGAACTGGCCAGCTAGCGACACTAACCTCTACGCCATAATGCATGCGTTGCAGCTCAGCATTTTTCTCCCTCCTCCAAAGAAACGGTCACCCGCTGTATCAGAAGTTCTCATGGCAACCGAAAACTAAACCCTGAATCCAAATTTTGTCAGTGGCTCTCTGTATGGCGGCGCTGCTAGATTCTCGAGTTCTGGTTTCGTTGTTACATTCTCTTCACTATGATGAGCATCGAAGGTAGCCCCTACTGTCGAAGATTTGCGATGAACGAGTGGGTCTTCAGTTTCCTTGAAACTCCCATTGCCGATCTGCACCTCTAGACTGTAGTAGAGCTTCATATGGAAGGACATGGGTGACGCCTCTGCGCTTTTCTCTTCTCGATGAAGGGTAACATTCCTCGACTTCGTATGTGACGTGTGGTAAGCGACAAAGGATATAAACGGTCCAAATTAGCGCTTTAGTAACATTTCCGCCAGTCCTACTTTCTGCACAGGTGTAAAAATCGATTCCAAGTCTTCTTGGGCTGTATCTCACTGGCCACCACTTGGCGCTTAGCCCTCTAGGTGTGTCTCATTGGCGTTCAAAAATGGTTCAAATGGCTCTGAGCACTATGGGACTTAACATCTGTTGTCATCAGTCCCCTAGAACTTAGAACTACTTAAACCTAACTAACCTAAGGACATCACACACATCCATGCCCGAGGCAGGATTCGAACCTGCGATCGTAGCGGTCACACGGTCTCATGGGCGTCCAGGATCCATAAGTGAGCTAGCTGCCTCGCTTCTTCGGTCCTGGGGATGAAGTGTGTCACTTAATCTTCCTGAGTATCGTCAGGCAGTCGTTTCTGCCTCGCGACTTTGGAGCGAAAAGGGCGGTGTGATGCCTGTAGTGTCTTGCTTCGCTGTGTTGTATACGAATGTCGTGACAGACAGTATTGTATCCCAATCTCTTTGCTCAACAGCAATGGACATACAGAGCATTTCTGACCTCTTATTGAAGCGTTCTGCGAGGCCGTTGGTCTGTGGATGATAGGCAGTTTTCATCCTGTGGATGACGCTGCAGTATGAAATTAGCTCTGACAATAGTTTTGGCTGGAAAACTTTTCCACGATCAGAGATTACCAGGCGGGTGCTCTGTCCTCCAAATGATGTATTCTATAAGGAACTTTGTAGCTTCGGGATCTTTGGCCGTTGATACCGCCTTGGTTACAGCATTTCAGGGGAGACAGTCAATTCATGCTATTATCCATTGATTCCCATATTTCGAATTCGGGAACTTCCCCAAAAGGTCGATACCAACTCGGTGGATTGGTCAGCTCTCTACGTAAGTAACACCGCAACGAGAAACGCCTTTGCTTTTGTGATGTGCACCCTAAATCGTGTATCATGTCTGTTGCACTCTCTCGCTTATTTCTCGATAAACAAAACGTGCTGCTCTTCTTTGAACTTTCTTAATATACCCCTTAATCCTGAGCCGAAACATGGCCCCTGGAGTAGACAACATTCCATTAGAACTACTGACGGCCTTGAGAGAGCCAGTTCTGACAAAACTCTACCATCTGGTGAGCAACAAGTATGAGACAGGCGAAATTCCCTCAGACTTCAAGAAGAATATAATAATTCCAATCCCAAAGAAAGCGGGTGTTGACAGATGTGAAAATTACCGAACTATGAGTTTAATAAGTCACAGCTGCAAAATACTAACGCGAATTCTTTACAGACGAATGGAAAAGCTGGTAGAAGCCGACCTCGGGGAAGATCAGTTTGGATTCCGTAAAAATATTGGAACACGTGACGCAATACTGACCTTACGACTTATCTTAGAAGAAATATTAAGGAAAGGCAAACCTACGTTTCTAGCATTTGTAGACTTAGAGAAAGCTTTTGACAATGTTGACTGGAATACTCTCTTTCAAATTCTAAAGGTGGCAGGGGTAAAATACTGGGAGCGAAAGGCTATTTACAATTTGTACAGAAACCAGATGGCAGTTATAAGAGTCGAGGGGCATGAAAGGGAAGCAGTGGTTGGGAAGGGAGTGAGACAGGGTTGTAACCTCTCCCCAATGTTATTCAATCTGTATATTGAGCAAGCAGTAAAGGAAACAAAAGAAAAATTCGGAGTAGGTATTAAAATCCATGGAGAAGAAATAAAAACTATGAGGTTCGCCGATGACATTGTAATTCTGTCAGAGACAGCAAAGGACTTAGAAGATCAGTTGAACGGAATGGACAGTGTCTTGAAAGGAGGATATAAGATGAACATCAACAAAAGCAAAACGAGGATAATGGAATGTAGTTGAATTAAGTCGGGTGATGCTGAGGGAATTAGATTAGTAAATGAGACACTTAAAGTAGTAAAGGAGTTTTGCTATTTGGGGAGCAAAATAACTGATGATGGTCGAAGTAGATAATGTAGATATAAAATGTAGACTGGCAATGGCAAGGAAAGCGTTTCTGAAGAAGAGAAATTTGTTAACATCGAGTATAGATTTAAGTGGCAGGAAGTCGTTCCTGAAAGTATTTGTATGGAGTGTAGCCATGTATGGAAGTGAAATATGGACGATAAATAGTTTGGACAGGAAGAGAATAGAAGCTTTCGAAATGTGGTGCTACAGAAGAATGCTGAAGATTAGATGGGTAGATCACATAACTAACGAGGAGGTATTGAATATAATTGGGGAGAAGAGGAGTTTGTGGCACAACTTGACGAGAAGAAGGGACCGTTTGGTAGGACATGTTCTGAGGCATCAAGGGATCACAAATTTAGCATTGGAGGGCAGCGTGGAGGGTAAAAATCGTAGAGGGAGACCAAGAGATGAATATACTAAGCAGATTCAGAAGGATGTAGGTTGCAGTAGGTACTGGGAGATGAAGAAACTTGCACAGGATAGGGTAGCATGGAGAGCTGCATCAAACCAGTCTCAGGACGGAAGACCACAACAACAACAACAATCCTATTTGGTAAGGACCTCACATCGCACAGCAGTACTCCAAATGAGGACGGACAAGCGTAGCGTAGGCAGTCTCTTTAGTAGATTTGTTGCGTCTTCTAAGGGTTCTGTCAATAAATCGCAGTCTTTTGTTCTCCTTCCCCATAACATTTTCTATGTCTTGTTTCCAATTTAAGCTGTTCGTAATTGTAATTTCTAAGAACTTAGTTGAATTTACGGCATTTAGATTTGATTCATTTATCGTGTAACCGAAGTTTAACGGATTCATTTTAGCACTCTTGTGGATGACCTCACGCTTTTCGTTATTTATGATCAATTGCCAATTTTCGTACCATACCGATATCTGTCCTAAATCGTTTTGTAATTTGTTTTGATCTCTGATGACTTTATTAGACGATAAACGACATCGTAATCTGCAAACAACATAATATAGCTGCGCAGATTGTCTGCTAAATCGTTTATATATATATATATATATATATATATATATATATATATATATATATATATATATATATAATGAACAGCAGGGAGCCTAAAACACTCTCTCGAGGAACGCCAGAAATCATTTCTGTTTTACTCGATGAGTTACTGTCAGTTGCTATGAACTGTGACTTCTTTTACAGGAAACCACCAATTCAGCCGCTTAACTGAGACGGTATTCCGTAAGCACGCAATTTGATTACAAGCTGCTTGTAAGATACACTGTCAACAACCTTCTGGAAATCTAGAAATAAGGAATCAATTTTAAATCCCTTGCCAGTAGCACTCAACACCTCTTCTCAGTAGAGAGCAAGTTGTGTTCCACAAGAACGATGTTTCCTAAATCCGTGTTAACTGTGTGTCAGTAAACCGTTGTCTTTGAAGTAATTAATAATGTTCGAACACAACATATGCTCCAAAATCTGCTGCATATCGATGTTAATGATATGGGGCTGTAATTTAGTGGATTACTCCTATTGCCTTTCTTGAATATTGGTGTGGCTGGTACAACTTCCCAGCCTTGAATGCGGATCTTTCGTCGAGCAAGCGGCTGTATACGATTGTTGAGTATGGAGCTATAGCATCAGCATACTCTGAAAGGAACCAAATTGGTATACAGTCTGGACCGGAAGACTTGCTTTTGCTAAGTGATTTAAGCTGCTTCATTACTCCGATGATATCTGCTACTAAGTTACTCATGTCGGCAGCTGTTCTTGATTCGAATTCTGGAATATATACTTCTTCTTCTTAGGTGAAGGAATTTCGCTTTAGCAGCGCAGTCATCGATAGTATTTCCATTGCTATCACGCACAGAAGCCATTGATTGTATCTTGCCGCTCGTATACTTTACATACGACTAGAATTTATTTGGCTTTTCTGCCAGGTTTCGAGACGAAGTTTCGTTGTGGAAACTATTATAAGCATCTGGATTGAAGTTCGCTCTAAATTTCGGGCTTCTGCAAAAGTTCTTAAATCTTAGGGATTTTGCATTCGTTTAAATTCGGAAAGCGGTTTTAGTTGTTTCTGCAACCGAGTTATGATTCGCCGTTTGTTAGTTTGTTTGGTATAAATCTCTCAATTACCGTCGATACTATTTGCTTCAATTCAAGCCACACATGGTCTACACTTACATGGTTAATTTGAATGGAGTGGAAATTGTCTCTGAGGAAGGCGTAAACAAATTTTTTTTCTGCTTTTTGAATAAGTATATTTTTCGTTTATTTTTGGAGGATTCGGGAGTTACGGTATTCAGTATCGCTATGACAACCTGTGCTCACTAATTCCAGTATCCGTTTTGATTCTCGTTATTATGTCATGATTATTTGTTGCTAAGAGGTCAAGTGTGTTTCCACAACCGTTTAGTATTCAAGTGGTCTCTTTAACGAACTGTTCGAAATAATTATCAGAGAATGGGTTTGGCACAATTTCGGAGGGCGTTTTACGGGTACCTCCTGATTTAAACATGTATTTTCACAAACATGTCGAGGGTAAATTGAAGTCAACACCAACTATAACTGTATGAGTCGGGTACGTGTTTGAAACTAGACTCAAGTTTTCTTTGAACCTTTCAGAAATTGTATCATCTGAGTTGGGAGATCGTTAAAAGGATCGCTTTATTATTTTATTCCAGTTGCCTAGAATGAGCTCTACCCATACTAACTCACAGGAACTGTCTACTTCAGTTTCGCTACAAGATAAACTACTTCTAACAGCAACAAATACGCCGCTGCCAGTTGTGTTTAGCCTATTTGTTCTCAACACCGTTAGGTCGTTCACAAAAATTTCAGCTCAACTTATCTCCAGCTTTAGCAGAGTTCAGGTGTGCTCCCACAACCGTTCACTATTCGAGTGTGCTCACGACGGATTTAGGCAGCTTTCAATGCCTATAACGGATGGAGCGTCAGTGCTTTTCATTAACGCTTGAAGCTTTGGTACTTTGCCAACACAGCTACGACAGTTTACAACTGCTGTAACGCTGGTTCTTAGGTCTACCTTTGAGACTGAAGCCCTTTATGTGTTTCCCGGAGGTTTTCTAACCTAAAAAACTGCCAGTCCACGCCACACTGTTCCTGCTATCCGCTTACAAGGGTAGCACACGTAGCATGCCTCCTGCGTGTAATGGACTCCTGCTCTATTAAGCGGAACCCGAAACCCCACCACCCTATGGCGCAAGTCAAGGAATCTGCAGGCTATACAGTCGCAGAACTGTCTGAGCGTCTGGTTCAATCACTCCACTCGGCTCTGTACCAGAGGTCCGCAATCGGTGCTGTCGATTATGCTGCAAAAGGTGAGCTCTGCTTTCATCTTCTGCTATATCCTTCTAATTCTTTCAAGGCTACAATGAATTTTTCGAATCTTGCATTTTCTTCAACACCAGTGAGTTTAGGGAAGTGGACTGTGTTTTGTGTCAGAATTTGTCCCTTCTACAATGCGATTTTCTTTTAAAACGCATCCCCATCAAATCAGGAATAAGTTTTTTCTCACCTTTCAGTGTCTTACTGTGGGCAGTGTGTAGTCAAGTCTAGCTAAAATGCAAGGTCTGTAGTCCATTCCAGATGTTCTAATTTTCATTCATGCATTCCTTTTTACTTCATAAATTCAATAACAGCGTGTTGTATATAGAAAAATCGTGATTTGTATTAAATATGTAAAGTCTCCACGCTATTCATTCAGTTTCATAGGAAACTGTTCCAAGTGAAAGTGCAGTAATGCGTGCGACTTCAGAACTTTTACTGTTCGTACCCCCAATTTCTTCAAATGCTATATGCCTGCAAATTTAGCACAAAGTGCTTCTTGTTGTACAGAACAAGTAGTCCCGTCTGTCGAGCGTAGTAATTTTTTGCTCCTTCACTGCAAACTAAATATGTAAATTCTTTTGCATGGTATTCTAATGCCTTTTCATAGCATATTTGCAGCGCCCGTCGATTATGCGACTACATAATAGATACTGAGAATTCTCATTCCTCTCTTCTCTCATTCCCATTCGTTTTTAAAAGCTTGTGATGGTAGAGAGCTAGACTGCCTCTTTTCCTGCAAGGCACTGGACATCTGAACGTCCTTAATTCCACGAGTAAATTGTGAAGGGTAAATAGGTAATACCACGATTTTGCCGAACTGAAGACTGTTGTGCTACCCGAAAAATGCCACACCACAATGTTAAATGAAATGCCGCGCTTACGTGGTACTTCTGACCAGGACCGAGAAAAGCCAAGACAGGCCAGACCACAAATCTGGCTCGAGTGCGATTTGGCATGCAAATGGCTCGAGTGCGATTTGGCATGCTGTAGCTGGCCCTAGTCTAGAGTCTTCACGAATCCCAGGTGACCAGTCGTTGGAGCGTCGTATAAATATGTCCGGATAACTGGCCGTAGATGAGCTGGGACGACGAGTAACCTATTCCTCCCTGGATCATAGTTCCTCTTATACAGTGTTCCTTTAATTGATTGGAATTCTCCTTTGGTCGTTTCTTTCTTCTTCTTGGCTTTAATGGCTATCAGCAGTGCTGGATCTCCCCTATGTTCAGCAGCAATGTCATTTAGTGCAGCGATGGTGAGATTTCATCCACGTTGCTGTTTTCTACCAAAGTATCCCTTGAAAGGCAGTCGGCATCCTTGTGTTTCCACCTGTGTGATACACTTCTGAAGTCTCTGTGCACATCTCGCCAGTCGATCTGACGAATCCTTCAGTCTAGTCAACCTACACAGAGATTATATGAAATGTATTCGCAGCTGCGATTATGGACAACCATCAGCTGTATAATGGAATGACGACGAAAATTTGTGCAGGACCGGAACTCGAACCCGGATTTTCCGCTTACCACGAGCTGGCGGCTTACCCATTTGGCTTGCCGAGCACGATTCGCGGCCATACCCAAACTTCCATACGTTGTCAGCCATATGTCTACAACCTGTACTCGTACATTAGTTACGTATATTCCCGTATAGGGGAGACATTTTACTTGAAAGTCACTTGACCGGTGTAGGCGGATGAATACTATATTGCAGTGCCTGTGTTGTTCAGAAGAGCAGGTGTGTCAGAAGGAACATTGCATCGTAATTCGAAACAACTCAGGGTCTGCAATATCGTATCATAACACAGAGAATGGTGGTCCATCAGAATGATGATTGGTTTGCCAAATTAATACGGCTGCAACTCGTTGATGGCCCAAACAATTGCAAGGCACTCTTTGTGGATTGTAGAGTAGCTCATCTCAGACTTCGAGAATGCTCTGGAAGCATATCGCCTTTTGAGCACAGCACCTTCCTGAATCTGCACTAGAACTGCACCTATCCCATAATCGCTAACGTTGATGTCAAATTCTCTCTCGCCATTCTCGTCGTCTAATGCTAGTACTGGAGAAGACGTTAGCGCCTTCTTAAGGAACAGGAAAGATCTTCCTTGCACCTCTTTCCAGGAAAATGTGACGTTTCGCTTCAGCAGTTCTTGCAAGAGACGTGTGTCGAAACAGAAGTCCTTTATGAATCACAAATAGTACGTGTACATTCCAAGAAAACTTCTCACATCACGAACGTGCCGAGGAATCTAAATCTCTGTGGCGTATTATTTTTTATGGATCGGGATGAATTCCATCGTCATTCACCAGATGCCCCAAGATTTTTAGCCGCGCGGCATTAGCCGAGCGGTCTAGGGCGCTGTAGTCATGGACTGCGCGGCTGGTCCCAGCGGAGGTTCGAGTCCTCCCTCGGGCATGGATGTGTGTGTTTGTCCTTAGGATAATTTAGGTTAAGTAGTGTGTAAGCTTAAGGACTGATGACCTAAGCAGTTAAGTCCCATAAGATTTCACACACATTTGAACATGTGAACAAGATTTTTATTTGTTGGGCGGCGACGAGGCACGTTTCCGGATTCAGGCGAAGGTTTGCAGTATGAATACACTTCAAAACAGTTGTCAGGCGACTTCAATGTTCTTCAAATATCTTTGAAAAACGACAGTGTCATCTAGATAAAGACGCGTAGTTAATTTACATTGTAGAAGCAGGTTGTCCATCATACGTTTGGGGCTGGCTGGATCGTTACACAGTCCAAACAGCATAGCTGTATACTCATACAGGCAGTCAGCAGCTATGAAGGCAATGTTTGCCTGCTCAGCCTCGTCATTCTCTATTTGCCTGTAGTCAGTCTGCATGTTCGTAGTCTAGAAATACCTTGCTCGTTGCAGGCAGTGTAGGGTGTCGTCAACGCTCGACAATGCGGAAATGGCTAAACATCTTTCTTCGTGAAATTGTTCAGTAGTCGGCAGTCAATGCAGAAATTTCACGTGCTGTCCTTTTTCTTAAGAGGGACCAAAGCTGAAGGCCAAGTACTCTGTGAAGGTTCAATAATGTCATTTTGCACTATCTACTCCACTTCCTCCTGGATTATCCGCTGTTCATCCGGCGACACTCTACATGAGCGCTGGCTAATTGGTGGGTCATTCCAAGTGTTGATACCGTGTTGTACCACGGACCATTTGGTATGTCTTTTCTCCACTTCGGATTTGACAGAATCCGAAAACTGACGCAGAACGGCCATCACTCGTAAACGTTATTTCTTGGTCAAGCCAGATCATAATGGTACATTACTAGCCATTAAAATTGCTACACCAAGAACATATGCAGATGATAAACGGGTATTCATTGGACAAATATATTATACTAGAACTGACATGTGATTACAAAATGGTTCAAATGGCTCTGAGCACTATGGGACTTAACATCTGAGGTCATCAGTCCCCTAGAACTTAGAACTACTTAAACCTACCTAACCTAAGGACATCACACACATCCATGCCCGAGGCAGGATTCGAACCTGCGACCGTAGCGGTCGCGCGGTTCCAGACTGAAGCGCCTAGAACCGCTCGGCCACTCCGGCCGGCCATGTGATTACATTTTCACGCAATTTGGGTTCATAGATCCTGAGAAATCAGTACCCAGAACAACCACTTCTGGCCGTAATAACGGCCTTGATACGCTTGGGCATTGAGTCAAACAGAGCTTGGATGGCGTGTACAGGTACAGCTGCCCATGCAGCTACAACACGATACCACAGTTCATCAAGCGTAGTGACTGAGGTATTGTGACTAGCCAGTTGCTCGGCCACCATTGACCAGACGTTTTCAATTGGTTATAGATCTGGAGAATGTGCTGGCCAGGGCAGCAGTCGAACACTTTATGTATCCAGAAAGGCCCGTACAGGTCCTGCAACATGCGGTCGTGCATTATCCTACTGAAATGTAGGGTTTCGCAGGGATCGAATGAAGGGTAGAGTCACGGGTCGTAACACATCTGAAATGCAACGTTCACTGTTCAAAGTGCCATCAATGCGAACAAGAGGTTCGTGAACCCAGGTTCGTCGTTGAGTACACCATCGCAGGCGCTCCTGTCTGTGATGCAGCGTCAAGGATAACCGCAGCCATGCAATAGTCCATGCGGCTGCAAACGTCGTCGAACTGTTCGTGCAGATGGTTGTCGTCTTGCAAACGTCCGCATCTGTTGATTCAGGGATCGAGACGTGGCTGCACGATCCGTTACAGCCATACGGATAAGATGCCTGTCATCTCGACTGCTAGTGATACGAGGCCGTTGGGATCCAGCACGGCGTTCCGTATTACCCTCCTGAACCCACCGATTCCATATTCTGCTAACAGTCACTGGATGTCAACCAACGCGAGCAGTAAGGTTGCGATACGATAAACCGCAATCGCGATAGGCTACAATCCGACCTTTATCAAAGTCGGAAACGGTATTGTGCGCATTTCTCCTCCTTACACGAGGCATCATAACAACGTTTTACCAGGCAACGCCGGTCAACTGCTGTTTGTGTATGAGAAATCGGTTGGAAACTTTCCTCGTGTTAGCACGTTGTAGGTGTCGTCACCGGGGCCAAACGTGTGTGAGTGCTCTGAAATACTAATCATTTGCATATCACAGCATCTTCTTACTGTCGGTTAAATTTCGCGTCTGTAACACGTCATCTTCGTGGTGTAGCAATTTTAATAGCCAGTAATGTAGCTCAATAGCTGCTTCCTTCCCTGCGTTATGAGTAGTGCTAGTGCAGCATGATTCTTCGTTGAAGGCACTGAGCTGTTTGTTATGGATTGTTCATCTGTCCCTACGTACATACCTTTCGGGTTGAGTTGTGACTGCTTGTGACGGTGAAACCACCTACAATGCTTATGGTCGTACCTGGCGAGCAGAGCCTGAGTAACCTTTTGCAATCGACAAAATCTTTATAATTTCACTGAGCATCTTTACTGACGACTGAACACATTGTGATGATCATGGCGTGACAACAACGTCGTCAATGCCTAAGAACCGCCCATAACCATGTGTGCTTGTGAGAGTAGTTCCGTCAAGCCAGAGCTTTCACCGTGTGTGACTGCTTCTGATGCCTGCAAGACGTCACATCCGAGAATAAAATTACGACTATATGCCTTTAAAACGACAAACTCGAAGGTCTGTGTTCTGTCATTGATAGTTATTCTTGCCGTACATGTTCCTGTTGCTGGACGCGTTTCCCATTTACGACTTTTAGTACAATCGCTTTTGTATCATGAGACGTAGTTTCCTTTACCTGACGACGATAAGCATCCGACGTTACAGAGAAGGAAGCTCCCGAGACGAATAGCGCCCGGAGAGGTTGGCCGCCGATGATATTTCTTGAGATCTTGGTGACTTCCATCCATGGCGGATTTGCATCTGTGGCGGCCTCACCTCCATCGATAGTCGCCTTGCTTAGTTTTCCTAAAGTCGGCAGCAAGAGAGCGGTTGATACCTCTTTACAGCGACGGGGAATAGCTGCGGCGTGTTGGGGAGCGATTGCATCCAGGGTATGGGGGTGGCTTCATTCCACAGGTCGACTATAATTGTTTGGAGTTGACTGGAGTGAATAGGACTGTTGTGAAGGTTGACGTCTGGCGGCGCAGTAGTCTTCGACAACTCGCCTTCTTTGTCTGCAGAAGCGTACAACGTGTGTAGGGTGTCCACAATGTAAACAGTCCCGAGTGTTGTCCTTTGTCCTTCAAACGTCTGTCCTTTTTCCGGGCACTAAAATAGGCGTACAAATTAGTTGTACCTTCGTCGATTGAGTGCTGGGTTGTCGTTTGACAGCTATGGCGTATGTCTGAGCTGGTTGATTCTATTATTCCGGGGCGGAGATAGGTCCTAAATATGGATTCAGATCTTCTTCATCATTCTCTATTGCCTCCTGAGGTATAAGGTCGACATGCGTGACTGCTATCTCTTACGTACTCTGTCCGACATTTCTAGTTACCATGCACTGCAGTATCTCTTTTCTGGCCGCCTGGCACATGAGAGAAGCGAGATCATGGTGGTCTCGCGTAACTGCCAAGGGGACCACGTTCGGGAGCCGGTCACACTACTTTCGCCTGATTTTTTTCTATTGCCTTTGCTCGATGCGCTTGTGCCACTTAATGAAATCCTCGTTTACTGTGACATCCTTTACCAGAAAACTTGGTACATGTGTCTTGCAACTGTACTCATAAAAAAAATGGTTCAAATGGCTCTGAGCACTATGGGACTTAACATCTGTGGTCATCAGTCTCCTAGAACTTAGAACTACTTAAACCTAACTAACCTAAGGACATCACACACATCCATGCACGAGGCAGGATTCGAACCCGCGACCGCAGCGGCCACGCGGTTCCAGACTGAAGCGCCCATAACCGCACGGCCACACCGGCCGGCTGTACTCATCATGTGTGAGTTTTTATCAGCTTTGTCATATTTCGATTCATAATATGGCATAGGGCCAAGACATTTTGAATGTAGGGCTGTGTCGTTTCCCCTTTACGCTGGGCCCTGTTCTTCAATCGTCCATCCGCTATTGTCACAGAACGTTGAGTCAGCGGTGAACAAATCCCAGCTATCGAGCTTCTCCTCGCTGTTTTCCAACTACCCCTCGACTGTGTCGGCCAAGTAAAAGTACACATTTGCGAAACACATAATGCCATCAAAAATGGCTCTGAGCACTATGGGACTTAACTGCTGAGGTCATCAGTCCCCTAGAACTTAGAACTACTTAAACCTAACTAACCTAAGGACATCACACACATCCATGCCCGAGGCAGGATTCGAACCTGCGACCGTAGCAGTCGCGCAGTTCCAGACTGTAGCGCCTAGAACCGCTTGGCCACTCCGGCCGGCCACATAATGCCATCCCACCTGTTATATATGGCGACTCAGTCGAATCCTTTCAGTCATTTCGTTGGGCCCTTACCAACATCTCGCCTTATGTGCCGGTTACTTACTGCTGGCTTGAATCTATTGGTGTCCTGAATATCAGGACCGTGGAATGATGTACAGCTTGTATTCCATTTCCTGTACCTGTAGTCGACGGCTTTTACATTGCCTAAGTGGAGCTCCGGTAGTAGATGTTTTTAAGTACCCAGCGTCTCCAACAAACAATGTCTCGTCGTTACCACAGTCAAGTCCAAATACGGAGGCAGAGTCGTCAATTAAATGCAACATTAGCTATTATAGCCCGTTTATTACGAACACAAATTACAGCCGGAACAGAACAGGCCTCGTGGACGGAGGGTACAGCTGTTATGCCGTCCTCGAATATTACAGAAGGCGGGCATTTATACGAACATCCAATATTCCAGTATATATAAACATTACACGTGTAGAATATTTAATACTTAATAAAAAATACTTGCTGTTGGTTGGGTTTGAACTGGTGACATGCAGCACGCCGGCGAGCCCTATACGTCACACTGCACGAGAGCTTACTCTTACTTCCAAGAAAGCAAAATGTTGGCCTGACAGGAAACAAACTTACAGTCAGTTTAAAGCTTCGTGATAAATCAAAGCTGTGTACCGAAACGGAACTCGTGGCACTGTTGAAAGAAAGGATATGGCGACTAGCTGACTAGCTGCAGCCAAGAGGTAGATTTCAAAACGAATCTTTCGCTTTGCAGTTGATTACACACTACAATGAAATAAATATGTTCATACGTTACAGTCAAGTACCAGACTCAGACCCAGACCCAGATTTGTATCATTGGCTGATAATGCTCTTCCTGCATGTTTTTTTCCCTAGTAATGATAGTGCAGCATGTAGGAGTTTAAAACAGTAGAAAATGGATGTTGGGGAACTTCTGCTTTGAGTCCCAAGAGCCAAACGAAGCAAAATATGACCAATTTAGATTTTGCTTCCAATACGCTAGTGACAATTGTCGCACATATTAGGAATCATAACGTTAACTTTGAACTGCAATGGTCCTGTACACTTCCTTAAATACGGCGTATGATGAACTAAGTTAGGATATTATTGCTCCTTCTAAAATAATGTACTATTTCATTTCCGACGACAGATCCTCGATCCACTTGCTAATCGGATATTCTGTACACCTTATCTTATTGATTACGAGACCGAAACTCTTAAAGGCATTGCGTGGGCCACACAAACTAATTTCACAAAGTGACATGGGAGAGGAACGGACTACGAGGTTAAATGAAGTAGAGTGCATCAGGAACTACGACTGCAGTATTTAAAATGTTCTCGCTAACTACCAAATATCGTTCTGGAGTGCTGGAAACATGCCTCACAGGATAGTTTACTTTATGTTCTAATGGTGCGAAATGATGGGTACTCTACGGCTCCATTAAGACCTTCTACGCTGTCTGTGCAACAGATGTTCTAGAGAGTTTCTGCGAGGATCTGCTAGTGTTCACGTGCCATGACCTTGCGTTATACCGGGTGTTACAAAAAGATACGGCCAAACATTCAGGAAATATTCCTCACACACAAAGAAAGAAAATAGTGTCGGAAGTTCCATGCGGCTTTTCGCGGATGATGCTGTAGTATACAGAGAAGTTGCAGCATTAGAAAATTGTAGCGAAATGCAGGAAGATCTGCAGCGGATAGGCACTTGGTGCAGGGAGTGGCAACTGACCCTTAACATAGACAAATGTAGTGTATTGCGAATACATAGAAAGAAGGATCCTTTATTGTATGATTATATGATAGCGGAACAAACACTGGTAGCAGTTACTTCTGTAAAATATCTGGGAGTATGCGTGCGGAACGATTTGAAGTGGAATGATCATATAATATTAATTGTTGGTAAGGCGGGTACCAGGTTGAGATTCATTGGGAGAGTGCTTAGAAAATGTAGTCCATCAACAAAGGAGGTGGCTTACAAAACACTCGTTCGACCTATACTTGAGTATTGCTCATCAGTGTGGGATCCGTACCAGATCGGTCTGACGGAGGAGATAGAGAAGATCCAAAGAAGAGCGGCGCGTTTCGTCACAGGGTTATTTGGTAACCGTGATAGCGTTACGGAGATGTTTAATAAACTCAAGTGGCAGACTCTGCAAGAGAGGCGCTCTGCATCGCGGTGTAGCTTGCTCGCCAGGTTTCGAGAGGGTGCGTTTCTGGATGAGGTATCGAATATATTGCTTCCCCCTACTTATACCTCCCGAGGAGATCACGAATGTAAAATTAGAGAGATTAGAGCGCGCACGGAGGCTTTCAGACAGTCGTTCTTCCCGCGAACCATACGCGACTGGAACAGGAAACGGAGGTAACGACAGTGGCACGTAAAGTGCCCTCCGCCACACACCGTTGGGTGGCTTGCGGAGTATCAATGTAGATGTAGATGTAGATGTAATGTGGACATGTGGCCGGAAACGCTTACTTTCCATGTTAGAGCTCATTTTATTACTTCTCTTCAAATCACACTAATCATGGAATGGAAACACGCAGCAACAGAACGTACCAGCGTGACTTCAAACACTTTGTTGCAGGAAACGTTCAAAATGTCCACCGTTACATGCATCCACCCTCCGTCGCAGGGAATCCCTGATGCGCTGATGCAGCCCTGGAGAATGGCGTACTGTATCACAGCCGTCCACAATACGAGCACGAAGAGTCTCTACATTTGGTACCGGGGTTGCGTAGACAAGAGCTTTCAAATGCCTCCATAAATGAAAGTCAAGAGGGTTGGAGGTCAGGAGAGCTTGGAGGCCATGGAATTGGTCCGCCTCTACCAATCCATCGGTCACCGAATCTGTTGTTGAGAAGCGTACGAACACTTCGACTGAAATGTGCAGGAGCTCCATCGTGCATGAACCACATGTTGTGTCGTACTTGTAAAGGGACATGTTCTAGCAGCACAGGTAGAGTATCCCGTATGGAATCATGGCGGTGAATCGAGAAAGTACAGTACATACTGACGAAACTAAAATGAGCTCTAACATGGAAATTAAGCGTTTCCGGACACATACCCACATAACATCTTTTCTCTATTTGTGTGTTCGGAATGTTTCCTGAAAGTTTGGCCGTACCTTTTTGTAACACCCTGTACAGGCTAATAACTTATTGAAACTGTGAGGGAGTTTGAAAAACTACTTCGGTAATCTAACGAATAAAGATTTACCATTTATGTTCCCCCCATGTCACCCAGAGCAACAATACGTCGATGTTTTCCCCGATAAATATTTCTGTGTATACTGGATTAACGTAGCTCCTGCACAGCATAAACAGCATTCCGATATTCTGATATTAGCTGATCAACTAATTTCTGCAGAAGAAAGTGGTCCTGCACTTTGAAAAAATATGATGTGGAGATAATAAACAGATCTGTATTCTGATGGAACGTCGGAAACTACTACTATGAAAGACGCTGTAACTTGGATCTGCATGCTTGGATAGTTGCATAGTGTCCAGTGCGCTTGTGGTTTACGCGTTTTGCAGAAATCAGACCCTGAGTTACTCATAACAATTCACTATTTATAACAATTTATTTGCATAGGCTTTTGGCTGTAAGACCTCTGTATTACGTGTCTGTGAAGCAATATCTAACGTAGACAAAAGTTAAAAGGGATTGAATTAACCAATGGAATCGTATCTATTTATCGTATCTGGAATGTTTAAAAAGCAGTATAATGTTTTCTTTTCGACACGTGTGTGAATTTAACTGTTTCCTCCAATCTCCAAACAAGTCTGCTGTACATTCTTACACAGAAAATTGTAATAAGTTTCCTTCAGTTACTGTTTCACACAGAAACGGGCAATATCCACAACCACTACACAATCTGAAGGGTCGTGAAACAGACGAAAACTACCATCTATTGCCAAAGTACCGAATTTGTTTACTACTGGCATTGCTAGTTGTACTAACGTGTTCCGTCTGTCTTGGAGTGGCAATGATCGGAAATTAAGTGAAGAAAATAGCTACAGTACATCATTTCTTATTTTACTTTACTTTTTCTTTACTTGTGCTTGCCCATATGCCTCATTTCAGAGTTACAGCTGTGTTAAAAGTAATTCATCTTAATTTTTTTCAGTAATACGTCCACTTCGTTAATTTATTTCTGTAAACATTTATACATGAGAAAGTTTACTCCGTCTCCAGCATTAATATCAAGCACTCGCTGTTTAAAAATAGCTTGCAAACAACCTAACGATCCCAACTCTCCATTTTTTTAATAGTAGGTCAAGTGTGATGGGGAAGGGAGGTCACTAGGCGACATAGCACCAGGAGGGTCGAAGACGATTTCATGTGCCGGCGAAGTTATAGTCCAAGTGCTTTGGGACGCAAAAGGCGTTTCTAGTATTTCCTGCTTTCCAAACAGTAAAACAATAACAGTCGAATATAGAGCATTTGCTTACTGGGGGCAAAAAGCGTGGAAAGAGATATAAATTTCAAAAGAGAAGAAAGAATTCTTCCTGAGAATACACCCACCAATATAGAGGATTTTTGAAAAGGCCAGTTTGCTGGTTCTGAAGTAAGAATTGATGGAATATTCAGCCTATTTATCTCCGAGTTGAACCAAGCAGTTATCTCGTCTGTGGATACGTAGTTTGCAAACCTTACAGAGTCGTACTTTAAGAATGGAATCTGCTCGCTGGAGAAATATGGGGAAAAGTGTATTGGCCGCAGAGAGGACTATGCAGAAAAACGTTTTAATATTTCACAGAAGAAACAGTTTCAATTTCGAGGCCGAGAAATATTTTTTCGTTACCCTTACAAGTGCAGACGGGAACAATTTGTTCTCGGGATCTGCTGTGGAGAGAAGAGTTTCAAGAACAGCCGTTGATACGGTGCATAATATAGAACCATGTTTTGGTCAAATAGTGGAAAGCACATTTTAATCGCACAATCATGTGTGCTTCCTCGCTGGAATACCATGAGCAACTCTCTTATTCTGCCATGTGTGTCCTTTTCCTCAGTGATGTAACCATTCATGTTAAGCGACTGTCACCATTAAAATGTCCAGCCAAGACTCAAGTTTAGGACATTTGCAATACCTCCATTAATGTAAACATAATTTATGCTTCTCATGTGTCTCTCAAAAACACCAGACATTTTATTAAATGAAACTTCCTGAGAGACTAAGAATGAGTTCCGTACTTTAGTTTTTCCCAGTATCTCTCTCCAACTTTCCAAACTTCACAGAAGCTCTGTTGTTTATCTTATGTTGGACTAGCACCATGGAAGAAATTATACTGCGGAGAAACGGCTTAGGTACAGCCTGGGTGTTGTTTGCAGAAAGAAGGAAGGAAGAACAGGGTTTAACGTCCCGTTGACACTGAGTTCATTGGGGTTGTTTTCAGAATGAATATTTCCCTCTACGTCGTAGTATGCGATGTCTAGAAACTTCCTGGAAGATTGAAAGCTTCTGTTGCACCGGGTCTCGGTTCCGGAACATTGCCTGTCAGTGTAAATGCTCTTAACCACGGAGCTATCCAAATACGACTCATAGTTTAATTTAGTACGAAGTTTCCAATCGAAAATGGAAAGAAAGGAAGAGTAGGATTTACCGTCCCGTCGACATGGCGGTCATTAGAGGCGGGGCGCAAGCTTGGCTTGTTGCAGTGGTGGAGAAGGTAATAGGCCATGTCCTTTCAAAGGAACCATCCCAGCATTTGTCTACATCTACATCTATACTCCGCGATCCACCTTACGGTGTGTGGCGGAGGGTACTTATTGTACCACTATCTGATCCCCCCTTCCCTGTTCCATTCACGAATTGTGCGTGGGAAGAACGACTGCTTGTAAGTCTCCGTATTTGCTCTAATTTCTCGGATCTTTTCGTTGTGATCATTACGCGAGATATATGTGGGCGGTAGTAATATGTTGCCCATCTCTTCCCGGAATGTGCTCTCTCGTAATTTCGATAATAAACCTCTCCGTATTGCGTAACGCCTTTCTTGAAGTGTCCGCCACTGGAGCTTGTTCAGCATCTCCGTAACGCTCTCGCGCTGACTAAATGTCCCCATGACGAATCGCGCTGCTTTTCGCTGGATCATGTCTATCTCTTCTATTAATCCAACCTGGTAAGGGTCCCGTACTGATGAGCAATACTCAAGAATCGGACGAACAAGCGTTTTGTAAGCTACTTCTTTCGTCGATGAGTCACATTTTCTTAGAATTCTTCCTATGAATCTCAACCTGGCGCCTGCTTTTCCCACTATTTGTTTTATGTGATCATTCCACTTCAGATCGCTCCGGATAGTAACTCCTAAGTATTTTACGGTCGTTACCTCTTCCAATGATTTACCACCTATGGCATAATCGTACTGGAATGGATTTCTGCCCCTATGTATGCGCATTATATTACATTTATCTACGTTTAGGGAAAGCTGCCAGCTGTCGCACCATGCATTAATCCTCTGCAGGTCCTCCTGGAGTACGTACGAGTCTTCTGATGTTGCTACTTTCTTGTAGACAACCGTGTCATCTGCAAATAGCCTCACGGAGCTACTGATGTTGTCAACTAAGTCATTTATGTATATTGTAAACAATAAAGGTCCTATCACGCTTCCCTGCGGTACTCCCGAAATTACCTCTACATCTGCAGATTTTGAACCGTTAAGAATGACATGTTGTGTTCTTTCTTCTAGGAAATCCTGAATCCAATCACAAACCTGGTCCGATATTCCGTAAGCTCGTATTTTTTTCACTAAACGTAAGTGCGGAACCGTATCAAATGCCTTCCTGAAGTCCAGGAATACGGCATCAATCTGCTCGCCAGTGTCTACGGCACTGTGAATTTCTTGGGCAAATAGGGCGAGCTGAGTTTCACATGATCTCTGTTTGCGGAATCCATGTTGGTTATGATGAAGGAGATTTGTATTATCTAAGAACGTCATAATACGAGAACACAAAACATGTTCCATTATTCTACAACAGATTGACGTAAGCGAAATAGGCCTATAATTATTCGCATCTGATTTATGACCCTTCTTGAAAATGGGAACGACCTGCGCTTTCTTCCAGTCGCTAGGTACTTTACGTTCTTCCAGCGATCTACGATAAATTGCTGATAGAAAGGGGGCAAGTTCTTTAGCATAATCACTGTAGAATCTTAAGGGTATCTCGTCTGGTCCGGATGCTTTTCCGCTACTAAGTGATAGCAGTTGTTTTTCAATTCCGATATCGTTTATTTCAATATTTTCCATTTTGGCGTCCGTGCGACGGCTGAAGTCAGGGACCGTGTTACGATTTTCCGCAGTGAAACAGTTTCGGAACACTGAATTCAGTATTTCTGCCTTTCTTCGGTCGTCCTCTGTTTCGGTGCCATCGTGGTCAACGAGTGACTGAATAGGGGATTTAGATCCGCTTACCGATTTTACATATGACCAAAACTTTTTAGGGTTCTTGTTTAGATTGTTTGCCAATGTTTTATGTTCGAATTCGTTGAATGCTTCTCTCATTGCTCTCTTTACGCTCTTTTTCGCTTCGTTCAGCTTTTCCTTATCAGCTATGATTCGACTACTCTTAAACCTATGATGAAGCTTTCTTTGTTTCCGTAGTACCTTTCGTACATGATTGTTATACCACGGCGGATCTTTCCCCTCGCTTTGGACCTTAGTCGGTACGAACTTATCTAAGGCGTACTGGACGATGTTTCTGAATTTTTTCCATTTTTGTTCCACATCCTCTTCCTCAGAAATGAACGTTTGATGGTGGTCACTCAGATATTCTGCGATTTGTGCCCTATCACTCTTGTTAAGCAAATATATTTTCCTTCCTTTCTTGGCATTTCTTATTACACTTGTAGTCATTGATGCAACCACTGACTTATGATCACTGATACCCTCTTCTACATTCACGGAGTCGAAAAGTTCCGGTCTATTTGTTGCTATGAGGTCTAAAACGTTAGCTTCACGAGTTGGTTCTCTAACTATCTGCTCGAAGTAATTCTCGGACAAGGCAGTCAGGATAATGTCACAAGAGTCTCTGTCCCTGGCTCCAGTTCTGATTGTGTGACTATCCCATTCTATACCTGGTAGATTGAAGTCTCCCCCTATTACAATAGTATGATCACGAAACTTCTTCACGACGTTCTGCAGGTTCTCTCTGAGGCGCTCAACTACTACGGTTGCTGATGCAGGTGGTCTATAGAAGCATCCGACTATCATATCTGACCCACCTTTGATACTTAACTTAACCCAGATTATTTCACATTCGCATTCGCTAATAACTTCACTGGATATTATCGAATTCTTTACTGCTATAAATACTCCTCCACCATTGGCGTTTATCCTATCCTTGCGGTATATATTCCATTCTGTGTCTAGGATTTCGTTACTGTTCACTTCCGGTTTTAACCAACTTTCCGTTCCTAATACTATATGCGCACTATTTCCTTGTCTGGAGCGATTTACGGAAATCACGAAGAGCCTAATTCGAGATGGTTGGACGCGGATTTCCATCGTCGTCCTCCCGAATGCTAGTTCAGAAGTTTCAAACCGATGCACACTCCCTTACAGAGAGAATATTTAAATGTGGAAACTACTCCCAAGCTGTGGAAAATTCACTTGGAACGTAGGGAAGAGGTACGGACAGAGCTGATGCTGTAAGAGCGAGTCCTGAAATGTGCTTCGATATCTCAATCAGAGTGCGTACAGATAGCGATATACAATGTTTTAGTCTACAAGGAAGTTTGAAAATGTGCACACCTCCCTTGAAAGTTGTAATGGTTCTTTATTTACGTGACCATTACGGCACTCCAACCCCAGTTCTCGATACCAGTAACATCGTACTACTTTTCTGCGAAGTAACACACATATTTTTGTGATAATATCTACATTTGGTTTTATTAATTATAGGTACTCCGATGTATCTATATATTACAGTGATAAAGTTCTTGTGTGTATTCATTTCTGTGAGACTGTCATAATCTTTGACTTACTTGTAACCGTTTTGGCGCGAATGCGCACAGAGCAGTCCTTGTTTCACTTTGCAGAAGTTAAGTTATTATTTCGCTTTGTAAAAGAACAGTCAAGTCTTATATTTGGTTAAAGTGGAAATTAAATATATGAAGATTGATACAAAACTGTTTTCTTGATGATGTGACAATTAAGAAGAAGTATATGTGAATTTACATGAAGTTTAATAAAAATGTGGATCGTGAACACAGTCAAAAATTATTTCTACCGTACCATTGTTCTGATCTGGGATTGTTTGATCATTAAGCATTTTCCTGAAAAACGCATTTGTTAGGTCTTCAAATATTGCTAAAATACAGATCTGGACCTTCTAGCAGTCAAAGTGGAATCACTCTAGAATCAACAAGATGAGCCATAACAACTTCGACGAAATCTACGTGGTAATCCATTCAAGATAAGTGCCAAAATTAATGACTTTTTTACAGTGACTTCATTATTTCCATTCTGACGATACCATCCACAGTCAATAACTTTGTTGTTGCCCGATAAAGCGAATATATGCTGCGTGAGCAACATTATTAATCTGATTTCTAACCTACTTTGCAAGTCGTGGTATTGTTAGAAAGCGAACGACTCATTATGGGCGTAGGGCCTGGTGGTCTAGTAGTAAAGCATATAGCTCGAAATGTAATCCCGGTCAGACCGAGGGAATTTTCTGTTTGCCGTTGCTTCAGCCTTCATCTCTCAACGATGTAATGAGCCGCCAGAACGACATGGTTCGGATTCCACGTTAAACTGTAGGCCCTCTTTCTCCGGTTGTATAATTGAGGTAGATTAGGGACACGGAGCTACACCAGGTGGCGTCCTATCCGAAGACTTGCACCCGGCCGTTCAGCCGCATGCCATTATTATTGAATGAAATGACAAAACTGTGAGAGTTGCATAGAAGTTAGTTTTTAACTAAATGGCGACCAGTTTTGGACTTAAGTCCGTTATCAAGCCATCCACATAAGGCCTACCACAACACCATAATGCGTGTACGCTTGCCTCATTGCTTGTTGAGTAGCGAAGTGCAAGGTACTGGTTCAAATGGCTCTGAGCACTATGGGACTTAACATCTATGGTCATCAGTCCCCTAGAACTTAGAACTACTTAAACCTAACTAACCTAAGGATATCACACAACACTGCAAGGTATTGTTTGTGTATGGCGGTGCAGTGCTGTGTGCAACGTACACACATTCTGGTGGTATGGTAGAACTTACGTGGATGGCTTGATAATGGACTAAGGTCCGAATCTAGTCGCCGTTTATATAAAAACAAACTTCTGCACGACTTTGACAGTTTTGTAATTTCATCGAATCATTGTAAGTTACTGCCTGTTGCAATCTGGCACGCTGGAAGTGAGCCATTATTATTGTGGATGTAATGAGATTTTTTCCAAGTCTTGTCAGAATTCTGTTCTCCTTTTCTAGAGGCTTCCTTGATGATCGAAACCTATGCTTAAAAGAGAAAAAAACAAAGTCTCTTATGGAAAGCACAGTTATTGTGTAAACACTTCGGCACATTCACTAAACGAATCTGATACCGCCATGTGAACTGAACGTATTGCTACCAAGTATACTATCGACTTTTCTTACCACAGATCAGTGATCCCGATGTACTCTACCATATTGCAGATATATCATTCATTTATGGCAGCCGATGCCCGGTTTGCTACCAAGTATACTATCGACGTTTCTTACCACAGACCAGTGATCCCGATGTATTTAACCATATTGTAGATTTATCATTCATTTATGGAAGCCGATGCCCGGTTGTTGGCAAGCCCATCTAGCGGCGTCTATTACCACACAAGGAAGCTCGTGCGCTCGTACTTATCTTGCAGTATATTTCCTCGGTTAAAGTCGTGACAGCGCTACTGTTACAGTCCACGCAATCCAATTGCACCTTCGCCTTGTAGAGAATACAGATTAGTCTAAAGACGTCATCACGATCTCCAGTGTTACAAGTAGTCAAAGGTAAGCCCCAGTGTATTCATTAAAAAGCTTACAACTGTACCAGATACTAACAGTTAGGCGTTGAAAACAATAGGTAAAATTCTAGATTTTCTGTACTCTTTACTCAGTTGTTTAACGTAAAAACTTTTGGTAGTTATGTAATTTTTTTGTTTCTCACTTAACGTAACATAGTAGGTATAATCTAGAAAGGCGTAGTTATGCTCTACTCTGATCACATATGTGCCTTATATGAAGAGCTTCCTTTTGACAAGTGAGAAGAGATAATGAAGTTACTATCAGAAGAGCAGATGAATGGTTTTCTTCTTACAGTATACGTATCCATAAGTATGGAAGGAAGATTAGGATTCAACGTCATTTCGACATCAAGGTCATTGTAGACGAGGCACAAGCTCGGATTGGGCAAACAGTCGGAAGTGTCCATTTAAATGGAATCTTAGCGGCATTTGCCTTCAGTGATTTAGGGAAACCACCGAAAACCTAAATCTTTATGAGGTTTATTCCTGAAATTCAGGTTAACAGTGACAGGTACATATGTACAACCTAAGGCGTTATATGAAAATTTGTGTAGTATGAGGACTGGAATCCGGATTTCTCGTTTATCGCGAGCGGTCACCTTACCACTAAGGCTATCTGAGCACACTTCCCAGACCGACCAAAATTTCTGTATGTCATACACCTCTCTATTTATTCTCATAGATTATTAATTAATTTACCTTACTCGCACACCTCGTGATTACAGTGCAGGTTTTAGAATCAAGACAACAAGAAGTGACAGATTATCGTTGTCATTTTCATCACAGGTCCGTCTAAGCCTTATGTAAATTTATTTGTGACGACGAACTACAGTTTCAAATATGTCACTTTAGGTAGTAGAGTTAAGTTTAATTTTAGGAATAAATGTCAGTATTTGAAACTGTAGTTCGTCATCAAATATAAATACACTAAATCTTTATGGTCGAACGGGGAGCTGAACTGCAATTCTCTCGAATACGAATCCAGCGTCTTAACCACTGCGTCACCTAGCTCAGTAGTTACGAATACGTTGCTTGCCTTGCCAATAAATAATTCAATTAATGGAGTAGATATGTGTTGTTAGAACGGCTAGTTAGGTGATTAATTAGATTAACTGTATATTCCAGAAAGATTTTCCTTGGAAAGGCATCAGATTCCATTATCTGAAAATGATGCGACCTCTTAGAATCCCACGTTGTTTTTTCATTGCCTGAGAGCGTTTCTCTCCTGAAATTCAGTTAGTAATTAAAAATAACAAAATTCACAGTACTTTGATTCAGCTGACCGCAAATTATAGATAAAATAATCCGAAAATTTGGTGAAACACTTACAAACACGGTATCTAAAACGAAATTTATAGGATAAATAACTTAGCTCTTCAAGGTAAGCAAAAGTGTACGGCAAGGCGATGGTCTTTTCCCAAATCTTTTTAATTTAGTTCTAGGAAAAACAATGATAATTTGGAATGAAACCGTGAATGAAAATAAGATTTCACCAATACGGTTGGGGGGAAGAAATAAAAATTTAATAAATAGCCAGTAGGACCGGTTTAAGAATTTCCAAAGAAAAAATAGTTTTCTTACAACGAAATTCCTTAAAACAGATATTAGCCAAATTTAAAAGGTCAAAAATTTAAGTATCTTGGGTAGATAATCCAAGATAATGTTTTGGAAAAAACCGCTATAGGGGAAAAACACATAAAATGGGAAGGACATGTTGTGTAAGCAAAGGCTTTTATAACAATAATGCGTGTCCAAAAATGCAAAAATAAGGCAGTACAGTTTAGTAGTGAAGCCGGAATATCTATATGGAAGTAGTTGCCTAGCATTAAAATATAATTTAGATTCAATGGAAATACTAGAAATGTGAATCGTTAGGAAAATATTAGATCCACTTAAAACTATGGAAATTACATAGTAATGATTGAATTTATTGAACCATAAGAAACATATCAGAAGCAACGAGGAAAAGAAGACTGGTATTTTTTGACATTTATATCGAAAGCAAAACTGCAGAGTAATAAAAAATATCTTCGAATATTTATTGGATAAGAAGTCAACAAGTTGGATCCATGAAATAAAGAAAAGCTGAAGACACAACTGAGATAGAGGTGATTAGGGAAAAAGTATTGGAAATTTTGGGATTTCAAGGTAGGAGATTGAAAAACCCTGGTCTTAAGTGGTTAGAAGAAAGGAAGAAAAGAGTATTGGAAGGAAATAAAATAGCAACGAATAAGGAACTGAAATTGGCACGTGTTCTTAGTTGGCCCATCCGAGAAAACAAGAAAGACGTTGATAACTGTTATGTGTGCAAAATATTTAAACTGAACTTAGATACCACATGTCAAATAACTGTTCGTTCAGCATTTCCCACCTTTCCTAGTTATAAGACGAGCCTGTGCAGTAGATTAAAACTGTCTGTGGAACTGGGACTCGAACTCGGATACACGCTCGTGCCATTTGAGCGGTCCAAAGGCACATTACATATTCACAAAAGATTTCACTTCGGTAGGGTAGCTCATCTGGTAAAAGTATTGTTCCTATCGATTCCAGTGACGGGGAAAGTTCAAAAGCACAAGGAAAGAATACAGGAAGAGGAGTAGAAGCAGGAAACATTAATGAAGATGTCAGCTGTAGCGAAGGTGAACAGGTAACTGCTGTAGTGCAGCGTACAGCTGACAGTAGTAACGACTCCGTGCGCAAATGAACTATAGTTGATACATAAATAAAAGGTGCTGGTAGCACCATTGTAAGTCTGGTTAGCAGTTTATTGCCCGTAATATGTAGAAAAATCGTGAAATACACTGTGCAGCCGCAGTAATGTGACCACATGTCAAAAAGCTGAATAACTAACCATCTTTCGCAGCACGAGACATGCAGCAAGCGAGTCAGTGAGGTTCTGCAAGGTACCGACAGAAATGTGGAGCAATGCTGTTTCTCGTGCCGTGGCCAGCTGCTCTATGTTTTTCGGTTTAGAATCCATAACTCGGAAAGCCCGATGGAAGTAGTCCCACAGATTCTCTATCGGGTTTAAATCTGGGGAGTCTGGTGGCCAGGGAAGTACGCAAATCTTATCCTGGTGCTCTTCGAACCACGCACGTACACTGCAAGCGGCGTGACACGTTGCACTGTCCTGCTGGAAGATGCCATTGTGCCGAGAAAAAACAAATTGCATGTGGGCGTGGACATGGACTCCGAGGATAGATGCATACTTCTGTTGATCCACTGTGCCTTTCATAATGACGACACCATCCAGAGAATGCCACGAAAACATTACCCAGACCATAACGCTTCCTCCTGGTTGCAAGGTGTCTGCTTTCAGAGGTTTCGCCTTAAAAGGCGTCCGCCCCCGGTAGCTGAGTGGTCAGCGCGACAGAATGTCAATCCTAAGGGCCCGGGTTCGATTTCCGGCTGGGTCGGTCGGAGATTTTCTCCGCTCAGGGACTGGGTGTTGTGTTATCCTCATCATCATCATTTCATCCCCATCGACGCGCAAGTCGCCGAAGTGGCGTCAAATCGAAAGACTTGCACCTGGCGAATGTTCTACCCGATGGGAGGCCCTAGTCACACGACATTTCAGTTTATCTAAAAAGGCCACCTGTCTCCACTCGATTGACGTCTAGTTGCAGTATCCACGTGCAAATTCCTGCCTTCGTCGCCAATGAACAGCAGACAGCATGGGTGCATGAATCAGGCATCGTTCATCCGCGCGGTCAGTTGCTCAACAGTTGCACGTCTACTAGCCCTACACATATGCGCAGACGTCGTTCACCCCTGTCCTCCACGGCCGGTGATGCACCACGGATGTCTCGTCGCCAGTTTTGGATGAAGCCACTTTTCCATGCGCGGTATATTTTAACCACGGTGACACACGAGGAGTTTAAAAACTTAACTGTTTCGGAAATCCTTCAGCCTTTGTCTCCGTAAGCCAATGATCATGCCAATGATCAAATAAATCGCTCAGATTCCGCAATATGGCAACAACTGCACTGATTTCCACGTCGCCCCGACGTTCTTTATACACTCGCCGCTGCTAGTGCTGCCATATACCGTCTATGAGTGATCAGTGCACGCTGACGTCGAACATAAAGTTGTTACATTAATGTGACCGTACCGTCTCTAACAAGTAAACCATTAAGCCTCTAAGATGAAGTTTTAAGTTTGTTATATGAATTGCCTTGCTTTAATGTGACCGTACCGTCTCTAACAAGTAAACCATCAAGCCGCTAAGATGAAGTTTTGTTATATGAATTGCCTCGATAGCAGTTGGATACGTAATTGTAATGATTTCATTTACATATGACGTACTAGTAACATAACAACAGTAGTATAGCCTGCAGTGATCTGAGATGCACTGCAGTTTAGCCGGCCGCTGTGGCCGACTGGTTCTAGGCGCTTCAGTCTGGAACCGCGCTGCTGCTACGGTCACAGGCTCGAATCCTGCCTTGGGCATGGATGTGTGTGATGTCCTTAGGTTAGTTAGGTTTAACTAGTTCTAAGTCTAGGGGACTGATGACCTCAGCTGTTAAGTTCCATAGTGCTTAGAGCCACGTTTTTGCGCTGCAGTTTAAACCGTTCGTCCAGACCATCTGAGATCACGTAGTACATACAACATTGGCAAGTAATATTAAAATGTATTATGCGCAAATTCACCCAGAGTCATTGGACATACGCAGGAGCACACAAATAATCAAAGGGCTATTCAAACGAGAATAACTTATGTTGCTTAGTTTAATAGTAATATCTGTAAAAATGTAAATGTAGCTCTTAACAATGTTGCCACTCAACAGGCAACACTCGAGTCAACGGGGAAACCACAAGTCGAATGACATTTATAGAAACACATATGAGTGATGCTTGTAAAATCGGAATATACATTTCATTTTGTTTCGCTAACCTAATATTTCCATGTCAAATGGCTCTGAGCACTATGGGACTTAACATCTGAGGTCATCAATCCCTAGAACTTAGAACTTCCTAACCCTAACTAACCTAAGGACATCACACACATCCATGCCCGAGACAGGATTCGAACCTGCGACCGTAGCGGTCGCGCAGTTCCAGACTGAAGCGCCTAGAACCGCTCGGCCACATCGGCCGGCTATTTCCATGTCAGATAGTTGTTTAATGTAGTTTGTTTTTGAATGTGTTATGTTTTGTTTTGTGGCATTTTCTGTTAAATTATACTGTGTAATATTTATATTTTTTGTATTACGATGTTAGACATAATATGTGGATACTGTTGAGTGTAATGTACTTATTACACAGACCGCCTTAGACGTACAAGAGGGGAAGTTTGCAAAAAACAAAGAAGTAAATGGATAATTTCTGTAATTGTCAGTGCCAAGTTCGTGTGCCAGTCAGGTAAACAGTTTTAACTTGGCCGAAGGGGGCATATCGGAAAACGGTCCTCTTAAAATTTGAACCTTTTCTGCATTGTCCATACTGTCCTTTCTTTTAAAGGTGCTAGTCCTGTTGCATCGTTGGATAGCTCTGGATCTTGGTGGGCAGGTGCTGGGGGATATGTGTGGGTTCAGTAGACACGAATAAGTAGCTTGGATTTACATGGGAGCTAGAGACAAGAATGTAGCACTTATTTATAACTCAAGGTTTATTTACTTTCATTTACTGAGCCTCATAACCAATAGTCATTCACTTTTCATTGATAAGCTTTCACGTTACTACATTATTAACTTTCTGACCGTAATGACAATGACTTCACACAGAGTGATTTTAAACTGTGAGACAAACTGCAGTCTAGGATACCAGGAATTTATCAACAAAAAAATGGCTCTCAGCGCTATGGGACTCAACTTCTGAGGTCATTAGTCCCCTTGAACTTAGAACCAGTTAAACCTAACTAACCTAAGGACATCACACATATCCATGCCCGAGGCAGGATTCGAACCTGCGACCGTAGCGGTCTCGCGGTTCCAGACTGCAGCGCCTAGAACCGCACTGGCACTTCGGCCGGCATTTATCAACATTTCTAGGTTAGTTTTCTTTCTAGAAGCAGTGCTACCATTCACTACCAGAGTGTAGGTGTGGGTAGAAGTACCACCATGAAGCATCCACACGTGCCCATACAGACATCTCAACGGTGGAGTGTCAATTATGACGATGCGAAGGGAAAGACAACGTCACACCCAGTCCCCAAGCGGATAAAATCTCCAACCCTGCCGGGAATCGAACCCAGGCTCCACCGGTTAGGAATCCGCTGCGCGTTCGAGGCGAAACCTACACTACTTTCCGTGTAGCCAAAGGCACGTTTTCCAGCATGGCGACTTATTTATTTATTTCATTGCGGCCTGCTATCCGTAGTTTGAACACAGACCGTATTCGTCCTTACGCTGAGTATTACTATCAACATCATGTTTTCCCCTTTACATCGGCAACTAATGGTGCAACATGCATTATTACATGAAACACAGTACCACTTCCCATCACCATAACTGCAGTATTTCTACTATTAATAAAGATTATAAACTAAAAGTAAACTTAACTCCGTCCGAACAGGTCTTGGAAGGCCCAAAGGTACTGACCGGCCGCCGTGTCATCCTTAGCCCACAGGCGTCACTAGATGCCGACATGGAGGGGCATGTGGTCAGCAGAGCACTCTCCCGGCCGTATGTCAGTTAACGAGTCCGGAGCCGCTACCTGTAGCTCCTCAGTTCGCCTCACAAGGGCTGAGTGCATCCCACTGGCCAACAGCGCTCGGCAGACCCGATGGTCACCCCTCCAAGTGCTAGCCTAGTCCAACGCGCCTAACTTCGGTGATCTGACGGGTACCGGTGTTACCACTGCGGCAAGGCCTTTGGCCAATAAAGATTATACCTACTTCTATACCATACCGCCGTCCGCGGTGGCCGAGCGGTTCTAGGCGCTTCGTTCCGGAACCACGCGGCTGCTACGGTCGCAAGTTCGAATCCTGCCTTGGGCATGGATGTGTGTGATGCCCTTGGGTTAGTTAGGTTTAAGTAGTTCTAAGTCTAGGGGACTCTCAGATGTTAAGTTCCATAGTGCTTAGAGCCATTTGAATCATTTACACCGTACCGTGTCTATCATTATTTGCCTTACAACTATGTAGTATATACTACAACTAATTGCAATAGATTATAAACAGCAATAACATCAGTTTTTGTATGCCGAATTCTAGAATGCACTCCATCGCTGCGCGGTCCGTAGGCACACCCTGCGCTAGCCTAAGGCACTGCAGAGGACGTTATGGTTGCATTTGCCTCGTCCGTTGTCCGTAGGCTCGCTGGCGCTGCAGGGGACGACTCTCTGGTTCCGAGGGGGCATCGTTTCTCGCGACGAGGAGCGCAGGAACATGCCGACCTACATCACCCCAGTTCTAGTTCCTTGCGTGGCGAGACACTGCCCGACACTGCTCACAGCTGTTTCCACTGTGTTGTTGTTATGATCGCCACTCACGCGCCGTTGGTTGTTCGTCTGACGTAGCTGTCGACCTCAACTGTCTTAGTTCCGTTGCTTCTCGATCTTGTGTCGCAGGTTCCCGTAGTGCAGTAGATGGGGGTTGATTGATAAGGTTACTTGCTTTCTAAACCTTTCTTGAAATAGCGTTATCGATGTTGTCCAGGACATGCAATGTTGTATGTCAACGCAGTGTCTCATTGAAATCGAGTCTACTGTGCCGATTCAGTTGCTGCCGATCAGTATTAGCAACATCGGCGTACGGCGAACGTCTCCAGATAGTATATGCTGTTGTGCCTTCTTCACCACAGGCACATTCGGGGTCTGTTTTCGATAAGTTCGATACCAGTAGGTGGTGTAAGGCCCATGATCCGTCAAGAAGTGTATCAGGCATCTTGAGGGATTCAGGTGAATCATTCCTGGTGTCTGTTGTATTTTTTGGGGAAACCATCGTTTCGGCTTGCTCTTTGGGAGTTATCCCATCGGTACTGCCACAAATGAAGGATCTGCTTGTGTACTGACTGCTTGCTTGTGTCCCGTATTCCTATTAAATTCTACACTTCACCATGTTGTACTTTTTCCAACCAATACATGACCACTTTTATTCGTATATGGCGACAAGTGGACGATCCGAAGTATTATCTTCAACGCCTTAAGTGACAGAGTTCCAGAAGCTCCCCGTCAGTCGAAGAAGTATTCCGCGTTGCACCCTGTTAAAAGCCCGTAATGGTGTTAAATGGTTCAAATGGTTCTGAGAACTATGGGACTTAACTACTGAGGTCATCATTCCCCTAGAACTTAGAACTACTTAAACCTAACTAACCTAAGGACATCACACACATCCATGCCCGAGGCAGGATTCGAACCTGCAACCGTAGCAGTCGCGCGGTTCCAGGTTGTGGCGCCTAGAACCGCTCGGCCACCACGGCTGGCGATGGTGTTAAGAGCGGAAGTCTGTGCACTCAAGCACTCGTACAGTATCCCATGATCGCAGTTGCAACAGCGTTACAATACCTTCTTATTGTGCACTAATCTCATAAACTAAGGATAATGCTGATGCCGGCCGAAGTGGCCGTGCGGCTCTAGGCGCTGCAGTCTGGAACCGCGAGACCGCTACGGTCGTAGGTTCGAATCCTGCCTCGGGCATGGATGTGTGTGATGTCCTTAGGTTAGTTAGGTTTAGGTAGTTCTAAGTTCTAGGGGACTAATGACCTCAGAAGTTGAGTCCCATAGTGCTCAGAGCCATTTTTGATAATGCTGATACATGGTGAAACAACGCTCTGGTGGGCGGTTTGCGGGTTTAAATCACCTCGGCATATGACCATGCGGTGTATTTGACCTGCGGTCGTCGCCAGCGGTACACATACGCATAGGTGTGTTGGTGCATGTCAGAGTACGGTGCAGCGAGTAAGTGTGCAGACGTTTTCAGACGTGCTAATGGTGACTGTGTGTTGAAAATGACTCAAAGAACACATATTGATGACGTTATGAGGGATAGAATACTAGGACGACTGGAGGCTGGTCAAACACAACAGGTCGTAGCATGGGCCCTCCGTGTGCCACAAAGTTTGATCTCAAGACTATGGCAACGATTCCAGCAGACAGGAAACGTGTCCAGGCGCTACAGTACGGGACGTCCACAGTGCACAATACCACAAGAAGACCGATATCTCACCATCAGTGCCCACAGACGGCCACGGAGTACTGCAGGTGACCTTGCTCGGGATCTTACTGCAGCCACTGGAACAGTTGTCTCCAGACACACAGTCTTCAGACGACTGAACAGACATGGTTTATTCACCCGGAGGCCTGTAAGGTGCAGTCCACTAACCCCTGCTCAGAGGAGAGCCCGTAAACCCTGGTGTCAAAAACGCAGTACATGGTCATTGGAACAGTGGTCCCATGTTGCGTTCAACAGACGAGTTCAGGTATAGTCTGAACAGTGATTCTGGCGGGGTTTTCATCTGGCGTGAACCAGGAACCAGATACCAACCCCATAATGTCCTTGAAAGGGACCTGTATGGAGGTCGTGATTTGATGGTGTGGGGTGGGATTATGATTGGTGCACGTACACCCCTACATGTCTTTGACAGAGGAGCTGTAACAGGTCTGATGTATCGGGATGTCATCTTGCACCATTATGTCCGCCTTTTCAGGGGTGCAGTGGGTCCCACCTTCCTCCTGATGGATGTTAACGCACTGCTCCACCGAGCTGCCATTGCGGAGGAGTACCTTGAAACAGAAGATATCAGGCGAATGGAGTGTCCTGCCTGTTCTCCAGACCTAAACCTCATCAAGCACGTCTGAGATGCTCTCGGTCGACGTACCGCTGCTCGTCTTCAAACCCCTACTTCACTTCACGAGCTCCGACAGGCACTGGTGCAAGAATTGGAGGCTATAACCCAGCAGCTGCTCGATCACCTAATCCAGAGTGTGCCAACCTGTTGTGCGGCCTGTGTTCGTGTGCGTGGTGCTCATATCCCATATTAATGTCGGGATACATGCGAAGGAAACAGTGGGGTATTGTAGCACATGTGTTTCGGGACGGATTTTTCACTTTATCACCAATACCGTGGACTTACAGATCTGTGTCGTGTGGGTTCCCTATGTGTCTATGCTATTAGCGCAGTTTTGTGTAATGCCACGTTGTGTGGCACCACATTCTGCAGTTATCCTCAATTTATGAGCATGTGTGATTTATTGGTAGATTATAATCGTAACTGGCTATATTAATAATTTTGTTCATCGTGTTCCTGTTGCTCTTCCTCATTTCTTGAATGTTTGTACTTCAATTTTATCGTTCGTCCACGAAGACGCCTAAATATCTGGTGACGGGCTTTCTGTTAATCGGACTGTTGACTAATTTCATGATCGGGTCTCTTTAAAGGTTCCCTTTCACATCATTTACGTGGTCTTTTCCACCACAACAGACAATTTAACTTCTTGGCACCATTGATTCAATTGCTGAAGGACTATTTTACATCCTTCTTAAAGGTTACTTCTGTAGCTTCCTTTCACAAGGATCATATGGCACTACTCCTGCGCCCGATTCGTTATCCTGCAGCTTTCCTAATACCAGGCTGAATATCAGATCCCACAAGACAGGGCCACCTATGGATCCTCATGGGCATCTTGTTGAAATTTCTTTTGTAATTGTCTCTCCTGGGGACAGCAGTTCTTAAAACTGTTGTCAACGCTCGGCGATAGGCCGAGTCCCACAGGCGATCAAAAAGTGGAGGCCATTACAAGTTATCTAAAGCGCCCGAGATTTCCACCATTATAGCTACAAAATATTTACACAGAGCGTGTTTTACAAGTCTTATCGCCTCAATTACAGATCCTTCTGTTAACTCCCGACTTCTGAATCCATACTGTTGCGAGTGCATTCGGTGATGACGTCATTTCCCTTGTAAACAAACGCACAGCAGCTTCTCCAACACTTTCTCCAAGGCATCGGGAAGGCAAACTGGTCTGTAGGACTTTGCACCTGAGAATTATTGTCTTCGATGTTTTTCATGGTAATTACATCAGGGGGCGTAGATACGCCTTGCTTCTGATGCGTCACGTTGGACGATGATTCCCGTGAAAATAAAGAACAAAGAAAGGTTTAAATGGCTCTGAGCACTATGGGACTTATCTTCTGAGGTCATCAGTCCCCTATAACTTAGAACTACTTAAACCTAACTAACCTAAGGACATCACACACATCCATGCCCGAGGCAGGATTCGAACCTGCGACCGTAGCGGTCGCGCGGTTCCAGACTGTAGCGCCTAGAACCGCTCGGCCACCCCGGCCGGCAATAAAGAACAAACGAAACGTAATGGTCAGTACCGCTGCCATCATGGAGAACAGTACCGCACTCTGACAGAGAACGATAGCACGTCGCTGACCGGAGTACAATGTACGGGTTGCTACAAGGTATGAAGAAAATGGTCTCTAGCATGGAAACCATGTATTATTTCTCCCTTTTCTTCTCACGAATTGTTTGTCACACTGTCCTGAATGTACAAATTACTCTGTGTAACACAATTCATTGGTGTAAAATGTATAATTGTCAATGTCTTTTGCTTTGTGTAACATTTTTCTTCTTTTTCTTTCCAGGTAAGTGTCGCAACAAATATAAGCAATGGTTTGAAATGGCTGACATCACCGTGATAGGGGAAGGTAAATCATTATGTAATCTTATTTATTTTTGTTATAATTCGATGACAATATGTCGCCAGGCCGGTTTTTACGCTGATTGTATGCATCTCGTGAATTATAGAGAATGAAAAGAATTGTAGGTAACATGAAGGTGACATATTTCCACTCAGGATGCAATATTTAGTAAGATATTTTCTTGGTCACGTCATATACACAACTAATTTCGACATTTATATCCGATTTTTAGTTTTCATTTTTTCTAGCCGTAATATGGAGGTCAAAGGTCTGCGGAACAGTCCTGCACAACTGCTACAGCACAAATTATGGAACATCATATAACAATATACGCACAAGCTAGGTGCCGCTGACACAAAAGTAGTACTGAACTCGCACGACAAGCTACCGTTTGTGATAGTTTACAAAGTTTCGGTGCACTTAATACGCGTAGTAGCTGAGCAAAGATCAAACTTAATCAATAAGAGTTCTTAATAAATATACATGCTGAGTGAGAAAAAACATCGCCTTCATTCAACAAATTTATTGCTGTGGTGCCCACTATCAAGTAGATGTTAACATCGTTAAAGTATTCCTCGATATAGGATACAGCACTGATTATCTTTCGAATAACGTGATCGTTCTTACTCTGCCAGAGCTAGACACGAATCCTAAGTCATTGTTTCAGCTTTACACCTCGCTAACTACTCTCGGTGCAGGCTTCAAACCTTCTTCCGGGTAGCACGCAAGGATAATACGAGTACTTACGTAAGAAACAACTTATCAGAAGTTCTGCCCAAGATCCGGCATTACGGATGTAACGATTCTCTGACTAAGTGAATAGTAATCTTACTTCAAGCTTCCGTGTCACATTAATGATTGCCTTCTGAAAGCTCTCTACAACTTGCGTGCTTGCAGTTTCACGTTCAGTGCAACGTAGACGTAGAATTGTGTGACAGAAACAGAAAAACAGTTACCTTGGGCTTCTTATTCCCTTGAATCAGTTAAAAGTCCGTTATCACTTTTCCAGATCTCATAGTTGTTTCAGCATCTCGCTAGATCAAGAGAGTTTAAAGTATTAACCATTCAGTAAAATATTGGTCCTTTGCGAAGTGTTATATGTTGGAAAACGTATTTCGTTATCTTGGATCGCTTATGATGTGTCTCTGGTGTCACAGACCTACCATTCCACGGATTTTTTTTCGGAAACAGCGCATCCACTGTTCTTTCCTCCTTTTTTTTGCTTTCTGAAGGCTGGTGTTAAACCCCCTTCTGGCCATCCAAATTTAGGTTTACCACCTGTTCTCTTTATCGTTTAAGACAAATATAAGAACAGTACCTTCGAAAAGTACAAGATCAATGCTTCCTCATCCTTGCTCCATCCGTGCTCGTGCTCCATTTTAAACTACCTCGTCGTTAAATCCTAATAGTCCTTTCTTTTGACATGAGTTTACATAACGTTTCTTACATTTTCAACTTCGGATTACTTGAAAACTGTTGGAACAAAAATTATTTTCGGGATTTCTGAAAAAAATTACTGCAGTTGAATAAACCTCCGAAAACTATAAATTTTTTTGTCTCTTATGGTTAAAGTATGTTATACTGAATCAGTATCATAAAAAAGCTGCGTTTAACAAAAGAAACAGAAGTGTATTGAGTGATTGAGGTACTCTAAAATGTATTTTCAACGTAACAGTGAGGAAGATACTTATTCTTTCACTTGTTGTTTTAAATAAATATATTTTTTATCATTTTAAAAATGAAAAAAAAACGATTTTAAGTTAAATTTATAGCTTTTTTTGTTTTGTAATAATTGCAATGAACACATTTACCTGGACGATGAACTAGAAGCGTGCGACCATATTTAACTAGCTTAATTGGCTTACTGGGGAACGCATGTAACGACAGTGTTTCAATATTGAAACAATGAGAGTAAATATTGAAGGTCATAACTGTTCCTGGTATTACCAGGGATACTTCCAGATACCTTGGGCTTATAACAAGCTGGATATCGTTTTTAACGGCAATTAAAATAAATCGACATAAACAAATATTAAATAATATATACACCCAACGAAATTGTGAATTTTACGTGCAAAGGTTGTCTTAGGCCCACCTTAACACTCATTCCGCCAAGGTAGAGCATATAACCTTTTAGCAATGAAATGCATTTGAGGTAATCCTTTAATGACCTACCAACACCGTTCTTAATTTTAAAATCACAAATTTTTGTATTTTCGAAATGGTAATAATAAATTGAATTTGGAATAAATGTTCTCTGCTCACTAAATGATGAAAATACATTTTTAAGCACATCTAACAATATTTTGGCTCGTTTTCCTCCTTAACTCGTACCACTACGAAGGATTTCTTGATGCTGTCGTCGTATCGACGCAAAATATTAAAAGTTTCCCAGACAAAAATAATATTTTATGGTTGAGAAACCCATTCCATGATAATAATTTTGTGCAACATTTCCGTTTGAAATTTAATAGCTGGTCGTTTCTTTCAGTGTCCAATTGATTCCAGGCAGTGTATGTTTCGCCGTTTGGTAGGCCCTTAAAGGATTACCTCATATGCATTTCATTCCTAAAAGATTATATGCACAGCTACCTCGGGATAGGACAGATAAGGTGAGTCTAAAAACAACATTTGCACGTAAAATTCGCAATTTCCCTGAGTGTTTTCGGGTAAATTTGGTTTAAATATTGCTGGCATTACGTTAAAGAAGCATAACTGAGTCAAGTACTGTAATTTTTTTTACCCATTTTGTGTACCGAAAATACCAAACGAAGGTCATCTCACTGGCTACTCATACAGCGCCCCTTTCCGTTTTGCTCGATTTCAAATATTTTTATCATCCATCGCAAATTTCAGCTATCAAGTAGTTTGAAGCACTTGTCATAATCGAAATATTCATTCTCAGCCTCGTCTTCTGGAGTGTTGAAAGGGACAATTCAAATACAGCGATTTATTAATTTCCTGTTACTTTATTATGATTCTGAGCGGCATTATTGGAGAAGAGTTTAGAGTTCTGAGGCCCGATAAAGAATAATACCAAACTGCGATTTACTTCGGGCCCTCATGAACCCTCTCTCATTACTCTGTAAGCTTTTCTCGTGCCCAACTGTCGTTAGGAGGTCAGGCAATGCTTCGTGCCCAACGTATGTCACTTACAGTTTAGTTGATACAGTACGGTGTAACGCACCAATCCTTCGTTACTTACTCATTAACTGTACTTAGGTCACTTGAAACTAAATGGTGCTATTTTATATTACAGGGAACTACGCTACGGAAACAGAAATCATATGCGAACCGACGACAAATTAGATATTCAACTCCACCTCCCTGGATACCAGATATGTACCAGTTGAGTATAGCGAGTGATAACAATGATCATCGTGAATGTTGTCACTGACCACTTGATTCCCTTTGTGGGCGATGTCTTTCTGAGTTTCTTCAGACGTTAGTCTTATAGGAAACTTTCGGTTGGTGTCTAGCACCACCTTAGCACTCACAACGACCATCTCGTTTCAGGAATCGTCGAATTTGTAAGCCATACCACGGTGAACTGAAGGGTGATATAAGATGACCAACGCACTATTACCTTCAGGATCTCATGTACTAGCTGTGTCAATGTAGCTTCTTCTTATAAATGTGTAGATGGAAAAACTGCAGTGGCTCTGTTGTGCATATAACATGAAACTAATGAGTCCGCCTCCGTAACATAGTCAGCGTATCCGACTGCTAAGCGGAGGAACCGGTTTCAATTCCCGGTACTGCCAGGTACTTTTCCATTTGAGTAGCCACTTGAGTGAGAGGTAGCAGCTCCTAGGTCTGACAACGGCCGGGAGAGAGGTGTGCGGACGCCAATGCGCATCTGGACAGGGTCCACGGGAAATACGGGCCCCACAACGAACTTGAGACTCCACACCATTTGGTATGTCCGCCATAGTTCACGAACGCTCGGTTCCGTGGAGGGCGCGCGGAAAATCCGTATGTAATTGGAAAGGTACGCATTATAGGTCTTAACTTTGTCGTGTGCTATCGAGAGCTTGCTTGCATTTAAACGTGCAGTCAAGATTTATTAAACTCGTCCGAAATAGTTACTCGCTCCTCGGCGGAGACGGCTGCTGGCAGCCGTAAGACGCGCAGTATCACATGCTGTGGCGTAATCACCACGGCCTGTCTTCCTCGTGGGCTTCGACATCCGGAAGATGCCATTGGCAGAGGATGACACGGCAGCCGACCGATACTGTATGGTCCGAGAGTGCCAGAACACGGAGCTGGAGATGAGACTAATGACTGATGTGACTGTCAGTAAGGGAAAGATATCACACCATGATTTTCATTTATCCGTGTGTACTACTGACTGGGGTCTGTTCTCCACAGCATGCGCACGTTAGATCACAGTAATATCGTCAGAATTGAAGGTTCGCAGAACATGACGCCGTTCTAGTCCTCCACTTCACGCCTCGTACCTTGTTCCCCTCTCCAATCTACACAGGAGCGATGGCTAAATGTGTAAAAGGCAAACTGCTGTACATAGCTTCACCATACTGAAGTCTGTTGTTCACTGTGGTGAAAGTAGATTCACTTTCGTATGTATTTCACCTGCTTTCATCGAGTTATTGACGCACCGGTTCCCATCACCGAAGCTAAGCGCTGTCTGGCTTGGCTAACATTTGGGTGGGCCACCGTCCGAGTCACCCGAGTGCTGTTGGTAAGCGGGTTGCATTCAGCCCTTGTGAGGCCAATTGAGGAGCTACTTGACTGAGAATTAAGGGCACCGGTCATGAAACCTTAACCTGACGACGGTCGGGACATGGTGTGCTGACCACATGTCCCTCCGTACCCGCCTCCGGCGACACCTAAGGGGTGAGGATGACACGGCGGCCGGTCGATTTCGTTGGGCCTTCAAAGCCTGTTCGGAAGGTGTTGCTATCGAGTTATTGATTGCCAAATGTGTCATTTCAGGTGAATGCTTGCTTTATACACTGAAGAGTCAAAGAAACTGGTACACATGCCTAACATGGTGTAGGGCCCCCGCGAGCACGCAGAAGTGCCGCATCACCATGTGGCATGGACTCGACTAACGTCTGAAGTATTGCTGGAGGGAATTGACACTATGAATCCTGCAGAGGTGTCCATAAGCCCGCAAGAGTACGAGTGGGAGGAGATCTCTCCTGAACAGCAAGTTACAAGGCAACCCAAATATGATCAATAATGTTCATGTCTGTGCAGTTTGGTGGCCAGCGGAAGTGTTTAAACTCAGAAGAGTGTTCCTAGAGCCACTATGTAGTAATTATGGACGTGTGGGGTGTCGCATTGTCCTGCTGGATTTGCGCAAGTCCGTCGGAATGCACAATTGACATGAATGAATGCAGGTCATTAGACAGGATGTTTACGTACGTATCACCTGTCAGAGTCGTGTCTAGACATACCAGGGGTCCCAAGTCACTCCAACTGCACACGCCGCACACCATTACATAGCCTCCACAGTTTTAACAGTCTCCTGCTGACATGCAGGGTCTATGGATTCATGAGGTTGTCTCCACAATTTGAAACGAGACTCGTCCGACCATGCAACATGTTTCCAGTCATCAACAGTCCAACGTCGGTATTGACAGGCCCAGGTGCGGCATAAAGCTTTGTGACGTGCAGTCATCAAGTGTACACGAGTGGCCCTTCGGTTCCGAAAGCCCATATCGATCATGTTTCGTTGAATGGTTCGCACGCTGACAGTTGTTGACGGTCCAGCACTGAAATCTGCAGCAAGTTGCGGAAGGGTTGCACTTCTTTCACGCTGAACGATTCTCTTCAGTCTTCATTCGTCCCGTTGTTGCAGGATCTTTTTACGACCGCGGTGATGTCGGGGATTTGATGTTTTACCGGAGTCCTGAAATTCTCGCTACACTCGTGAAATGGGTGTACGGGAAAATCCCCACTTCATCGCTACCTGGGAGATGCTGTGTCCCATCGCGCGTACGCCGGCTGTAACACCACGTCCATACTCTTGATAACCTGCCATTGTAGCAGCAGTAACCAATCTAACAACTGCGCGAGACATATGTTGTCTTATATAGGCGTTGGCGACCGCAGCGCCGTAATCTGCCTGTTTGGATGTCTCCGTATTTGAATACGGATGCCTATACCAGTTTCTTTGGCGCTTCAGTGTAGTTCAAACATAAAATCGAGGCACATGAACATATATCTCTTCAGAGAACCAAGTAAAGATCAAAAAAGTTTTACCAAGGTGGTGTTAAACATATAACATAGAACAACTAGTCAGCGCGCAACATACCGTCACATTTAAGCTAAATGACAGTGATGTGAGAAGTTGTTCCAATTAGTGAAAGTCCAGCAAACGAAACAGGTTCTCAGATATGTGAGTGGCTCGAAGGTATTTTAAGTAATAGATACCCCACCATGAAGGGCGAATGTTCATGAAAGACAAGGGTATCATCAGCAATGCCCCAGGAAAGTGTGATACGACCGTTATAGCTCTTTATATACATAAACGACTTGACAGTTAAAGTAAGGAGCAGTCTGACACTGTTTCCTGATGATCCTGTAGAGGACAGGGAAGTGTCGTTCAGTGACTGTAAGATGATGCAGTGTTGCTTGTTATTCTTTTGTTCTGGGGTAGCTCAGATAAATGATAGTTTCCACGTAAACAATTGTTCCATGAAAACATGCTGAACTCGCCCACGAACGTTTTGACTACAGCAGCATCATATGAAATTTGTTGTGAATAATCCACTAAAGCTCAGAACGTCTGATGTAATACTAAATGACAATACTAGCTTCATTGCCTCTTAGTACAGTTGAATCAAATTCAGAAAGAGATGATTAATGCTGTCACCAAAATTATGACCACTCACTCTGTGATAAAACCCGACAAAGACTGGAATCACAGGTAATATAAATAGCTCCCTTTTCAGTATCAGACACTTGTTAATTGTAGCACTACCCGTTTCGATGAATCAGACCATCATCTACAAGATCAGAATTATGTGGTTAATTAATTGTAAAAAAGATACATTTAAAAGAGAGCCAAAAATTTCATTATGACCATCTCTTTAGCTTTAAGATAATTGTCTTTGTTTACAAACATGCTATTCTCTTATAAGAAATAACCAGCGTATTTAGTATTATCATTAAAATCATTTTTTCTTCTGTTTTAATTCCTATGTAAAAAAAATTGGAAGTTTGTAGTTAGGTCTTGTAGTAAGGTCTGCCGGCCGGGGTGGCCGAGCGGTTCTAGGCGCTACAGTCTGGAACTGCGTGACCGCTACGGTCGCAGGTTCAAATCCTGCCTTGGGCATGGATGTGTGTGATGTCCTTAGGTTAGTTAGGTTTAAGTAGTTCTAAGTTCTAGGGGACTGATGACCTTAGACGTTAAGTCCCATTGTGCTCAGAGCCATTTGAACCGTTTTTGTAGTAAGGTCTTATGGGACCAAACTGCTGAGATCATCGGTCCCTAAGCTTACGCACTACTTAATCTAACTTAAACTAACTTACACTAAGGACAACACACACACCCATGTCCGACGGAGGACTTGAACCTCCGACGGGGGAGGGGGGGGGGGGGGGAGGGGGAGAGCAGCGTGGACCGCGACAAGACGCCCAAGGCCGCGCGGCTACCCTGCGTGGCAGTCCTATGTAAATGGTCAAAATGCAATCATACTTTAATATAAGCCAATTTAATATCCTTAAATGAACTTGTTCCACATATTCAGCACACACTGGGCATATAAGCCATGGAGCATGCAGAAAACCGGCTAACGCAAGCTAAATGAATTTGAAGAAGGAAATCTTAGATAGAGAATTCAGGAGAATTTACCTTAGACTGGTGGGGTCAGAACTCTAAAGAGACTAATTTCGTTTGTTGGTTAGAGTCAGCACGTGTATGGATTTTTGAGCGTCAGATAGCAACCAGTTGTGTTAACATCTCGATTATGACAAAAGCGGTGTGTCGTACACGTTCAGTAAGTAATGCAATTCCTTTTTTTTGTCGAACAATTTCGGTTGAAAAAATACGGAATTTGTTGTGGGACATGGTCGAATTTTCCCGCTCCAGCCCCTATAGTTTTATGAAGTTCCGATAGGTGGCCGCGTTACACGTAGCCTCCAAAATGGCGTCTAACGTTCCAAGCAGAGAGTTGTCATTGAGTTTGTTTTGGCGGAAAAACGCACATATCTGTAGGCGCTTTCTGGCGTTAGGAACTTGCTTATTAATAATATTGATGCTGTAACTGTTGGTTGGTAATATTTACTGACAAAATGCAACCTAACGCTAGATTGCGTACTTACGGCTATCCTGTGAGGCCGTTTCTTAGTACGACTTAAAAAGAGAGAAAGATTATTGATTGATCACCGATGGATTGGTTCTCGATTGTGGTCAGGATTGATTACACGAATAAATGAGCTTTTGACCCGGATTACCTTCACGCAATCAGAATCTTCGACGAAAATAACTAAGGGACCTATTTGAATATAAAAATGGAAATGAAAGCAAATTAGTGGAATTTAGTAAGAGAGAGATTAACAGATCGGAAGTTGAACACATTAGTGGTCTCCCAAATATAATCGAGACACTGCGATAAAGAGCGAACCTGTAACAAAGCTCACATACAATTTGAATATCATTTTTGGTTAGTGAATGAAAAGAATAAGAAGAAAATTACTGCATCGTTAAATATTAATATATTTTGAACAAATTGGCTCTAAACTTCTAGACATTGGCAAATACACAATAAATGCACGACTTACATCATATTCCTTTATGGATGGCGCAGTCGAATAATCGCTGCTTCGTCAGTCCGTTTCTTTTAAAAATTAAATGTCCTTGCGTGTGCGTAAGTACATTGTATCCACGCCCGAGTTACCGAAATATTTATTCGAAGTTTCGCATAGTTTTTACACAAAATGAAAATACAACTTGTAGCAATGCTATGCAGTACGTCTTAACATGTCGGCCACCAAAAGTACAAGTGATAATGAAGTCTCTAGAATATTTCTTAACGGAAGATAGGTCGTTCTTTCTTCTGTTTCGCATCTTCTTACTATCAAGCGCTGCGGCAATGATTTTAAATATCTGCCCCGAGCGGGTCATAGAGTTTATTTGGAGTATTTAAACGCTGGACGCGCGTTTTGGTATAGGCGCACATTAAAACAAAATATTTCATCTCTTTACTCTCGCGCTGGGATGCTTAGCATCTTTACGAACTACAGCTCGTTGGCTGTCCTTTTCTTTAATGACAAATATCTCACATGCAAAGTAGCTGAAATCCAATAATATTACAGCTTGCAGAATGTCTACGGAGACCTGGCAATGAACAAAAGCATGGTGAGCAGTTGGCCGAGGCGTCTGTCAACATCGCAACGAGGTCGCACAGACCAGTCCCATCTTCCGTGTTCCAGCCGGTCACATGCAGCTATAACTCCTGCAATGTCGGAACGCGCGGACACTCTCATTCGAGGTGACCGACGGATCGCAATCAAACCCTCTCTGCTCATCTGAACGTCTCTGTTGGTGGTGCTGACACACTCGTCAATTAATTATGGTAATCAAAGGTGTATGCCCGCTGGGTTCCTCGCCACCTAGCAGGAGACGATAAATAACATTTTTTTGGCCCAATGAAGGATTCACTCCGCAGGAAGCAGTACGCGGATGATGGGGAGGTTATTGATGTAGCAAGACAATGGCTCTGACGTGGACCAGTGGAGTGGTACCATGCGAGCATACAGGTCCTACCAATAAGGTGGCAGAAGGCTGTCGCTTTTAACTATGTTGAAAAATAATTTTGTAGCCAAAATAGTGGGGAATAGTACGATGTATTGGAATTCTGAACAAGACCAACCTGATTTCAGAAAATAACATCAGCACACGCAATCTCACCAAGAATTGTCGTAAACCGGCACAAAAAAGGCAGTTAAGGTTAGCGTATGCAAGCAGCCCGCCGAGCATACTTTTGTTTTATAGCGGATCGGAAACGAACGGGCAACCAGGAGGTGAGGTTTACGGGCGTGGCGGGCAGCGAAGCAGCACGGGGCGCGCACGCGTGGCGCCGGCCGGCGCGGCCTGCATGCGGCAGCCCTCATCCGTTCAGGTCCAGCTGGCGCGGTGTGAAGGCGCTGCCGGACCGTTCACACATACACCCCCGCTACCTGCTGCACGTGCAGCGCTTGCTACGCCGGGGCAACGTCCCTAATATTCCGCACAGCGAGAATGCAAACTGCCTGGCTCCGTCTCCGTGACGGAAGCCCCTAAACAGTTTTCGCGCGCGTGCGAGATCGAGCAGTTCGATTCTCCACAGGTTAGGATCGGAAGATAGCGTAGCCGAGTCGTACATTCTAACTGAATCACTGTTTGCGTGAGGCTGACAGTTAAACTAGAAAATTTCTCGGCTTCACAAAAGTTTTCTTATTTTTCGAAATATTCGCTCTTAAATCAGTGTAGTATTCAGTGATTTTGCAGTGAGTGGGTTCCACTGACGTAGTGCGATTCTAGGCGGTCTGCAAAATATCCGCGTATAGCGTTGTGAGACTACTGTAAACTACCGTAGACTACCACAAGTAAGCGTAAAGTACGCTAGTTTTCCTAGTAACTTCGCTCAGTTTAGGCCGTAACCGTTTTACTGTACGTTAGGTGTCCTGCATACCTATGTGGCGTTATCTCATAACGATCTCTATCTTTATGTATGTGATCCGTATCTTACCAGATTCCTCCTAAAACAGGAACCCTCTAAAAACTGAATGGTGGTAGAAAAAGGGCTGAGTAACCTACAGAACGTTTTTGTTCTACATAGTTATCCTCCTGTGTGTTACTTAAGAATAAACAGCATTTGTAGCAAAACTGAAACTGTCTATATTTAATTCAGGTTTTATTCACAAATTGTTGATTTGTAACGTGAAAAAAGAGATGTTGTAGTAAAATTAAAAGACAACGATAGAGCTATGTCATATAGCGCCGACAAACGCAATTTCCTCAACTGAAAGGTAAATTAATAAACCGCAAAACAAAAACATATCAAACATCGCTTCAATACTTTGTCGAACTTACGTAAAACATGTTTGTGTTATTCACAAACAAATTTCGCATTTATCAATAATAACAGGAACCTCCTGCCTTTGACTATTATGATGAACGTTCTATTGAGTACAAAATAACAACAAGAATTATACAGCATACACTTTTTATGTTTGTGCATGTAAACTGTACTTGCATCAAAAGTAATTGGTTTGGATAAATATAAGCGCAGAAGGTGCGCGATCAACTAATTTTTATTACGTATAAAATGCAATTTATATTCTGTAAGGATATAAAATACACAAAGGACAAAGACAGAATGATAAGCGATTCTAATTATGTGCAAAAATACAAGCGAAGTCTTCGGCTCCCATTATCTCTCTTACACATTCATTTATGTTCCTTTTTTTACGGAATCTACCGGTAATCTTACCATTTATTACGTCATTTATATAATGCACGAAAACTACTAAACCACAGTTTGGTAGAGCGAAGCTCTACCCACGTACGATGGTCATAACCTTCTCACTGGACTTAATTTTCCAGGGACAAGTTTCTTCAGATATCAGGGGAGGTGGAAGCCAGGAGATATCAAGTCAGTGAATCGGGTAGGTGCTCCAACAAATCGTGCTTCAAATCCCTCAATATCTCCATTGTCAAATACTGTTCGTGGGTGGATTGTATGTCCATATGAAATATAATGCTTTCTTTAGCTATGTTTTCATATCCAGTTGGTTGGAAAGACTTGCACGCTATTCGCATCAAATACGAGAAACCCTTGAAACCATTTAACATTCCTGAAAATATTGGAAAATAATTGACATTTCTTGGGGTTGCATGTTCGCTGCCTCGAATGCAGTTCCCTTTTGGCGTGAAGTGGTCGATCATCTGCGCTGTAGCCGCACATGGTCAATTGTATACTTTTTACAACAGTCCAGAGTTTATCGTTACGTTCTTTTCGTAACTGATTTTGATCAGCATTCAAGAAATTCATCACCCATTTCATAAATCTAATTAATTCTCGATGTAAAATATATCGCAGTATTTCTCCAGGTATCTCTATCGTTTGAGGTGTTACACACTGCATTTGTCAATGATTTTCATTTGTGGCTGCAGTTCTGAAACATCTTGCTATGAACCTTCTCCAAGCAGTACTTGAATTCTGTCCCCTATTTCGCCACTGTTGAAAATGAAGGAGCAGACTCGTTATAGTCCTTCATAAATTTCTGATGAATTTCCGTTGCCTAGTTTCAAAAGTCATTTAATAACAAATATTCCCACAATAAAATTGATATTTCACTGATGTAATTGCGTTAAATATACCATTATAACCAAAACTAAATTTTATTTCTATCATTGCCGTCTCTGTGTGTAGCCGAAAAATTTACCTTTACCCTCGTAAAGACATCTCGACAGGTTTGTTGAATGAGAAATACACTGCGCAACCAAACTATAGGAGCTCTTTTTGGAAACCCCGTAATTGTCTCCCATTGCGACGAATAAGTTTGAAATTTGGGTCAAAGGTGTCTGCAACCTTCCTCTGTAATGATGCAAAAGTTTGGGTCCCTGTGACGTTACCTCTGACTTGGCGACGCTTCAAACAGTAAGGTGTCGACACATGTGGAAAAAAGGCCACTGCTCAGAACTTCATGAGAGCTGTAAGGTGGGTTAATGACGTCCCATTGGCACGAAATTTCCCCAAAATACTGCCCAGCACTACCGTGGACATGTCACACAATGAGAAGATCGTCACACCCTCTGTTAGCCACATTTCACCCTTCTTTTGACGTGACACCCTGCGTGAAATCACGTAGTTTTCTTACGAGTGGCTAAAGAAAACATTTAAGACACATCGCCGCGTAGAATACAACCGAAAAGGCCTCGGGGGATGACATAAAGTTCGTTAATGAAACCATCAGTTTCCCTGCGGCAGTGATTCCTACACATTTCGCGCTCGAACCCGACAGTTGGCAATGCGATAACCAACAGAAAGATGTTCTTGACAACCTTTGACGCTGGTTACACCCTCGGACGTTTCACTCCCTCTCTAAGGACATTTTGGGGCTGCATCCCCACTGAACGTGATCGCACCCCTTTGGAGTGCAGCGCGGCCGCAATTTTTGCTTTCATGCTCAGGTTGGAATCACTACGTACCGTTCAGAACCATTCGACGAAATCTGAACTTGATCTGAAGCACAAACGGGCGCTTATACTTTTTCAACCTTCCTGTTTTCCGCTTTCCTGTGGCGCGATCACGCGCGTGTGCAATATTAATATGGGCGTGAATAAAATGGCACAGATTCCATCTAAGAACCCCAGTTCGGCAACATCCTCGGTGCCATAAACGCAACTCTTTATAGAGCACGTTACAAATGTACCTGCTAGAAACTTTGACGCCAGTTCAGCCTGGCGACTGCTCTAAGACCCGAAGGCAGGCAAACCGCACCCAAGAGATTTATAAGGGTTTGCCTAACTCTCAGGCACTACAACAGTGTTTGTGGCACTGACGGTGTTTGCCGAACTGGGCGGTCATAGTGGGACCATTGGCTGCTTAATTCACACACATGTTAATGTTACACCCCCGCGTGATCACACCACAGGCACATGACGCGATACAAATTACAGGATAGGTACACGAAGACTGTCATTACACTTTCGAAGCATCGAAATATAGGGTGTATGGAAAAGGACGTTATAAATCTGAAAATTTGTAAAACCTTATTCATTAGACTAACAGATTTGATCTTGGTGTCATCTTGAAGGAAAATAAATCAAGGTTTGACAGTTTGGTATGATGTCAAGCTTTCCTAAATGTCAATTTTCCACGTAAGTGAATGGGCTGAAGTGCGCTAATTGCATAGCCTCCAAGTGTACTGGACCTGACACATCCCGACATTTTGTTTTAGGGAATAATCAAGGGTACCTTGTTTGTTCCACCTTCACCAGCCTCTTTATCAGAGCTCAGAACTACAATCTACCTCTCACCTGAACAAGTCGCGCCTGACATACTGCAGCAAATTTGGCAAGAAATAAACTTCAGATGGGATGTGTGCCACATAAGTGGTGGAAGTCACTTTTAACCTGTTTAGGAATATGTTAAAAAACTTAACGTATTTTTCTACAAAACGACACCAAAACCATGTCTGTAGGTTAAGTGAGTGAACCAATATGAGTTTTCAAAATTCTAAAATTCGTTTTGATCCATCGTCTAGATCACCTGAGTACCAATATTGCACGTTCATATAGATAGGTGGCGCGGTACGAGTACGTCGAAACACAAGTATCGGCCTTCTTTCACTAACTAACCACACAGAGGTCTGCTGACAAATTATAGTCTCCGACAGCTGGTGTAAAAGAGGGAGAGAGTCGTATTCTGTCGTGTCTCCACGACATGCACCTCAATTGGTGTCCAACAATATACAGTAGCAGGATCTATACTTAGCTTCTTAAGATTCAGAAGCTGTTGCTGGAATGGAAGTGTGCATTAAGGTCAGACACTTTCAAAGCACAAAGGTACGTTCTCTGATGTTGGAAGATAATGGCTGCGGAAATCGCAACAAATTTCTCTGACTCAATAATTCCTTTTTTTGTAAGTGTGTTGCTTAGAGACCACTGAACGGAGCCCAGCTAATCGTTTCTCTTAGAACTCCTCAGATAGTATGCCGTGCCTAGCGTTAACTGGTCTTTATATGTCTACCCTCTGCCCATAGGTCATAGTGAGAATAAGAACTGTGATGGTCACGAGGGCGACATCAATAATTACTAAACGCGTTCTTCCCGTCTTGATGACGGCATTATGTTTTCTCCGGGTTGTCGTGATTTTGAAATCGTACAAACGCTGACGCCGAAGTGGAGTAGTATGTCACGACATAGTGTGCACTTCTTTATACACCTACAGTATTCTAGCGGAGGCACAACATTTTATAAGCCCATCGCTTTAGAAGATCGTTACCGCGGTTGACTGAGCACGCAAATTCGTGAAGTACACGCCTGTGCTTTGTCACTCCTATTAACAACATTGCAGACGTTATCCAGAGGGATGTGCGCACACTGGATGGGTTGGGGGTTGTTTTGGGGGAAGAAACAAAACTGCGAGGTCATCGGTGTCATCGGGTTAGGGAAGGACGGGGAAGGAAGTCGGCCGTGCCCTTTCAAAGGAACCATCCCGGCATTTGCCTGGAGCGATTTAGGGAAATCACGGAAAACCTAAATCAGGCTGGCCGGACGCGGGATTGAACCGTCATCCTCCCGAATGCGAGTCCAGTGTGATAACGCACATTGGACACTGGTCCGCCAAACCTCCGTGAACTGTGTTCAGTGGTCACATATATTTCATGAGACGGCCAGTTGTCCCGTCATCAAAACGAAAAGTGTATAACATGGTATCTACTAGTGTATCTCCAAGTATATTGCTCACTGGTGTATCAGTAAACACGAGCTGGACATCGCTGCAGTCTGGCATTATTGGTGAGACACTCGCAATCCGTCCAACTCACAAAAGTTGCTGAAACAGCCTAGGGACAGTAGATGATTGCGCGTCTTTTCACACTCCAGACCAGATCGCGTCTCATCTGTGAAAAGAACATTAACTACTGTTCGACCGACCAGGTGGCACGTTGACGGCTCCACTCTAGACGTTCCCTTCTGTGAAGGCAGGTGAAAGGTACACACACACAGCAGATCTCTGGTAATAAAGGCCACGCTACCAATGTCTTCTGTACATCATTTGTTTCTATAGAACACGTCTAGTGGCTTTCTGATGTCATATGAGATCGGCCCTGCCCTGGTATTCGCGATACAGTTTCGGTCTCTATGGACTGTCATCACATCCGAGAAACAACAGAATGACTGACATTAAGCCATAAGGCTTCGTCAGCCTGCGACTGTCCTGCTTTCATTCTTTCCACGGTCCACGGTCCCCCAACGCATAGAGAGTGGCAGGCGTCTTCTCTGTGCCATACTGCACTGTCTGTGGCTGAGCACACAGCAATTGTGGATGTGGGACTACCCCGTTTGATAGGTGCCCTAACGTCATCGTCGGCGTGGTTGTCCGTTCACCGGAAGGTCATCTTCCGTGTAGAACAAGGTAGTACGGACGTATGTTGACAATTTGCATTATTATATATCGTGAATTAGACACAGGACGGGGAAATAGCGGCCTGTTGTTTTAATTTTGGGCACCTGTGTATTAGTGTTTAATAATCTCTATCATCTGACTGCATAGCCTATCGTAGTATCCGCTTGTGGCAACCGAGACCTGAGGGTTCTTTATTGAGTCATCAGTCTTCTGACTGGTTTGTTTCACGTGGCCCGCCACGAATTCCTCTCCTGTGCCAACCTCTTTATCTACTTGCAACTTACGTCCTCAAGTATTTGCTGGATGTATTCCAATTTCTGTCTTCGTCTCGCGATGTCTTAACAGATGTCCTAGCATACTACCCCTTTTTCTTGTCAGTGTTTTCGATATATTCCTTCCTCGCCAATTCTCCGGAGAACCTCTTCATTCCGTACATTATTAGTCGACTTAGTTTTCAACATTCTTCTATAGCATTACATTGCAAATGCTTCGGTTTTCTTCTCTTCCAATTTTTCCATAGTCCACGTTTCACTACCATACATTTATGTGCTCCAAACGTACAGTCTCACAAATTTCTGCCTCAAATTAAGGCCTATGTTTGAAAATAGTAGACATTTCTTGGCCAGCAATGCCGTTTTTGCCAGTGCTAGTGTGCTTTTGATGTCGTCCTTACTCCGCCCATCACGAGTGATTTTGCTGCCTAGGTAGCAGTATTCCTTATCTTCTTTTACTCTGTGATTACCAATTTTGATGTCAACTTTCTCACTGTTGTTCTTTCACCTGCTTCTCATTACTTGCGTCTAGTCCGCAGCTCGTGGTCGTGCGGTAGCGTTCTCGCCTCCCACGCCCGAGTTTCCTGGTTCGATTCCCGGCGGGATCAGGGATTTTCTCTGCCTCGTGATGACTGGGTGTTGTGTGCTGTCCTTAGGTTAGTTAGGTTTAAGTAGTTCTAAGTCCTAGGGGACTGATGACCATAGATGTTAAGTCCCATAGTACTCAGAGCCCAGCCACTTTCGTCTTTCTTCTGTTTACGTGTTGAGTCTTGTCAAATCGAAACTGATCGTCTCCTGGCTGCAAATCATGTTCCGAAACAGCTGATCAATTTGTTTCTTCTTTTCTATGCTTGCCCTTGTGTTATTTTGGTCGTTTTCTCGCCATTATTTTTATAGAAATTACGTACACGTTTTCACAGCTCAACGGTATCCAGTGAATTCCTGCTTTTTCCAAGGTTTTTAAAGCACTCTTCGCCGACCGTAGATATCCCTGCATTTTCGCGTGGGTTTGTAAACTATCGCCATATTCTTTTTCTTCAAGATCTTCACCATGTTTTTAGCAACTTTTTTAATGAACCTTTGATTTTGCTGACGTGTGTGCACCAGTATGATCATAATATGGGGCCTTATGCGCTTTTTATTTTTGCAGACGACTACTCAGTCTTCAGCAACGTATTGTTGCGATACTCCCAACTCTCATATGTGAGGATTTTGAGCTCGTATTGTCAAAGTACAACCCACGTGAATAATAAACGATGCACATGTATTTCACACAATAAACCCCAGTGATGTTCCAATAATGCCACAGGCAGCGAAAATTCTTGCTAGAAGATACTCTGTTTCAACCTGTGTCCCGTAAACGAGACGTTTCAGATAATTCTGCAAGAAGATATAATATGGGATGAGATCAAATAACGGAGTAGGCCCCAAAATCTCTCCACTTTTCAAGAAAGGACTGACGCAAGAGTTCAAGAGCTACATGTGCAATGTCAGCTGGTGGTCCGTTATGTTAAAACAACATACGTTCACGACGAACAAGCGGGATATTTTGCTAAAACGCGAGCAGTATGACTCTCAGAATTTAGAATTATACTGAAGCATCGTTAAATCCTCACACATTGAAACAAACAACTGAAATAATATTATTAATACCACATTCATATCTCACTCCCTCTCATCATCCTCTGCACCCACATTCTTCGATAACTGCACCTTGAAATTTAAAAATGTTAAGTTATTACTATTCACATTAAAGCCCAATAATAAACCACTCATGTGTAGTTCACATGAAAAACCAAATTTACATGCTGTTCCCAAATAATCATAATTTACGTCTATATTACATTGTCGTCAATGATGATAAGATTCGATTAGTGCCTCGTAGGAAAACTAATTGCATCAACATGGTAACCACTTGTGTACTGACGATACACCTTTCATTTCACCGTTTCGGCATAGCATGAAGCAACAGTGAGTATATGTTAAGGATTGTGTAAGGTAACTGTGTTAGCGCACTCACATGTCACTCAAAGCCGAGTCTGCAAAACTGCATATTATTTCCATTCGCTTACAGATGATGCCAAATGATTCCTTGCTCGCAAGGAGCATTGGTACAGCACAAAACTCCACGGAAGCTGTTGCATAGTTATGTTAGAATCTAACGCTAATTTGAAAGATGAAATTTACCTCCGAATATAATTTAAAAGTCACATACAGTATTTGATATACACCAGGTGCCCCTCTAAGAGTCCTCAGGCGATTATTCTCTGACATTTCAGCAGATATTTGCAATTTCGTTTAAGTAATGTGTAGCCGAAGACAGCCTAAACAAATAATGATCATCACATCTTTCATGTGACGTCCATTGTTGACGGAAAGCGCCTGTTTGTTTACCGTTACAAATAAAGTTATTTTTAAAGCGGAATTTTACATGCCCATTCAATAGAGCGGTTCAAAATTAGTATAGTGTGATATTTTTTATCTATATTCATTAACAGGGACGCTAAAAAACGAAGAATAAGCAGTATTCCAGCAGCGACTGACCAGCACTGCTTCATGGCGATTGCAGTCATCGTGGGCCAGAGAGGTGCCGTCGCTGTTGGCGTACTGGTTATTCTTCTTGTTATACTGCCCCATTTAATAGAGATGTATGAAACGAATATCACAGTAGACTATTTCGGGACAGTTCTGTAGAATGGGAACGTAAAATTCCGCTTTTGTATGTAACGCGAAACGAACCGACGCTTTCTGTCGACACTGGTCGCCGCATAAAGAATGTGACGAGCGGTATTTGTTTCGGCTGACTTCAGATAGATATTGGAAAAGAGAAATTGAAAACATCTGCCAGAACACCAGAGAAAATGCGCCTGACGATTTTTACGAGGAACGCTGTGCATAGTGTGAGAGGGCGTCAAACGCGAAAAGGATATTCTCGGAGTGTAGTTAGTGAGTTGCAGTGCCAAGAATCATTGCAAGCACAGGTTCTTTCACTTTCATTTACAGTTCATCTACAAATAATTATTAATTTTTTGTTATTCAGGTTTTGATTACATAATTCTACATTATTACTTAATGCATATCTTTACGTGCACAGGAAACCGTTTGGCTGGTTATACGAGGCCTGTTCAGAAAGTAAGCTCCGATTGATTGCCAAATTGAAACCACAGTGAACATCAGAAATGTTTTACTTGTAACAATTAGCTACACCTTTCAGCTACTTCTCTACGTAGTCGCCGTTCTGACTTAGACTTTTGTCATAGCGTTGTACCTACTTTTCAATAGCCTCATCATAGAAGGCAGCCGCCAGTGCTTTCCGCCAATTCTCCACACTGGCCTACACCTCGTTGTCTGTGTCAAAATGTTGTCTTCAAAGACAGCGGTTCATGTGACCAGAGATGAAACTCAGGGGGAGACAATTGCGGACTGTATTGTGGGTAATCTCACATTTCCATTTGAAAACGATGCAGGAGCATCTTCATTGCCCCTGCAGAATGCGGCTGAGAATTGTCTTGAAGAAGAAACAGCACGACAGTTATGTAATGTTAGCTGCATAGCTTCAGGCGAAATTTCTCACCAGGCCCTCGTACTTGGCGGCAGACACTATTTTCTAGACATCTTTACGCACTCACTGCGAGCTCAGAAATGAGAAGAGCGACGTGATGCTAACTGGGGTTATACTAGAGACACTACCTAACACATCTGTGCAAAGCTTTATCGGATTTTCATAGCCGTTTCCATTTCGCGACCGATCGGAGCGTACTTTCTGAACGCCCCTCGTAGCTTCGAGAATGGATTTCTTGTTTTGGCATGTTGCAGTTTCCATTGTAACTAAAAGAACTGAAATAAAAATAAAAATAATTCTGCAACTGACGACTGAATTTTATTCTGAAATTTTAGAATTTAACTCAAGCTTATCCCTGTGTCTCTGGAGATCATCTGCATAAATCAATACTTTCATTCTGAAAAAACTTTATATTTTTATACAGAAAGGGTAATTTATGTTTACATAGTCCGTGTTGTTTCCTCTCCCGCTGCAAACTTGTGTGGTAGATTTCAGTTTGAAGTTATGCGAACGAAAGGTAAACGCTTTTAAGATAATTATGTTATTTAAATCAGCAGCAACACCATTCATAACATATTCCAAAATATAAAAATAAATATGATTTAAAATTAACACTTGTACGCCACTCTATTTCTTTAAGGGGAAGCAATGGAGCACACCATAATGTCTGAAGACGCAGCTACCATTTCATATAAAATCGATGAGTGCTTTAATAGATATCTGAAATTACGTCTTTGGAACAGGTATCGCTCTCCTGAAGAAATGGACATTGTATAGTGTCGTGATGAAGCATGCTGCAGTTCGATAGCCTTTTATTCCTTTATGAAGAAAGTTTTTCTCAAGAGGCCGCGTCGCTACATACTATTGATAATGAATCGACATACTGACAAATGTCGACCCGCCAGGTTAGCCGAGGGCGGTAATGCGCTACCTCCTAGACTCGGCTAGGCGCGCTGGCCCCGGATCGAATACGCCCAACAACTTAACGACGAGGGCTGGTGTGCCGGCCGCCCTGCATGTGGTTTTTAGACAGTTTTCCACATCCCACTTGGTGAATACCTGGCTGGTCCCCACGTCCCGCCTTAATTACACGAATCGCAGATATTTGAAAAATATTCGCACTGTTTCATGGCTTACACTTGATGCAGACGGCTGGGGTACACCACTTCCGTCCTGGAGGGTACGGGGTGGCTACAGGAAGAGCATCGGTCCACCGTCTGAAACTAACAATGCCAAATCCATAGTAACAAGCCTGACCCTGCGTTGGAGTGGGACAATGGCCCAAGGAAATGATGATGATATTTGGCATATGTACTGTGTTAAAGTATTTAAGTTACCATAAGAAATATCACACTTCATTAAAACATCATAAACAGGAACACATAACATCAGTCACAGTAAACAAACCGTCACTCAATAAGAGGAATCAGGACAACTTTTTTCGATGTGCTGTCGTCAGTGATATAACTCCACTCACTGTCTACATGCTATATTGTGACGTAATGTTGCAAATGGAACATCGTCATGTACCTATAAGGAAACGAAACCACTTTTACGAAGACAGTTATGGACAGTCTGTGTTACTGCCTGCCTCAAGCAATAGAGACTGAGCAACTGGTAAGATCCTGGACTCGTACTCGACTGGGCTGGGGTTCATTTCCCATGGCGACCACGTTGATTTACGTTTCGTATAGTTTCCGTTAACAGCTTAAAGCGAATGTTGGGTTGTTCTTTTTGAGAAATGTGACCTGTCTACTTATCTATCCTTGCCCATTCTGAGCTTGCGATCCGTCTGTGCTGACCTTGTCATCGACGAACCACTAAACCCTAATCATCAATCGTCACGCTTGAATCTTAAGCGCATTCGTCACCTTAGTTCGCGCAAGTAATGAATGGATGGGCAAATGTCTATTAGGAACATTACGTATGTAGATTGTGGACAGTTGGGAATGTGGGTCTCACGGGAAGCGTGCAAGGGATAAGTCCCTGCAGTCGCGCTACTCATCTGTGTCCTCGGTCGCTTAGATGGATAGAGCGTCTGCGATGTAAGCAGGAGATCCAGGGTTCGAGTCCCGGTCGGGGCACACATTTTCAGCTGTCCCCGTCGAGGTATATCAACAACACCTGCCAGCCGGTGTGGCCGAGCGGTTCTAGGCGCTGCAGTTTGGAACCGCGCGACCGCTACGGTCGCAGGTTCGAAAAAAAAATGGTTCAAATGGCTCTGAGCACTATGGGACTCAACTGCTGTGGTCATAAGTCCCCTAGAACTTAGAATTACTTAAACCTAACTAACCTAAGGACAGCACACAACACCCAGCCATCACGAGGCAGAGAAAATCCCTGACCCCGCCGGGAATCGAACCCGGGAACCCGGGCGTGGGAAGCGAGAACGCTACCGCACGACCACGAGATGCGGGCCGCAGGTTCGAATCCTGCCTCGTGCATGGATGTGTGTGATGTCCTTAGGTTAGTTAGGTTTAAGTAGTTCTAAGTTCTAGGGGACTGATGACCTCAGATGTTAAGCCCCATAGTGCTCAGAGCCAACAACACCTGTCGGCAGCTGAGGGTTTCAATTATCATTCATTCTGCCGCTTATGCGTACAGTCTGTGAGAAAATATTATCTCTTACTTCAGTTACTCACGAACGACATTCCCTTGGCCCTATTCATCTGAGAGTATACTCCATTACTGGATAGTGAGTCCACAGCCGTTAATTTATGCATTAGGACCAGCCAGGCATTTACTAGTTTACGTTGTGGCTAACAAACTCCTACCTTGCCAATTGCTCACAGTGCCATAATTTCTGACAAATTATCTTGCTGAAGCATCGCACCACGTTTACTCGTTGCCCGAACGTCGACGCCTCCTGTAGGTCACTGGCAATGCACCCCATATTTAGTCAGACGTCTAAATGGAATCTCTAGATTAGACCAGTGGTCACTGATATATTCCTGTAGTATTACGAACTGTCTCTGAAGAAACTATTTCCGTGGGATGAATCAGGCTGTCTTTGTTAAATCTGGTATTGATGAAGTCAATATATTTACAATAAGCAGAGTGAGGAGACCATTCTTGAATAAGGCCAGGTACTTCTCAATGAAAAGTGATCCAACTGAACGAGCTGGAGTCACCATTTGGCGTCAAATTTTGTAACTCATTAGGAGATTCGCTATCAGTGCGTACATTGATATACCAGAGATCGACGTCGCAGTTTTCGGGACCCATCTGTCTTAGGTTTCCATCAGAGAAGGAAGCGATGTTTGTCGGCTGTGTCCTGCACTGAAGCCGCCACCGAATACGAATCTGGGCCTGATTATAAGTCGCGACGTGCCGTCTGGGACGTGCTCCCAATGCCGTTCCACTTCCTCGTGCTGTGACAGCGGCAGCGGGCAGCGGCCAGCGACCGCGGCATCTGCTATGTCCCGCACGTTGCCATGGTCCTGCGGCTGCCCCGATCATCCGCCCCTAACGGTGCGGCCCCGTCCTCATAAGATGCGCTCTCCACTGCTACACGTAAAACACGAGCATTGGACTGAAGTACTGCGACACCCAGGACTTCGGGATACAAAACAGTTAACTTCCAGCCAATGGGGAATAGCCACGAAGGCTCAGAAGAGTCCACAACCGACAGTTCAGAGGCACAAAATGAAATCTAGAATATATGAATTTTATGCAGTTCTCGTGAGGAATATGTCCCCACTACCGCTATGGATTTATTAATTATAACTCGGAAGACACTGTCCAACTATTGACCTCTCCACGAGCCAAATATACACAGTGATGAACCAAAACATTATGACCACTTGCTTAATAGCTTGTTTATCCGTCTTTGGATCGAAATACATCACTGATTCTGCGTATCAGGGATCCGACAGTTTTCTGGTAGGTTTGCAGCGGATGTGGAATTAGGTGTCAACGCACGTGTCACGGAATTCGCGTAATTAACCGGCCTCTGATTTGCGTATACGGTGAAGGCCCCGATAGCGACCCAGATGGGTTCCACAGAATTTACATCAGGCGAATTTGGTATCGTAGACATCAGCGTGAGTTCGCTATAATGCTCCACAAATCACTGTAGCACGTTTCGTGCTCCGACACAGGGACACGCCGTCATCAGCTCGTTTGTGGAGACGACCACTGATCTATTGTAGCAAAAATGTGATTTACCCAAAGAGCCGACGCGTTTCCATTGATTGACGGTCGAGTCCCGATGGTCCCGTACCCACTGAAATCGTAATTGACGATGTCGTTGGGTCAACATGTGAACACGATGTGGTGGTCTGCTGCGGAGCTCCATATTCAACAATGTACGATGAATGCTGTGCTCCGAAACAATTGTGCATGTACCAGCATTGTGTTCTTTCGGTAGAGTTGCCACAGACGACCATCTATCCTACATTACAGAGCAGAAAAGCCTCTGAACCCCACGTTATCTGAAGAGTCGTGGACGTACAATTATTTAGCGCCTAGTGGTAGTTTCATTGTCCTACCTTATTCAGTAGATGCTCACCACAGTAGCACGTGAACATTCGACCAGCTTCGCCGTTTTCGAGATACTCGTTCACAGGCTCTGCGTAATAATAATTTTCCGTTTGTCAGAGTCGCTTATCTCAATCGATTTCCCGATCTGCAGCCCATATCTTCGCTAGGGTGATCCTCCGTCCATGTCTGCTCTGCTGAAAGACTTTTATTACCGCGTCACGTGCCCGCAGCGCAGCGGCATCCAACGTCGAGATCGGCAGTGGTCATAATGTTTTAGCTGATCAGTGTAAATACTATACAGACGCGAGATGTAGTCTTTGGAACAAATGTTTGCTTTGCTCCAACCTGTAACTGCTCTACTAAAATTTTCGATGACGTTAGTAGTGAGGCGGAGAACTACAGGGCAACCAAAATAAAAGAGGTCCGATAAACAATATACAGAAAATTCACTTGTTTATACAGAATACAAAGTAGTAAATTATTATTATGAAAAACAACGTACTGAACATTCAATAGGTCAAAGCTCACAGGAGATGCTCAAAATGTTCACCATAAACTTCGATACACAACTCAGCACGTGCTAGCATGTTTCTGGAAACTTTTGCCAATTCATTTGGTTTGATTTTCGCATTCTCATTGCGAATGTTTCTTTTTCAATTCATCAGTTGTATGCGGGCTGTTACTGTAGACTTACCCTTTAAATTAGCCCACAAATAAAAATCGCAGGTGGACAGATGGGGAAATCTGGGAGGCCATAAACATGCGGAAATGTACTTTTTTCTCCGAAAGCATCATGGACGTATGGCAGTGAAAACCGTGAAAGTACACGCCGTAGCGCCATCTTAGTGGAAAAACGCATACTCTAGTTCTTCTTCCGTTAGCTGCGCTGTGAATGGTTGCAACTTCGTTACATATACTTGAAAGTTTACTGTGCTCTTAAAGAAAATGGGGCCCAGAATTCGTTGGACTTCAACTAGACACCAAACGCCTACTTTCATATCATGCAGGGGCACCTCAAACCGTTGCCTGGGATTGTCTGTTGATCAACAGCGTGTGTTTTGAGAATTGACGTACCCGCTGAGGTAAAATCATGCTTCGTCTGAGTTCAAGCAAAGATTTGAATCCAGATAACCATCACCGACGTGCGTGAGTAACTATTAACAATAGCGTTGTCATTTTGCGTAATCCATAAGTTTTAATGATTGCATCACTCTTGCTTTGTACGCTCACATATGTAACAGCTTCAACATGTTTGGAATGACGTTCGTTTGATGTTCATTTGGGAGGATAGACGTCTAGTTGATTTCCGTGAACTTCTTAGCATAGTCTCGTGAACACGTTCAATATTTTCCGGCGAAAAGAACATCCTTTACGCGGGTTTTCTTTACGTTTGGCGTTAGCGACTGAACCTGTTAATCTAAATTTAGTTATCAATATCTGCACAAAACTTTTTGCAATAGCAGCTGTGTCTGGATATTTTATCGCGAATCTTTCATTTAACATGCTAAACGATTTACGTCCAAAAAAATGTTTCGGCGATAAACACACTTTGTTCGATTGAAAAAGGCATTCTGCAGAACTTGTAACCTCCCCCTCACTTATCGACCTTAATGACAGTGAAAAATTAAACCGCGTGTACCTAATGGAAATTTGGGAAAAGCAATCGTCACCGAAGTTAATTTGTCGGTAAAGAGGGAGGAAAGGGTTACATCTAAATGAAAGGAAAAATGCTAATGAAACTGGTGGAAATTAATTTTGAAAAGGGGTAAAGTTAATAAAGAAAGTAAATGTGCGGCCATTACGTAAACAATTAACTAGCGGTAATTAGATATTTGAGATTTGGGGGAAATTACGGTCGCCAGTCCTAAGGACAATTACTATAGTAACTGAAAATGAAAGGTTATTACACATATAATTAGCACTAGAAGCGTGGCAACTGAAGGTTGACACGTGTAGTGTGAAAACTGAACGTTTGTCAGAAGTAATAAATTTCGTTACACTCTGGCTTAATTTAGCAAAAGAATTAATAAAACCGGAAAATCGGAAGTTAATTTAGTGACTGAAGTTAATAGTGAGCTTTCTTTCTGAAGCACATCGAAATTCAGTAAAATACGGTTAGTCTTGGACTACCTCAACAATCATTTCGAAAGCTACTTGAATCTATGCAATTTAGAAATAAGATATTCAACTTTGAACTTGAATTAAATGATTTTACAATAGTAAAATTTAGCACGTACGAAGCTGAGCTGCAGTCACAGGTAAGCTAAAATATGGTAACGAAACTCGCACTCTTAATTTGTGCTTGTGTAATCTAAGTATTGTAGCCAGCTACGAATACCTTAACTGAACTTTGAAATTAAAGCAGTGAAATCGAATGATTCTACTTTAATGCTGGCGTCTGAATTTCAACGACACTCGGGTTCATTTCGGAAAAGGAAGGGACCCTGCTTGGTAATGCAATTAGGTACAATGAGCAACAAAGGTTCATGCTAAGTTGCTGTAATTTTGCGAGGCAAATGGAACAATTTTAAAAGTTGAGGTCTGCCATATAGTTCTAAAACTTTATGTGCTACCAGTCTTCCTTGTTGGTTGATTGAAGGTTTGAAGTCGGCGATCGAGGAGGTGGCGACAGTCACTCATTGTCGGCCGTCGCTGTTGCAGAAGCTTGACGTTGGCGAGCCTTCTTCTCGACACGGTCACCAGGCGAAACGGGCTCTTGATGTGCGCCAGCTAATGCTTCCCGTCCGCGACACCGTGTCAGAAACTATCATAGCAAGTCGAGCGCAATTACATGCTGCCAAACCCGAAAGCGCGGCAACTCGCGGGAGCGTCACACAACACACCTGCTCCACTGCACCACCCCAGCCAGACTCCCCCTGTTCTGCCCGCGCTCCACGCGGCAGAGTTAACACTACCAAAGATCCTAAACACTTTGGTTCTCCACACGACCTATCGATGTAATGGTTCGATAGCATAGTTTCCCTAGGCCAGACCCAGCGTAAAAATACAAATAATCTTTACACAACAAACCAATTATACATCGACATAAATGCATATATATACAAATAGTAAAACAATTACAATATACAAAGATACAGAAACGTCATATATTCAGGTAACAAAATAAGGAAAAAAAATTATAGTACAATAGATGGAAATACGAGGATATGCATTTCCGGCGTTACAAACTGTACTCACAAACTTCTAACTGACAACAGACAACGCAGCACTGAACGCTAAAGCGCAGCTCGACATCACGTGACCCCGCTCGAGCGACGTCCTACTGTTGAGAAATAAGAACAGTCAGACAGCTTCAGATATCACGTTCAGTGTAACACGGGGCCTCTTCTGTCTTGGCCATCATATATAAGCCCTGCAGTCTACTTACCACAAACTACGAAAGGATTATAAAAAAAAAAGGTTCAAATGGCTCTGAGCACTATGGGACTTAACATCTGTGGTCATCATACTTAAACGTAACCAACCTAAGGACGTCACACACATCCATGCCCGAGGCAGGATTCGAACCTGCGACCATAGCGGTCACGCGGTTCCAGACTGAAGCACCTAGAACCGCACGGCCACCCCGGCCGGCAAAGGATTATCCATCCAATGGCTCACAACTATGAAGCGAATTCGAGAATGTATACATTTTATTCACTCCGTTCGGTGTCTTTTCCTGTATACAATACATTGCAAGTGCTGACTGCACTTCATTATCCATGTTGAAGTACTTAGAAGAGTTAGTTTCTAAAATAATCAGCAGTAGCTTAGCGTAAAAATTTCTTCACTAGAAACTTTTTTGGCGAAGGGATACTTTCGCCATAAATAAACCCGTCTTTAAAATCATTTCGAACGTCAGAGAATCTCTAGCGATACAAACTCTCGAAATCCCATGTTTACGATATACACACAGTGTGAGGAAAGAAAGGAAGATGTAAATGAAGTGGGAACCATATTCAAACGTTTTCCGTCGGAAGGAAGAAAGGTAGTTAGAGTTAAGCGTCCCGATTAGTGTTAAACGTCCGACCACCGAGCTCATCACAGACAATATATTTTGTAAAGAAACAGTCACTGAATTCGCCTTAAACGAGTGTGGAAAACGACGGAAAATTTGAATTTCTATGACCATACGGCGCCATGCACTCCAAGTCCAGTGTCTTAACCAGTGCATCATCTAGCTCGATCGCTCCTCGATTTTTCACACTCCCACAGTACTTCAGAGTGCCGTGCAAACAGAAGGGCTACAATTAACATCATAGGCAGTGACGACAGTCTTCTTATGTGCCGGGCGCACTCAGTTTTTCAGTTTCTCAGATTTCGGGATCAAAGCTCTGGATGTATTTCTAGTACACAATTCTAACTATTCTCTGAGTTTAAATTTATTTAGGCTATTCTTCCTGGATGAATTAGTTTTCACATACGTTAGTGTCTTGATATTTCGCATTTAAAACGCATATTTAAATATCGACTGTGGTATATTGGTCTCAAGTGTCCTCCCACATAGGAGACTATACTATCTTATGATACTGAATGATTTACCTGGTTTTTAAATCTTGCAGACGATTGACTGTCGCCATCCCATGGCATGTGAACCATCTTACCGAGCCAGCTATGGGGTGGCCAACTGTCGAACATGCGTCTTTTTCACATACACTGAAGAGTCAAAGAAACTGGTGCATCTGCCTAATATCGTGTAAGGCCCCCGGGAACACGCAGAAGTGCCGCAACACGACGTGGCATGGACTCGACTAATGTCTGAAGTAGTGCTGGAGGGAACTGACACCATGAATCCTGCACGGCTGTTCATAAATCCGTAAGAGTACGAGGGGGTGGAAATCTCTTCTGAAAAGCACGTTGCAAGGCATCGCAGATATGCTCAGTAATGTTCATGTCTGGGGAGTTTGGTGGCCGGTGGAAGTGTTTAATCTCAGAAGAGTGTTCCTGGAGCCACTCTGTAGCAAATTTGGACGTCCGGAATGTCGTATTGTCGTGCTGGAATTGCCAAGGTCCGTTGGAATGCGCAATGGATAAAAATGGATGCAGGGGATCAGAAAGGGTGCTCACGTACGTGTCACCTGCGAGAGTCGTATCTACACGTATCAGGTGTCCCATATCACTCCAACTGCGCACGCCCCACACCATTACAGAGCCTCCACCAGCTTGAACATCCCCTGCTGACATGCATCGCCCATGGATTCATGAGGTTGTCTCCATAGGCGTACACGTCCATCCGCTCCACACAATCTGAAACGAGACTCGTCCGACCAGGCAATATGTTTCCAGTCATCAACAGTTCAATGTCGGTATTGACGGGCCCAGGCGAGGCGTAATGCTTTGTGTCGTGCAGTCATCAAGGATACACGAGTGGGTCTTCGGGAACGAAAGCCCCTATCGATGATGTTTTGTTGAATGATTCGCACACTGACACTTGTTGATGGCCCGGCATCGAAGTCTGCAGCAATTTGCGGAAGGGTTGCACTTCCGTCACGTTGAACTATTCTCTTTAGCCGTCGTCGGTCCCGTTCTTGCAGGATCTTTTTCCGGCCGCAGCAATGTCGGAGATTTGATATTTTACCGGATTCTTGATATTCACGGTACGTACGCGAAAGTCCCCACTTCATCGCTACCTAGGAGATGCTGTGACCCATCGCTCGTGCGCCGACTGTAACACCACGTTCAAACTCACTTAAATCATGATACTCTGCCATTGTAGCAGCAGTAAGCGTTCTAAGAACTGCGCCAGATCCTTGTTGTCTTATATTGGTGTTGCCGACAGTAGCGCCGTATTCCGTCTGTTTACATATTTCTGTATTTGAATACGCATGTCAATACCAGTTTCTTTGGCGCTTCAGTGTATATGAAGTTTTGATAGAAGTAAAAGGCCTCCGAGATATTGCAGTTGAAAAGATCGACTGGGAATTACTTTTGCACTAGGTCATCAGATAATGCTTGGCCCTACCATCAACAAATTTTTTGCTGTAGAGACGTATTTTGAAGATAATGCTTTCATCTGCAGCCACGTAATTATATAATATTCCGATGGAGACTTAGGATAAACCCAAATCACGCCAGTAGAGTTACCTGTTAATCCTTATAATTACGATCAAATTTATTTTTAAATATGGAAGTATGTCGGAGGCCAGGATTTTCAATGCAAAATAGTAACTTTTCAAAGCCGTGATGGGTTTCAATCAGACTCACACAAGACCAACACTATAAGCATATGCTTTGAGTCTTGTGCAGAGAAAACTGTCAAGTTTTACACAGCCAAGGAGTTGTTTCGAGGGCATTGAAAGCACGAGATGGACCGTTAGCAGGACGTCTACAGGGAAAGGTCGTCCACCCCAGCGATGTCGGATTCCGCCCTCTCGCTCCAGCTGGCCGATGCGTATCTGCATCAGCTGTTTGAAGACGACCGCGCGGAGGTGTCCTGAATGCCGGATCGCTACTCCACACTCCACCTCACGTCTGGTAGCCGTGAGACACAAATCTGGAGCCTGACACCATCGACGGGCGGTACGTGGGAGACCTAGAGCAGTCCCTGTAAATTCTTGTTCTACCACGTACACGTCTTTTTCTTCGTATCTAGAATACTGGCAGTCCGTATTCCACACCACGATGGTGTCCTACATATTATAGAGTGTAATGACAGTATCAACATTTTCTTGGAAATAAGTTACGAAACTTTTAATGAGCGAAGCGGCCCAACTAGTTTTCTGAAGGATCCAGGTGGTAATACACTGGTAGTTGATTCAGTTCTCTCAATGTTTGCCTCACTTATGTTCTCTTGTCTAAAATTGGTAAAACGGGGTTCGCTCTCATCCTTCGATAAATTCTCTGAGTAATACTCTTAGCCGGCCGCGGTGGCCGTGCGGTTCTAGGCGCTCCAGTCCGGAGCCGCGCTGCTGCTGCGGTCGCAGGTTCGAATCCTGCCTCGGGCATGGGTGTGTGTGATGTCCTTAGGTTAGTTAGGTTTAAGTAGTTCTAAGTTCTATGGTACTGATGACCACAGCAGTTGAGTCCCATAGTGCTCAGAGCCATTTGAACCATTTAATACTCTTATCTTGATCCCATATTTTGTTTATTATTGCTTCTGATGGTAAGTTTCGCTTTAACAAGCATCTTCAGATCAAATCTGTGGTACAGAGATCTAACATTAAAACGATAGAATAAACTTTCGTATAAATAATGTTTAGAATAATTCTTATGCCGCGTAGGTCGACCACACTCCTTACGGGTACATAGTATCTAGTCCGAGTTGAACCATCTTAGTCAACATCAAAAGTCGAATTGGTTCTCGTCGTGCGGCACATTACAAAGCAAACGTGTTCGGCCACCAGGTGCTACAAAAATGGTTCAAATGGCTCTGAGCACTATGGGACTTAACATCTTAGGTCATCAGTCCCCTAGAACTTACAACTACTTAAACCTAACTAACCTAAGGACATCACACACATCCATGCCCGAGGCAGGATTCGAACCTGCGACCGTAGCGGTCTCGCGGTTCCAGACTGTAGCGCCTAGAACCGCTCGGCCACTCCCGCCGGCCCAGGTGCTACAGTGGACGGCGTGTAGCAAATATAATTTCTCACTTTAATTTTTAATATGAAACAGTTATTCTCCCCCTTAATTATTCTAGTTTTGCAGCATAAACATATACGATTTTAAAATCATTTTGCTGTGGGCGTTTTGGTGCGTCGAAAGTTGTGTGACTTCTGTCACGTGACGCTACATTTACAATATTAATTTTTAATTAAACAAGACTGTAGAAGTTACAGATGGAGAAGAAACGTACGAATTCAGTTTTAATGTATTACTATAAATAGAGGTGTTACATAAAGAGAGGAGAACTTTATTCTGCTGCCGGGAGAGGAGAGATACCTTATATACGACATCTTAGGTATAGGATTACATAAAAAAACAATTATGTCAGCAATAAGAAAAATGGCAGTAATGACAGAAAAAAGCAATGACAGTAAAAAAACACGTTAATGGCACTGGTGACATAACATTGAACAATATTGATCTTGCTGCCATTTCACATATCAGCAGCTTATTTTGAGGATTTATCTTAGTTATGTTTAAATGTAATGGTGGACGATCAAGTCACGCGATATTTGTTATGAATCGCCATTCCGGTGTCACCCCCCTCACATTGCACGTTACAGTTGATGTATTTGACGTTGTTTGCGTAGAATAACTGAGCTGATTACTGAAGATCACACATATTTTACGTTACTGATTAATCATGGTTTTAGTGTACATCAACTTCACATACTATGTAAGTTATATGTAAAGCACATAAATTCACACAAGGATGTTAGACTTTAGAAAATACCTACAGGCAGATCACATAAAACTGTCATTGTCGGTATTATTCACTGCCATATTTCACTGTTGTCATTACTGCAATCTCTGTTTTTATTGTCATTACTGCCATTTATGTCGTTACTGACATCGTTGTTTTTTGTATGCGTTTCTATATCCAAGATGTCGTACGAAAGGTTTCTTACGTCTCCCGGCCTTAAAATAAAATTCCCCTCCCCTCTGTACTTGTAACACGGCTAGCTATAGCAATGGGTTAATACTGCAATAGTATGCTTATTCAAAAAAATGGCTCTGAGCACTATGGGACTTAACATCTATGGTCATCAGTCCCCTAGAACTTAGAACTACTTAAACCTAACTAACCTAAGGACAGCACACAACACCCAGCCATCACGAGGCAGGGAAAATCCCTGACCCCGCCGGGAATCGAACCCGGGAACCCGGGCGTGGGAAGCGAGAACGCTACCGCACGACCACGAGATGCGGGCTATGCTTATTCAGCACATGTAACAATTGCGTAAGTGCCAGAAGTGCAACAATGCGATATTGACTTGCTTTGTGACTCTCTTTCTCTTGAATAAATCATTATATTCTGAAATTGTGATTATTTGTTTGTCTGTACATGCACATCACATGACCGGTTTCTGCCGCATTCCGATAATTCCTTCGTGTGGCGTCGTTTGTTTTGTCTTAGGGTGTATAAACTGGAATACCGAGCCGCCAAAAGTTCGTAAGACTTGGATTGTTCCTCGGGAACGAAAATACATGTAAAGTTGGTGATCGTTTGTAAGGAATTTGCTCCTTCATTCTCAACAGTTCAGAAATTGTTCTAACGAAGAAGAGCAGAACACTTTTTCTGCTGCCAAGCGACTCATGTGCTGGTATTTGATTCCATGCTGTTTCAGCTCTCTGCCACAGTTTTCTGACCAGAGCAACAGTCGAACACTTTCTGTACTGACATATGTCAGAACAGCACGGCCAACATGCTGTCTTGTGTTATCTTCTTGAAACATAGCGTCACCGAAGATAGGACACAACCGCTGCTTTAGCACATGGAAAATGCCGCGACTGGTGCTGCATTTACAGGCTACGCGAACCAAAGGAGATAGTATCATGTACCCCGTACCATCATGCCTATTCCCGGGCCTTATGGCGATGGCGAATGCAATCTGACAAAGTTGGTTCTCCTCAGAACCTCTGCATGCGGAAACGTCCATCGTTGATGCTGTGTGCGGCACCGAGATTCGTCTGAAAAGTTGATGTTGTGCCTCTTCCGTGTTGTCATTGGTTGCACCATTGTCGGCGCACCATTCTCTGTTGCCAGATCGAGGGACTCCACAATAATTATTACCACAGCAACAGTCGATGGTGCTCGAGATGTTGCCGCATTGTCTGTGTATATAACGGTTCTGCTACAAACAAGTCCATTTTCTGACTATCGTTATTTATTTATTTATCATAGTCTATTTTCTTAATGTCAACAGTGGACAGTTACAAATAGAATCACATGTATGTGAATTTTCATGATAATTTATTTTTCGTCGCTGTTTTTTTTATTCTGAACATGAATTAAGAATACAGCGTCTACAATCCTATTCTTTCCTAACTTTTGTTTCTTGCTACTACTGGCACTCAACTTCTAGATGCCTACCTATGCGCTTTTCTATATGCTTTTTTCCTATGGCACCTTGTCCTACTCTCTTAGCTATAGATTTTCATTATTTCAAATTATCTTGACTAATTTTACAATTATCTTTAAGCCTACTGCTGTTAGTACTGTCACAACGGCATATACACTGATAAGCCAAAATATATGACCACTGCCCACCTCGAAGTTGGATGCCACCTAATGGCGTTGCGGGCACGTGACGCGGTAAGAAAAATATGTAAGCGAAGCAGACACGTAGGGGGACCACTCTCGCGAAGATATCGGCTGCAAATGGGGAAATCCATTGAGATGGTCAGATTATTATTACGTAGAGCCCGTGAACGAGTACCTCGAAAACGACGGAGCTGGTCGAATGTTCACGTGCTACTGTCATGAACATCTACAGAAAGACGGAGGACAGTGAAACTACCACTGCCGGCCGGAGTGGCCGTGCGGTTCTAGGCGCTACAGTCTGGAGCCGAGCGACCGCTACGGTCGCAGGTTCGAATCCTGCCTCGGGCATGGATGTGTGTGATGTCCTTAGGTTAGTTAGGTTTAATTAGTTCTAATTTATAGGCGACTGATGACCTCAGAAGTTAAGTCACATAGTGCTCAGAGCCAATTGAACCATTTTTTTTTTTTTTTAACCACTAGGTGCTAAATGGTTTGACGTCCACGACTCTTCACAGAACGTGGAGTTCTGAGGCTTGTTTGCCCTCCAAAATAGGATAGATGGTGATCTATGGCATCTCTGCCGAAAGGACACAATGCTGGTGCACACACAAGTGTTTCGGAACACTCCGTCGATCTTACATTTTTGAACGTGGAGTTCCTCAGCAGACTACCCCTACGTGTTCACATCGTCAATTACTATTGAAATGGGCGCGAGACCATCGGGCTTCAACCGTCGATCAATGGAATCGTGTCGGCTCTTCGGGTGAATCACATTTTTGCTACAGTAGTTCGATGGTCGTCTCCAGAAACGCCGTCATCGCGATGAACGGCAGCTAGAAACGTGCAGCGCGCCACTGACGAAGCCTGGTGGGAGCATAATTATGCTATGGGAGAGTTTCTCCTGTGCTTGCATGGGGTCTGTGGTAGGAATCGAAGACGCGCTGACAGCTGCGAACCACCCTGCATCCATTTATGCTTGATGTCTTCCCCGACGGCGATCTCACCTGTTGGGAGTATAATTGTCCGTCACTCGGAGCCCGAACAGAGCTGCAGTGATTTTAGGGACATTGTAGTCAACTCTCGTTGATTTCTCGGCAACCAAATTCGCCTGATGTAAATCCTATGGAACCCATTTGCGTCGCTATTGGGCGCCATCACCGTGTACGCAAATCGCCGGCCCGTTATTTACGCGAATTCCATGATCTGTGCATAGACTTATAATGCCACATATTTCCACAAACCTACCAAAAATTTTCAGATCCCTTATACGTAGAATCAGTGATGTATTTCGTTGCGAATGCGGACAAACAAGCTATTAATGAGGTGGTCATAATGCATTTGCTCAACAATGTACTACTACTACAATAACAAACAATACAACTATTATAATTATAAAAGTCCCTGTTCCTGTTGTCACCACTAGATTTTTCTTGAGCAACTACTACTGCCGCTTCTCTATCAGTAATACCGGACGGTTATATTTAAGGTGCAGCTACTCACAGAGGTCCAGTATGGGCTGTAATTATCGGAAGGCAGCGCAGCTTGGTAGATTTTTTAATGCGTTAATGCGGAGCCGATTTACACTGGGAAAAATTAGTTCCAGTTTTTGAGAACATGTGCAAATGTGGCGCTGTAAATACAAGAAAGACGTATAGAAATGTTTTTTTAATGTAATGGATTAGGAACGGAACGTGGGCAGAAAAGGTCAAAGAAGTGAGAAAGGCATAATTTTCTTTTTATTATTGACGGCTGTTTACACAGTTTATTTAATATGAGCGCCGGAGACGTCAACGAGACGCCAGATTTGCACCTGGAGGCTAAAATTAGAACTAACGTTTTTCCACAGAAAACTGGTTCCGCATTAACACGTTAGAATATCTACCAAGTTTCGCTGCCAGAAGATAATTACAGCTCACATTGGACGTCTGTGAGTAGCTGCAGTTTAATTGTAACCACCCGAACTAATACTGATGCTACTACTATTACATATGACTGTGTTAAGGTCATTGACTCTCAGAGAACAGTCACTTCTTTTTTACTGCTTTACTACCATCAGAATGTAACTACTTTCTACCTACGTTCCGTACGAGTTCGGCAACACCGTCGGGTTCAGCAGTATTTTGCTACCTCCACACAGCATGGCGACGGATTAGAACACGTCCTTATTTTCACTGATTCTTCCTGATCTTGTTGGGCATACTTGTGGCCACCTCGCTTCACTCTTCCGTTACTAAGTCAAGCGATCCTAAGGCCGTACGCATCTGTGCTGTGGGGTTTGTTGATTATAGTTACGCCTTGCTTTTCCTGAGACAGCATCAGCTTCCTGAGTCAAGAACGTACATGAAGTGCTTACACGATCTTGCACGCCCAAGCGAATAATACATCTGACCTTTCAAGCACTGTCTGCGTGGGACCGTTGAGATCATACATGGCATTGAGTACGGCCCTCCTGAACCAGAGATTCCATATCAATGTGAAAGTTGTGGGACCCCAACCAACACGAGCAGCAATATCGTGGAACGATACACCGCACTCTCGAGAAGGCGCTGTCCCCCCACTGTCCAATTCCAACACATGCTGCATACTTCCAATTGAGAGTGTCCATTCATAATGTTTCCTTTAGAAGAAATTCCTGTTACCTACTTTGGGCATTTGCTCTTAAACGGTAATATGGGGACTATTTTTTTCAGCCTCTGATCGATTTCCAAATGGAAACCACAGGGAAAATAAAAAAAAATATTTGTTTTGCAATATTTAGCTACACCTTCCAGATACTTCTCCACATAGTCGCCACGCAGACATTTATCGTAGCGTGGTACCTGCTTCCCAATACCCTTTTCATAGAAGGGAGCCGCCTGCGGTTTCCACCAATTCCCTGCTGTGCGCTGTATATCGTTGACTGTTACAAAATGCTTTCCTCATACACAGCAGTTCATAAGAGCTAAGAAATGAATATCAGAGAGAAAAATGGTTCAAATGGCTCTGAGCACTATGGGACTTAACATCTGTGGTCATCAGTCCCCTAGAACGTAGAACTACCTAAACCTAACTAACCTAAGGACATCACACACATCCATGCCCGAGGCAGGATTCGAATATCAGAGAGAACCAAGTCTGCATGTATGGTGGGTGTTCAGACACCTCCCACCGAAAACGCTATAGGAGCATCCTCAATGCACCTGCAGTATGCAGCCAAGAATTGAGAATTGTCATGAAGAAGGAAACACATGGCAGTTGCGTTATGTCGGGTGCATGAAATCAGGCGAAACTCCTCAGCAGAATTTCGCACTTGACGGGAGACATTATTTTCTAGGCATCTTTACGTGCTCATATGCGCTCAGAAATGAGAAGTGCAACCTGACGCGATACACGGGCATATTAGGAACTCTGTGCACCTCATCTGCGCAAAGGTTTCGCAAGCAACTGGAGACTGAATAAAAATATCCCTCGTAATGTGAACATCTAAACATGTAGTACACTTGATGCAAATTTGATGTTTGTTGCATTCTGCCTTGATGGCGTTGCAGTTTTAACGACCAGCCGAGAGCACAATACCCGAGAGGCCACTGTACGTGATAGAGTACCCGTTATATTCTATATCGAATATGTGGCAGAATAGTCAGCCCTTCTTGCAAAAGTCGATCTTACGCAAGTCGCTAAGACAATCGGGCATCATACTAGTTTGGAAAAACACACAGATGGTTCCATTCTTGAAGAAGGGTCTCAGTAAACGTATGCAGAACTACAGACCTAAATTATTCACTACAGTTTTCTGTAGGATTATAGAACAAATTTTGTGCTTGTGTTTTTTGTATTGAAGCCCACAGTAGCTATCAACATAAGTTCTACAAACCCCGGTCATACGAAACTGAACATTCTCTGCACGTCCGTGAGATGAAGCAGGCTTTAAATGCAGATTGTTGTGTTTCATGACTTCTGGAAAGTGTAAAAGCGTCAGCTAGTAAACTAAATGCGTTTTTTAGGAAGTGTTGGTATACTTATGTGGTTGTATTGAATGCTTCCTGGTAAAAACAACGCCTCAGTGCATTTTAATGAGGATAGCTCGTCAGATGCGAAAGTACCGTCCGATGCATTTCAAGCAAGTGTGATAGTACCGTTGTGGGTCACTGTATATGAAAATGAATTAAGAGAATGTTTTTAGCACGCTGAAGCAGTTATTAGGTGACTCACTTGTAAAAGGGCAGTTCACGCTGTTAGAAGATTGTCACGATATGCAACAGAACTTGCAGATGATTAGCTTTTGGTACAATCAAAACATTTTTAAATGCTCGATTAGCGAGCAGAGATTTCAATCCGTTACATTCGTCAAATATTGAAGAAAATTTGCACAGCTCAGTTTCAGGTTGAACTACCACATAAAGCTAACTGCGGAAGCTACAGATATCAAAGATTTATCAGAAGAATTTTGAGGAAGTGTGGCACGTGCCCTAAGGAAGTCGCCTACAAAAATCATTTTCGACAAATTGTTAAGTATTGCTCTTCATTCCAGAACCCTTACCGTATAGGATTAAAAGGGGTAATTAAAAGGGATGATTTTCTTCACAGCAGATGACGGCTCTGGAATTCTTTTACCTCAATTGGGACCATATCCGATATTATCCAGATGGTCTCTGACTGGTATTCTTGATGCCTAATGATGCAAGAGTGGATGAACTAGGTCTAACATTTTATGGCACCAAATGGTATTTTAGACCGACAGAGAGAGAGGGGGCGAGGGGGAGAATTCAAGATTCAACAATAACAACGCTATTAGTCTCGAGTTCATTTAGTTAGCAGGAGGAGTCACAGAATTTCGCAGGAATACCCAGTGCGGGGCGAAATACGTAAGAGGTTGCGCGCCTCTTAAGATTCACGAAGCTTGAATTTCAATACGATTTGTATCTCTCCATAACGACTACAAAGAAGAAAGCAGATACATTTAGGTGTATACACTGTTTCATCAAAAGAATCCGAACAGTCCTATGAAATGTGGAACTGACCACTAGATGTCACGAGAGATGGATCCGCCAATATAAAAGCAAGTGGGGGTGTTGTGTTGTCCATGACAAACAGTAAGGGCAGAAGGGGTCGGTTAGGAGAGATCAATGACTTCGAATATGGAAGAGTCATTGGATGTCACCTGAGTAATAAATCCATCTGGGACATCATCCCTTCTAAACCGTCGTGCACTGCGGTGAGTGGATGTAAAAAATCTCATGAAATTAGAGGAAGGAATCACCTGTGGGTTCCAAAGTGCTGACGCGGTCAAGCTAGCACGATGATTGTGCGTATGGACTTAAAAAGAATGGCGTATAATGGTGAGCAACTCCTTGTACGGGATATATTTTTGTAGTCAGTGCTAAGCTATGCTTGAGATGGGTTAAAGAGTCACGCCACAGACAGTGATGACTAGAAACGAGTGATTTGGAGTGTTGAATCACACCATACCCTGTGACAATCAGATGAACGGGTTTCGGTCTGGCGAATGCGTGGCGAAATTTACCTATTCTGTGTAGTGCCAACAGTGAATTACGGAGGAGGTGATGATTCGGTATGGAGATGGTTTCGTGGTTATGGTGTGATCCCCGTACTGCACTTCAGAAAATGCTATATGCGGAAGGATACGAACATATTTTACGTCATTGTGTACTGCGTACAGTAGAAGAACAGTTCGGAGACGAGGACTGTGCCAGCATGGTAATGCACCCTGTCATAAAGCATCATCTTGAGACGGGGATTTGTGAACGAAAACATTATTGAAATGGACTGACCGGCTCAGAATCCCGACCTGAGCCCAATGGAACACCTTCTAGATGCGTTGGTTGATTTCGCTCCAGATCTGAGCACCCGACATTGCCACCTCCTCTGGTTGCGGCTTTTGATGAAGAATGGGCTGGCATTCCTTCACATAAACTCATATACCTCACTGAAAGTGTCCCAAGCATAGTCCAAGCCGTCATAAAGGTGAAGGGTGCTCGCACCCGATATTAATGTCCACTAGTAGGTGTGGTGATAAATTCGATCAGATAATGTACATTGGCATTCCGACAACTTTCTACCTGCAGACCATGAGCAACAACAGAGTCTGGTGCACTCATTGCGTTTCCCTTGAAATTAATTTACTTGGACGACGTCACAAAGTTGTACACACGTTGAAAAGAACGGATGCTTAATGTGGTATTTGACGATATGCAAACCAAGCTGTATTAAAAGGCTAGAGTCGCAGGCATTTCAGAAGGAAGAGTAACGTGCATTTTACACGAAGAATTACTCATGGTAACTACGTTTTCGTTATTAGACAACTCACCACTGTATCGAGACTAAATGATTTATAGAGACAGACCATAATGGCCTGAATCCAATGCGCGAGCAACGTTTCTCGCGAACTGTATTTCAATGCTACGTTCATCTTTTCTTCTGTCAAATCTGTTGGCTCGAATCTCTAAGCTTATTTCAAATTCTACGAGCAACGTCTCGTCACTGTCGTAATTATATTACGAGATAGATCTGTGGATGTGGCAGCTTGAGATGTCACTGACCCAAATTCCAATGAAATTGTATGGGGGGACAATGAAGAGCAAGCAAGGTATTTCCCTACGCGACGAAAAGTAGAACTTGGAACTTCTTTCAACTGATACTGGCGCACATTTTCTGGGTTTCACGATTATCGACTAAATGAAAACATGTTAGGTTTTTTCCTCGTTATTTTGTCAGTTTGTAACCAAAGAATTTCTCCTTTGAGAAATCAAAGTTACAAGTACACCTACGAACAGATCAACATGCCTTGAACGCACTCGTGCTTAAATAAGAAAGATAGTGCTGAATTTGATGAAACATATCTAAACTGCAGAAAGAATATATAAGACACGAACACTTCATTCCAAACAAAGAATATTGTTAGAATTTGGGACATGTCTCAGATACATAAAACAGAGATGTTAATAAAACAGTGATTTCCCCGAGAAACAATACAGTTCATGTAACGGTGTAACGAAGTCTGAGCTCCACTGGGAGTAGTTCCGATTCTCCTTGCTAAACTGTCCTTAGGACAGCGAACTACAACACGACTCTCGAGAGTACTGTATGGGGGATCGGGTATAGTAATCTGTCAATGTTTCTCCATCGAAGTTTCACCACTATGTATCGACCCTTTTCGACCCAGATGCCTGTCTAAGCTATTGTATCTCGTTCTAAGCACAGTAAATGACTCTCCACTGGCAATAATGTAGTTACTCGCTACGTGCATGCAGAATGGAGATCTGTGTGGTGGTGTAACGGCAGTTTTTTGCAGCACTGCTGCGGTAAAACGTACTTAGCTTCCATTACCTTCTCGGGTAATCAATGCTTTTGAAACTTATTCATAACTGATAGAAGTTAGCTTAAATGATGTCAAACATATTTTATCACATTTACTACAAGAAAAGTATAGAATCGTTCCATGTAATCTCTTAGAAATAAATAAGACGTTCAGAAACTACTTCGTGGAGTGTATTTCTACATCCAAGAAACACATTTATGAAAAAAATTTCAATTTTAATTCGTTCTGTTGCTGTTTCGATTAAACTAACTGTCAATGGACTATTTCACAAAGTCAGAAAGAAGTAAGCGATAGAAACAATGTTTCAAAAAGTCTGTTAACCATCGTTGAGATGCTTAACGTCTAAAGATTTGAGGTAATTTCAGTAGTACAACCATTGGACAAAACTCTCTCTCTCTCTATTCAATTAACTATATGTTAAGTGTTAGAGCCGGAAGAACGTAAATGAATGACTCCATCACATACGTTTTCTGTGAACCAGCTGAGCTTCCGTTTTGGAATTTCAGTAATTTGTTTTTCGTAATTTATTATCTGATCCAGTAATATTCCAGTTTCGCTTGTTTGCCATACTAAGACAAAAGCAAAATGTCGGTAGTTACGCCATATGATACATGAGCTCCCTAACCAGGGATACGTTTCGCAACGTGAGGTTTTCTATTTGTAAAACGTGTTGCAGCAAACATCCCTGAACAGTCCATCTAAAGACGAAATATTGACCATAAAGGAACAAATGAACTTAAAGCGTTTACTTAATAATGATAGGCCTTCATTGCGGAAGAGCCTCTGAAAAATAGTAGAAAAAAATCTGGCCGCTGAAAACACAACGGCTCGTGTCACTTACAGACTGATAACAAGGTCATCCAAGGATCCTTGACTTGTCCGAAAACAGATAACATCAGTGTTCATTTTAGAAGCCTTTTGGGAAATCTTCTTGATTAGAAAATCAGCCACACACAGTGTCAATTTACACTCTTAATATTCACCACGCTTCATACAGAATTATTATGGAGTAAGGTTTATTGTTTTCTTATTTCTTTAGTTTCAGGCCACACGGTGAAGGTGATGACGAGAAAGGAATCTGTTTATGAAGTAATGAAAAGCTTCGTCTACTAAAATAATCTGCGTGTGGCCTTCATTTTATTGCGGTACGTACTCCAATAAAAAGAAGGTCACTAACACGTTATTTTAGTAGAAGAATCTTTTCGTTACTTCATAAACGGATTCCTTTCTCGTCATCACCTTCACTGTTTCGCCTGAAACTGAAGGAATAAGAAAACAATAAGCCTTTCACCATAAAAATTCTGTATGAAGCATGGTGAATAATAAGAGTGTAAATTTGGCTCTGTGTGTGGCTTTTTTTCTAATCGCAAAGATGTCCTTAGAAAATCATTAGAAGCAATATTTTACAATTACATTAACAACTGCACAATATGTAAACTAAGCTATATAGAACCTCCGAAACTATACTGTCTAGGGCTTATTGTAATGGAAATTAGTTTACAGACTGCTGAACTGTGAGAGCAAAGTAATATAATATAAACGAAAGGAAGAAATATATATAGGAAAAGGATTTAATGTCTCTTCAGCGTCGGAACACAAATTCGGATTACGGAAGGACAGCGGGGTTGGGGGAATCTTCTTCGTCCCTTTCGAAGAACGGTCCTGCCGTTTCCCTTAAGGGAAACCACACAAAACATAAATCTGCATCGCCAGACGGAAAACTGAGCCCCTGTCCTCGAGAATGCATGTCCAGTGTCAGTGAAAGATGAGAAAACATAAGCAAATTTTGGGCCAGTCTAATTATTAAATAACAGGAGTATACCACACCAACATTTTTTATTCAGAGTCTTGTTTTAATTATACATGTGCACGATATGGTTTAGTCCAGCAATTTCAGTCCTTAAGTACAGAATCGGAGCCGTCTAAAAGTAATATCTAATGTATTGTCAAGGAGTAAGCATAAAGTCGTGACACAGATATGAGTACTGTGGTTGACCCGACCCAATTTACTGCGAGTCGCAGGTACTTTCAGACAACTCATACTTCAGGGAAGCAGCAGAGAGTAACCCTATACTCCAACTTCAAGGCACTTCTGCCGGTATATTCCAAAGAGACGAACTCAGATCACTTCCCACAAGCTAAATTAAAAGCTAATGTTCCGCTACGAAAGGACTCAAATGACTCAGTGATGACGCAGAGTAACTGGATGGAAAAACTGTCATCTATACTCGCCAGTGGGCGCGCGTAGCCTCCTAGAACAATGAAATCTTGTTGAAAAGGAAGATCCACTATGACCGAAGCTGCATGGAATCCAATATCCCTGAGACATATCTAAGAGTTCCATTTGATGTCACGATAAGTAGAAACTCCTGTCGTCGTTCGGGCAACGTCACGATATACTATATCTGTTAGTTTCTTTCACAGAATCTGCGTCATTTCTTCCTCTTGTGCAATTTCTGCGTATGATGAGTATTTGCTCAAAGGTCCTAGTGATGGGTTTCTTTGCGTCACTGTGCGATCTGCCTTGCTTACGGGAGACGATGTTTTGTGAAAGTGGTTTTAGAGAACTGTTCAGTACAGTAATGGAACAAGTTTTGAAAAGTACCGTGACGTGGGCCGAATTACGAGAGGAGCTTTAACTTATCGTGACAATGATTTTGAGTTCTAGATGTGTTACTGGATTATTAGATCCATATAGTTTCTAAAACAGTGCACCATCGTTTTAAGTAATTATCAAGGTATATCAACACGCCTGTTATCTATATGCTAAACCGTACACGTATGCAATCATCTATACGATTTTTTTATGCTAAAAGAAACTCAGGAACAAGCGTGATTAATATGACACAGGACTGTGGTCCGACTGTGAGTTGCCCTTGTAGAAGTTCTATATCAGTTATCTAATAGTGCATTACTTGTGGCACTGTCACTCTATTTTTCTTCACTGCTGTCATTCTAGTTTTTATCAATGCTGTCATTCCGTTTTTCTTCATTATTAGGTGATTACGATCATTGAATATTGGTTTTTGAGAGTTTTTACTCTTCGTTCTGCATGTTATCTTCACGTTATACACTATTATCAGTGTTGTTGAGGTTGCCATGTAGTTTCTTTCGTGATGTTTGATAATTTGGTTTTCTACACGTGACATTCATAGACTGCTCGGTAAAGTGGCACAACTGAAACACATGAAATGTTATTTCATCTTCTTACATAAATTAATAAAAGACTTACTTAACTTTGACACAGATATTAGCCACAGGACTGCTCGATAAGTTGCTACTTTTATTGACTGTTAAAGCATCACCTGATGCACAAACTAACCAACCACCGTCGTCTTGCAATACAATGTTCCACATTTAAATGAACAAGTCCATCAGAAACTTTAACTATCACGTTGGTCCTAGGTTCTGATACTGACTCTTTCAGATGAGGTCACAAACTGGGCAGAGCTCTTGCTACTTCAACACTATATTGAGTTCAGTGTGAGGGCGCTGCTATGTTAAGAGGGGAGGCGTGGTCTTCTGGGGCGCCTTCCATACGTCATTGCAGATTGCAGTGTGCCCTCGCTAATATCTGTGGTATGGATTCGCGTTGTCAACTTTGGTGTGGCAACGCGATCTCCATACGAAACCACAGCCTTCATACCAAATCTGCCTGCTAAAATTCAACATAAAATTTTCACCGTTTAAAATCCTACCAAAATTCGGCGATTTCTTATAAGCTTACCTGATAAAACATTGGTCACTCACCCAAAGGAGCATAATATTTGCTTTGGACTGCCGTAGATGGTGCAGAACTGTACCAGGTGGTCATGTCACCATCCCTCGTTGAGGTAAGTTATCGCAGTTAAAGTGGTTTGTACGTGCCAGTCGGTTGCATGGAATCAGCATAGTAAGATGAGCCGACTGGAGACGGGACAAAATGGCGAAAGTTATTAAGTTTGCACGTGTCTGTAGCCACATCATGAGTGAAGTTTCCCAATGTCGTGGAGCATGACCAACGTGTCTACAAGAAATGGTGTACTGCTCAATAGCATGTGATGCGGCGTAATAAGACTGGTCGTAAAAACATCATAACCGCCAGGGACCAGAGAGGAGTGAATGGGGAGGCATTTAATGGGCACTTGGAGCGAATACATCGCAAAAGGCCTTTTTCCACGGCTGCACATAAAGCTGCACATCTTGAATGGGCCAATCAATACAGAAACTGGAGACGACTTGCGATTCTGCCTCTTTTTCAGATGAGGCAAGGCGTCCAGTGGAACAGTGAAACGACGGTCAAATGAGGCGTTTAAACCGCAAAAGATAAAAGGTGTAGGTGAGGCAGGAGATGGTTCTGTGGGTGTTATTTGTACAGTGACTTGGGTCCAGTCAGTCAGATTACCGTGAACATGAACCGTAATGATTATTTCAACATTCTCTGTGAGCAGTTCTTACCTTTTCTTCTCTACAGTGCAGTCACATTAATGTGATCACCACCTATGTTCGACGTCAATGTGCAATAAACACTCACAGACGGCAGATGGCAGCACTGTCAGTGAAAGGTATATAAAGCGTGTCGGTGGGACGCAGTTAACAGTGCAGTCGTTGTCGTGTTTCTGATACGGGGCGACTTACCTGACGTCCAAAAGGGCATGACCATTTGCTTTCCGGCCAAAGGTAGAAGCATTTTAGAAACGGCTAGGTTCGTGAAGTATTCATTGCCTCCGTGGTTAAAGCATACCGTTCATTGGAAAATGGCGCTATCCAAAACCGGCGTGGAGCCAGCTGTGGTTCACCACGGGCCATAGATGACAGGGATGAACGACGGCTGCGGAGAGGTGTGCGGGTGTATCAGAGTGCAACTGTTGAGCAACTGAACGCTGAGATGAACCTATGGGCTGCTAGAAGTGTTTCTCAATCACCGTTCAGCGAACGTCGCTTCGTGTGGGCCTCCGCAGCAGTTACGCAATTGCGACTACAAGTAACAATATCCCTCTATATGGAGAGACGTTTGAAAAATCTGCAATAATCAGAAAGTAAGACCTGAATGAATCCCGACTCAACAGCATATGTATAACAGTGTCGAGGCGACTAAATTAAAAAAAAAAAAGGCTCAAATAGCTCTAAGCACTATGGGACTTAACATCTGACGTCATCAGTCCCCTAGACTTAGAAATACACTACTGGCCATTAAAATTGCTACACCACGAAGATGACGTGCTACAGACGCGAAATTTAACCGACAGGAAGAAGATGCTGTGATATGCAAATGATAAGCTTTTCAGAGCATTCACACAAGGTTGGCGCCGGTGGCGACACCTACAACGTGCTGACATGAGGAAAGTTTGCAACCGATTTCTCATACACAGACAGCAGTTGGCCGGCGTTGCCTGGTGAAACGTTGTTGTGATGCCTCGTGTAAGGAGGAAAAATGCGTACCATCACGTTTCCGACTTTGATAAAGGTCGGATTGTAGCCTATCGCGATTGCGGTTTATTGTATCGCGACATTGCTGCTCGCGTTGGTCGAGATCCAATGACTGTTAGCAGAATATGGAATCGGTGGGTTCAGGAGGGTAACACGGAACACCGTGCTGGATCCCAACGGCCTCGTATCACTAGCAGTCGATATGACAGGCATCTTATCCGCATGGCTGTAACGGATCGTGCAGCCACGTCTCGATCCCTGAATCAACAGATGGGGACGTTTGCGAGACAACAACCATCTGCACGAACAGTTCGACGACGTTTGCAGCAGCATGGACTATCAGCTCGGAGACCATGGCTGCGGTTACCCTTGACGCTGCATCACAGACAGGAGCGCCTGCGATGGTGTAGTCAACGACGAACCTGGGTGCACGAATGGCAAAACGTCATTTTTTCGGATGAATCCACTTTCTGTTTACAGCATCATGATGGTCGCATCCGTGTTTGGCGACATCGCGGTGAACGCACATTGGAAGCGTATATTCGTCATCGCCATACTGGCGTATCACCGGCGTGATGGTATGGGGTGCAATTGGTTACACGTCTCGGTCACCTCTTGTTCGCATTGACGGCACTTTGAACAGTGGACGTTACATTTAAGATGTGTTACGACCCGTGGCTCTACCCTTCATTCGATCCCTGCGAAACCCTACATTTCCGCAGGATAATGCACGACCGCATGTTGCAGGTCCTGTATGGGCCTTTCTAGATACAGAAAATGTACGACTGCTGCCCTGGCCAGCACATTCTCCAGATCTCTCACCAATTGAAAACGTCTGGTCAATGTTGGCACAGCAACTGGCTCGTCACAATACGCCAGTCACTACTCTTGATGAACTGTGGTATCGTGTTGAAGCTGGATGGGCAGCTGTACCTGTACAAGCCATCCAAGCTCTGTTTGACTCAATGCCCAGGTGTATTAAGGCCTTTATTACGGCCAGAGGTGGTTGATCTGGGTATTGATTTCTCAGGATCTATGCACCCAGATTGCGTGAAGATGTAATCACATGTCAGTTCTAGTATAATATTTTGTCCAATGAATACCCGTTCATCATCTGCATATGTTCTTGGTGTAGCAATTTTAATGGCCAGTAGTATACTTAAATCTAACTAACCTAAGGACATCACACACGTCCATGCCCGAGGCAGGATTCGAACCTGCGACCGTAGCAGCAGCGCGGTTCCGGACTGAAGCGCCTAGAACCGCTCAACCACAGCGGCCGGCGACTAAATTACTGGCAGGTGGTCCAAAAGCAACCTCTCTTTTATAATTGGGGAGATCTGATTTACGCCAAGCTTATTCTGCGAAAAGAAATTAGAACAAAGTGAAAACGTGAATCAAGTTGAAGTGCTTCTTACTGAAGGCTCAATATCAGCATGCGAGTAAGTACTGGGGAAGGAGTTTATCATACCGTGACATTTCAGCTCATTCGGGGGTGCTAATCCGTCAGCGATGCGTGTTTGAAACCATTTATATTTACACCTGTACTGTGTCAACCACTGTGAAAGTTGTGGCTAAGGACACTTCTTCTTGTGCAGTATATTACAATTTCCTCCCGTTGCGTTTGATTATGGATCTTCGGAAGACTGTCTGTTTAAATGACTTTATGCTTGCTGTAACTAGTCAAATATATTCCCTGCAAGAGGCTAGATTCTACAGTCATTCTTGAATCTTCGTAAATCGGCTTTCACAGTACAGCTGGCGTCTGCCTTCAATAGTCTACAAACACATACGTTTCAACGTTTCTCACCCCTGTGCGTCAAACAAATCTGAGATCATTCGTATTGCCCTTCTCTGTATACCTTCGACATCCCAGGATAGTCCTCTTTGGTATGGGTCCCTCACACTTGAGAAGGGACGCAGTGGTTTGTAAGCAGTGTCCTTCGTAGAATGACTGCATTTTCCTAGCATCTTACGAATGAACCGAAGTCTTACACTTGATGTACTTATGATTCAGCTTATCTGAACATTCAATTCGATAGCCCCACAAATTATTGCCGTCGTCGTCGTCGTTGTTGTTGCGATATTCAGTCCTTTGACCGGTTCGATGTAGCTCTCCATGCTAATCTATCCTGTACAAGAGACTTCATCTCCAGATAACTACTGCAACCTCCATACATCTGAACTCCTTACTTCAATCATCTCTTGGTCCCCCTCTACAATTTTTGTCCCCGACACTTCCCTACAACACTAAACTGATGACCTCTTTATGTCTCAGAATACAGCCTATCAAACGATCCCTTCTTTGCTCCTCAATTCTTCTCAGTATCCCCTCATTAGTTACATGTTATACCCATCTAATTTTCAGAATTTTTTTGTAGTACCACATTTCAAAAACTTCTATTCTCTTTTTGTCTGAGCTGTTTATCATCCGACAACGACATGATTATTCGAGTATATGCACTAAATAGCTGCTTATAATAAGTAATCTTTATTTGCAGCAGACTGTTTCGGCTTTATCGCCATTTTCAAGTACCTGCGATTACAATTTTGGTGAGAACAGGTATGGATGTCAGTGTCATTTATATTAAAGTTGCTGTGTTGTACTCACATCTAGATTGATGTGACGTTCATATTACGTCGTTATTGGACTGTCTGAGGCATTCAACGAATTCCAAAAAGTATATGAGAAATTTGGGACTTACGCTAAGTCGTAAAACAAAACAAAAGCATCCATCTAGTCACATCGTGACCCCACTGGTATCAAAATAGTTTCACCAAGGAAGAGTGTACTATGGTTCCTCCTTTCATTCGTCGCACGATGATCAAAATTACAAATAAGGAAATAAGTGTACATAATGATAGAAAATCAAATATAATATTCTCAACAGAAGAAAGCGGAATAGACATGACGAGATACTTATACGACCCTACATACAATAGGGGAACGAACACGTTCCTCTTGTAACAGCAGTCTACCGGTCGCAGGGGGAACGAAACTTCCCTACTGATTGAAGGAAGGTCAGTTCATTCCCATTTTCAAGAACGGCAGTCGCATATATGCACGCATCTACGGCTATGTAGTTATCGCCGATGTGTTGGAGAATTTTGAACACGTTTTAAGAGTTCAGCTTAAGCACTCATCATCGTAGGCTTTCTGCATCATTTGGTGTGACACTATAAAGGTATTCTTCAGTTTCACGCAAAATTTAATGCAGATGCGTTGCTCCTCTGATTCTGTTAAGGATTTTTATATGTAAAGGTTTTTATTTTTATTTTTTTTTATTGTTTTTAAATTACCGCTACCAGTCACAAACTTTGTCAACTATTGTATTACTTATTTTTTTAGCGACATGTTTCGAGGGAATACTTCATCTTCAGGCTAAATGGCATTACAAAAACAATTTTACAATAAGGTCATACTGCTGTTACATAGTCTTTTCGTAAATGCTGTAGTCATTTTTGTTTTCCTGGCGTAGCAATCTCGTTGTGATGCACTGAGATGTTTCCATTTTCGTGGCTCTCTAGATCACTGTTCACAAATTTTCACTAACATAGCAGTAACTTGGAAACACGATCACAAACAGTTCTGTCTAACTCTGCTATCTCGAAATTCGCAAACTTTGCGACACAACGTTGTACTCAATACAGCACTGAACAACAAATAACAGTTATCCAACAATGAAAATGGCAACAGTTACCATTAAACACTGGCGTGTGCAAGGATGCCAACTGCATTTCGCTCCGCCGGCCGAAGTGGCCGTGCGGTTAAAGGCGCTGCAGTCTGGAACCGCAAGACCGCTACGGTCGCAGGTTCGAATCCTGCCTCGGGCATGGATGTTTGTGATGTCCTTAGGTTAGTTAGGTTTAACTAGTTCTAAGTTCTAGGGGACTAATGACCTCAGCAGTTGAGTCCCATAGTGCTCAGAGCCATTTGAACCATTTTTTTTGCATTTCGCTCCAACGCACCATTGGCGTGAAATTACGAATGTTCCGGATTTTTTTGAACAGACCTCGTATGCTCGCGAATTATCCGGAGAACGAAAATCATCAGTGAAGATTTAACCGGAAACGAATTCCGACGTTTGAATGCCGCCATGAACTTTAACATTCTCAGAGTTGCCAGGAAGCTGTCGGAGGTTCCAGGATTGGCACACTGGCCCGTTCTGCTTATGTGCAGCGACGATGGGAGCAGTGTGCCAGTGGGCGGGTTATCTGGCCGGCGCTGCTCCCGCAGATAGTTACGCGACCTCGACATAGTGCTTCAAGGTCGCCCTAGCCGAAATCACGCCTGCGGTCGCGCACCCCGATAAAACTGCGCTAGGTCAGCCGTCTCACGCACCTTCTACTCCCAGCTGGGGCCTAAAGATCAGGTACTGATAATCCGTGTGTCCAAACCTAATTGCAGTAGGAAGGAAAGCGGGTTATCGTCTAACGTCCCCTAGATGGCAAGGTCATTAGAGGCGGAGCCCAAATTCCGAATACGGAATGGTGGGGAAGGTTCAAAAATGGTTCAAATGGCTCTGAGCACTATAGGACTTAACATCTGAGGTCATCAGTCCCCTAGAACCTAGAACTACTTAAACCTGACTAACCTAAGGACATCACAGACATCCATGCCCGAGGCAGGATGCGAACCTGCGACCGTAGTGGTCACGCGGTTCCAGACTGAAGCGCCCAGAACCGCACGGCCACTCCGGCCGGCTGGTGGGGAAGGAATTCAGGGAAACCATAGGAGCCTATATGTGGATGTCCAGGCGGGGCGCTTAACCGGCGTATCCCTAGTGCCAGTCCAGTGATTCAATACGGGTGAATCAGGAAATGGGTGATGGACATCCTGGCATTGCCTTAAGCAATTAAAACGAGGTCGCAACACGGACCCTGCTTTCAATTGCCGTACGTACGTCGAAATGGCAGGTACTGAGATAACCGATCGCGGAATAGAAAAGCAACTATTAATGGAAAGGCATCAGGGCCAAAGTTTCTACAAAAATTATTGAAAAAAACTTGCGCCCCTTGTATATCAGCAGTTTATTGTAGTTCGCTGGAGCAACGAAGGGTACATAGCGACTGGAAAGAAGCGCAGGTTATTCCAGTTTTCAAGAAGGGTCGTCGGACAGATGCACATAATTATAGGCGTATATCGCTGACGTCAGTCTGTTGAAGAATTACGAAACATGTTTTATGCTGTACAATGATGACATTTTAGAGAAAGATCTTGCAAAACTCAGGTCGCTCTGTTCCTCCATGAGATCAGTAGCGCTGTGGACAACGGCGCTCAGATTGATGCCGCACTCCTTGACTTCAGGTAGGCATTTGACACAGTGCGCACTGCCATTTAGTGAAGAAAACGAGCTTATCGAATATCGGACCAGATATGCGACTGGATACGACTTCCTTACATAAAGAACTCAACACGTCGCTTTTAACGGAAGAAAATGGACAGACTTTCCGGAGTACCCAAAGGAAGTGAGATAGGACCGTTACTGTTTGCTGTGTATATAAATGATGTAGTAGAGAGGGTCGGAAGCTCTTTAAGGGGCTCCGGAAAGGCTCAAAATCGTGAAAAGTTCAATTTTTACTTTTTTGTGTTTTCTGAATCTGCAGACTATTACCTTTTAATAGATATATAATTTATTCAATTCCGAAGACTACAACTATTTTTAAATTTTTTTTTGAAATGTGTTCTACATGGGCGTGACCCACTGTGGCGCTGTTAAACTGCTGTCAAATGGTGTTATTATAAACGTCCGTGTTCATCAGGTACATTTTAGTGATGTGAGATAAAGAATGTGTTGTGGGTAACCTGTGATGGTTCAATATATATCGCTGGTGTGATTGTCGATTGTTTCATGTTTATTTACTCTGTCGTTATGTCGAAAATATTCGTAATTAATTCTGTTTCTTGAGTCTCTGTTTTGTTGAAGTATAATAATGAGTAAAAGTAAAGTTATTAGAAATCCTCTGAAGGCTTTTAAGAAAAGGAGAAATTTTGGAAAGCCAAAGGTATGTGTTATTACTGTAAACAATAAAGACGATAACCAAGTGAGTAAACCTACCCTCTCAAGTACACCTGCCCATAGCAGTCAAAGTGGGAAAGAAAATACTTCACAGAAGAAGCTTGGTTCAGTGAGTGAAAACTATGAATGTTTTATGGGCGAATCGGATGTGAATGAAATATTTGATATGTCGGTTCTCAAAGGAATTTTTTCAAACTGTGTAAGATGTATTCATTGTAGTGAAGTTGGTCTGGAACTCTCCATAATATAGCACGTAGGACTTGCTAGTGAAACACAACTGAAATGTGATACGTGTTCATACATGACCACCTTTTGGAACAGTGTTGCAGTAACTGCAACTGAAGAAAATGGTAGCAAAATCTACGAACACAACAACGAGCGATGCTTGCTTTAGACAAGGAACGCCTTCGGGCTGCAGACAGGGCTGTAAAGAGTCTAGAAATACAAGCAAGATTAAACAGGAGGAGGAACAAGAGGAAGCTGGAGGAGGAGTTTGCAGAGGATGAAGATAATCCATCCTATGGACCTGGAATGCACTAAAAAGTTAATCCAATCTTTGTCGCTCGATTCCCAAAACTTTTATTTTCTCATACTAATTACATGTTTTCTAAGGATCTTCCAAACATATTTGTTTCAAACTTTCAGTAAATGTTACACAGTACCTTCTGCATAATTTAACACAGCCTTTTTCCAAAAAAACTGTATATTTTTGAATATATAAATAAATAATTGCAAAAAAATGTGAATTTTCATTACAATTGAAAAAAAATCATCTTTAATAACTGAACTAAAATTTTGTAAAATCCCTGTGTTAAGTTGTAGCCCATATTCCAATAAATAATCTGTAAAAAGTTCAACTTCCTACCTCAAATACTTTGTGAGGAAAGATGTAATTTATTAGCGTTATTTTAACATTGCAAGTATAGGGCGTTCCGGAGCCCCTTAAGACGGTTCGCAGAGGAGATGGCTGTCTATAAAGAAGTAGCAACGCTAGTAGATAGTATCGATTTCTAGAAATACCTGCAGAGGAATGATGAATGGTGCAGGCTCTACCAGTTGACACTGAACGCAAATAAATGTAAAATATTGATATACATAGGAAAAGAAATCCACTACTGTACAACTACGCTATTGATGACAAATTGCTGGAAACAGTATCTGCCTAAAATATCTAGCAGTAACTATCCAGAGTGACTTTAAGTGGACTGACCATATGAAACAAATATTAGGAAAAGCAGATGCCAGACTGAGAATCATTTAAAGGGCACTTGTACGACCGATCCTTGAGTATTGTTCAATAATCTGGGACCCTTACCAGGTAGGACTCACAGAAAAGATATATAAGATCCAGCGAAGAGCACCTCGTTTCGTCACGGAATCGTTTAGTCGATGACAGAGCATTACAGAGTTGCTCAACAAACTCTAGTGGCACACGTTATAAGACAGGCGTTTTGCATCACCGAGAAGTTTACTGTTGAAATTTTGACAGAGCACTTTCCGTGAAGAGTCGGACAACATATTACTTCCTCGCACATACATCTTGCGAAATGACTACGACGAGAAAATTCGAGAATTACAGTTAATGTAGAGGCTTGCCGACAACTATTCTTCCCTCGCGCCATTCGCGAGAGGAACAGGATAGAGGGAGTCGGTTGGTAGAACCAGAAATACCCTGCTCCACACACCGTTAGGTGTCTTGCGAAGTAGAACAGAAAAGGTGCAGCCAACCAACCAGTTACGTGGAAGCTTCAGTCATACTTTGCAGTGCACAAGTGCCCATTAATACACTACTGCCCAATAAAATTGCTACACCACGAAGATGACGTGCTACAGACGCGAAATTTAAGCCACAGGAAGAAGATGCTGTGATATGCAAATTATTAGCTTTTCAGAGCATTCACACAAGGTTGGCGCCGGTGGCGACACCTACAACGTGCTGACATGAGGAAAGTTTCCAACCACTTTCTCATACACAAGCAGCAGTTGACTGGCGTTGCCTGGTGAAACGTTGTTGTGATGCCTCGTGTAAGGAGGAGAAATGCGTACCATCACGTTTCCGACCTTGATGAAGGTCGGATTGTAGCCTATCGCGATTGCGGTTTATCGTATCGCTACATTGCTGTTCGCGTTGGTCGAGATCCAATGACTGTTAGCAGAATATGGAATCGGTGGGTTCAGGAGGGTGATATGGAACGCCGTGCTGGATCCCAACGGCCTCGTATCACTAGCAGTCGAGATGACAGGCATCTTACACGCATGGCTGTAACGGATCGTGCAGCCACGAGTCGATCCATGAGTCAACAGATGGGGACGTTTGCAAGACAACAACCATCTGCACGAACAGTTCGACGACGTTTTGCAGCAGAATGGATTATCAGCTCGGAGACCATGGCTGCGGTTACCCTTCACGCAGCGTCACAGAGAGGAGCGCCTCGGATGGTGTACTCAACGACGAACCTACGTGCACCAATGGCAAAACGTCATTTTATCAGATGAATCCAGGTTCTGTTTACAGCATCACGATGGTCGCATCCGTGTTTGGCGACATCGCGGTGAACGCACATTGGAAGGGTATATTCGTCATCGCCGTACTGGCGTATCACCAGGCGTGATGGTACGGGGTGCCATCGGTTACACGTCTCGGTCACCTCTTGTTCGCATTGACGGAACTTTGAACAGTGTACGTTACATTTAAGATGTGTTACGACCAGTGGCTCTATCCTTCATTCGATCTCTGCGAAACATTACATTTCAGCAGGATAATGCAAGACCACATGTTGCAGGTCCTGTACGGGCCTTTCTGGATACAGAAAATGTTCGACTGCTGCCCTGGCCAGCACATTCTCCAGATCTCTCACCAACTGAAAACGTCTGGTCAATGGTGGCTGAGCAACTGACTCGTCACAATACGCCACTCACTGCTCTTGATGAACTGTGGTATCGTGTTGAAGCTGGATGGGCAGCTGTACCTGTACACGCCATCCAAGCTCTGTTTGAATCAAAGCCCAGGCGTATCAAAGCCGTTATTACGGCCAGAGGTGGTTGTTCTGCGTATTTATTTCGCAGGATCTATGCACCTGCAACCTCCGTTATAGAATTTACAATGTGCAGCGGTGGACTCTGATGAAGAACTGTGAGTCGAGGAGAGTCAAGAACAGCTCGATGGCAGCAGAATGCCCTTATCTCTCAACAGTTGGTATCAGTACCTCATGGCCACATCTGGTGGGCGCTGTGTGCTGGGCGTCGAACCCATGGAAATCGGCAGCGAAGAGTTGCAGGAAAGACACCAATCTCGGCATGACAGGAAGCCGACCGTTGCGACACAACCATCCCTCACCACGCGGCTGTGCTGCGTCAGGAACTGATATGACAGACTGTTGCAACTGTCCGAGTACAGGACTTTTGGAATAGTAAACAGTTTACGTGCTTTTTTGCATCTGTCTCGCTTTCAAATGGTTCAAATGGCTCTAAGCACTACGGGACTTATCATCTGAGGTCATGAGTCCCCTAGACTTACAACTACTTAAACCTAACTAACCTAAGGACATCACACACCGCCATGCCCGAGGCAGGATTCAAACCTGCGACCGTAGCAGCACCGCGGTTCCGGACTGCAGCGCCTAGAACCGCTTGGCCACTGTGGCCAACTGTGTCTCGTTTTAATTTGACTTCCCTTATATTCTCACCTCACTATTTTTGGATAAGTAGAAACTATTTCATGCTACATGAGAAGGTAACATCACTAAATTTTCAACACGACGAACTGAAAATATAATTTACAGTGCTAAATCAGTTTCTATTCAGCCAAGGATAAGAAATCTAATGAGTTTCCATTTTACTACGCGCAAACACACGGCCCGATTCCTACTTGCGGAGTGATCGCAACCAAACAATACGAATCTAGCCTCGCCGCAAGATCTAAGTTTCACCAGGCCAAGTAAAGTGAAGTGGTCTAACCCTGTTCTTCAATCATTCTCGACAACAGCATGGACCTCCACCAGGCAGAGGTAGTCTTCTGTCCAGACATGGCTCCACCAACAAGCAACCATCTTATCCCGGAAGAGAACATATTCTCGACCCCAATCGTAATATAAAATGTAATGGTGAATTCCCTTTCAAAAATAACTTACTCATTGACTGCAACCGGCGAATGATTCCCAATAGCCGAAAATAAACTGACACCCCAAAAACGTAAAATTGCTTGAGTGACCAAGCAAAGAGGTTGCCATAGCGCGTGTATCGATTAATCGAAACTGATTGTAGTAGAATTGAGTAAAGTATTGCAAATATAAGTATCTCGTACTACATGAAATAAAATGTAATGGGAAACTAAAAGTGCCCGATGAACAGGCAACTTTCACTATTCCACCGAGCTACTCAAAATTTAAGTACTGTGTTGTGCTACTTGCATGAACATAACAAAAACAAAATTTCATTCATGTCAACACCATTTCTGTATTATGGAGATAAATGTGCATCTTGCCGCCGTTTGAGTTATGTGCACGAAAACTTACCGCTGGGTACTTCCTACTACAGGTAGTTAAATGTAAATGTCGTGTGACTGGGGCCTCCCGTCTGGTAGACCGTTCGCCAGGTGCAAGTCTTTCGATTTGACGCCACTTCGGCGACTTGCGCGTCGATGGGGATGAAATGATGATGATTAGGACAAAACAACAACCAGTCTCTGAGCGGAGGAAATCTCCGACCCAGCCGGGAATCGAACCCGGGCCCTTAGGATTTTTTTTTATCTCATTTTGTTCGTCGAATTTGTTCGTGGTGGACGTCCGATGACACCCATTCTGGTTCTCTGTTGATCCGTTCACTCAGTTTTTTTATTACAGAGGGTAGCTAACCCTCTGACTGAGCACGCTGAGCTACCGTGCCGCCACTAAGCTGCCGGAGGCGGACGCTAGAGGCAGTTATGATTGCTCATACTGCTTACCGTGCTTCCTTTATCTTAGAGAGAAATAAGAACAGTTATAATCTACCAGGTGTCTTTATAGAGGGCTTGTCAGCGGGCAACTGTTCTGAAAATTGAGCAGTGGTGTGTTACGCAGTACAGGAGCATGAGTTTCGCACTGGAGTTGAGGTCTTTGCGAGGTAGCAAACTCTCAAGATGAGTTGAATGGGTCAGGAAGTCGGCTATACTCGTCTGAAAGAAAGAAACAATTCACCGTTCGCCTGAAGTGATTAAAGGGAACTATGAGAAACGTAACTTAGGTTAACTCCAAAGAAAATTGAAGACCACTCCTCCAGATTTAAATTATTCCAGTTTCTAAACTAATGCGCCAACAAGCTAGGCACTATACAGGCCACATTGTCATCGTATCCTTGTCTTCTGGCTGAGCTTCGCCTACTAATGACATTCTTGGGTACATAAGAGAGGCCTGGACCTGGGTCTACGTACGCCGTCTCTGCTGTCTGAATCACATATTGCCGGTACACTTCTCTACATATGCCTCAAGTTTATATTCATCTCATTCATTTTTTCGGACATTGCATCTGGATAAATGATAACGAACATGCGATCATTACAGTCAACCCAACTTGAAGCACTATCAAATATACAATATTTACCTTCCACACTCTTTCCTTAAGTGACTGCATACAACGAACGGCAGAAACTGTTTTACTTTCTGTGTTATTCCTGTACGTGACCGTCCTCAAGCCAGCATGAGCGATACGATATATATCACGTTAGTAGTATGGGAGTGGACTCCCTGTGTGTTACCTCACGAATACAAAAATCGGTGTCATTCTAAGGGTAAATGAATTTCATATTGCGTTAAGAAAAATATTCCGTGTAATCACAGCCAATATTTTGTTCTGTACGTTTGCGGAAAAAGTGTATAAATCGTTGTTAATGACAGCACTGCTTCGAATACGAATACATATGACAACGTTAGCTGAATGACATAAAAATAAAGACTAGAATTAATAGTCAACTGTTTCAAGGTTTGTTATGCGAAATATCTTGAACTTGAGGACAGTCACGTACACTGATACCCCTAGAGTGCAACACAAGAGATACTTTGCGGTTATTCGATATTCACCGGCGACAAAGCTGTTTCCTTTTTCTGATAGTGCGTTCTGTTGTTGAAGCCTTTTATAGAAAGCCATCTCAAGTATAGCACTGCTTTAACAGGGAAGCAGTGCCTGCTCGACATTTATAGCACTTCTCTCGACTCTTCAGAATTCTCTCGTGTCTTGAGAAGAGACCACAAGAAGCTGAAAATGGCTTTTGAAGTACGACGACAGTCTCTGTGTGTTTGACTATAGAAACGCCGGCTGCCGAGAAATAACTCTATACGCTAATGGTTGTTTTACTCGTACACTGTGGTTCAGTTTACCACGTGCATCAGCAAGTTATTGCCTTACTGTTGAATAAAATTCGTCGACAACTGTTTTTAGAGGTTGGGGGAGAAGGATTAACGTATCATCGACTGCGAAAACAGCAGGCTTCTCCGTTTTGATGAGAGCAGGAACACTAACCATCATCGACTTCTTTCAAGAAAGCATCTGGGTTTTCACTTGTATTGTATAAAAATCAGTGTAAAACATAAATCAGAACCACTAGACGATCTCTCAATATGGCGCCTTCCGATTGATATTTAATAATTGTCAAACATATTTGTTGTGAAAAGTTACCTATACCAGGATAAACAGTCTTCATGTAATTTTTCAGTTCTTTTCACTGCCATATTCATGTTAAAAACCACTCAGGCTGGAGTTTACAATTCCGCCACTGTTTATTATATATGCTTCATTACAAAATACAGCGCTTCCCCCAGTACTGGTTCTGAATTTCACTCACTGATCAGCATCACAGACTGAATCCAAAAAAAAAAAAAAAAAAATGGTTCAAATGGTTCTGAGCACTATGGGACTTAACATCTTAGGTCATCAGTCCCCTAGAACTTAGAACTAATTAAACCTAACTAACCTAAGGACATCACACACATCCATGCCCGAGGCAGGATTCGAACCTGCGACCGTAGCAGTCGCGCAGTTCCGGACTGAGCGCCTAGAACCGCGAGACCACCGCGGCCTGCGACTGAATCCACATTTGTGGCATTTCGCTATATTTCGTAGAATTACTATCCGCTCCGCGTTGCTGTTATTTCACAAACTGTCTTTCCTTGCATTATTCCTGATTCCAGTGTACATGTATGATAGACAAATGGCGTACCTAGATTTGACAGTTATTTTATCTCCGTTGAAAATTACATTATTGTTTCTGAGTTTAATCCAGCAAAAAGCTTACCACATAAATTAGCTGGTTAGTTCCTGGGAAGGGCTTCACAATGAATATTAAGCATTTGTCAAAAAGTGAGCTGCGCGGAGTGCCCGCGCGGTTTGAGGTGCCTTGTCACGGAATGCGCGGCCCCTCCCGCCTTGTCACTACTTTAAGTAGTGTGTAAGTCTAGGGACCGATGACCTCAGCAGTTTGGTCCCTTAGGCATTCACACAAACATTTTTTTTTTTTCAAAAAGTGAAAGAAGTTATGCGGAACTATTACCAATCAAACCAAGTCTACAACCCTGTCTCACTCCCTTCCCAACCACTGATACCCTTTCATGCCCCTCGACTGCCTTCTGGTTTCTGTTCAACTTGTAAATAGCCTTTCGCTCCCTGTATTTTACCCCTGCCACCTTTAGAATTTGAAAGAGAGTATTCCAGTCAACATTCTCAAAAGCTTTCTCTAAGTCTTCAAATGCTAGGAACGTAGGTTTTTCTTTCCTTAATCTTTCATCTAAGGTGAGTCGTAAGGTCAGTATTGCCTCACGTGTTCCAATATTTCTACTGAATCCAAGCTGATCTTCCCCGAGGTCCGCTTCTACCAGTTTTTCCATTCGTCTATAACATAGACGCGATAAAATCAAGGATGATGACATATGCAGTCAGCTATAGTCACTGAACTTAACCTGTACTGACTCCAGAAAAAATTGCTCAGGCTACCTTAAAAGGAAGTACCGTATTTAAAAGACAGTCAGGATATTGTTTGGGAAATAACTGGAAGGTGGATTAAAAAGGCTGCACGTCTTAAGTCAAGTAATGTGTCCTAAATAGGCAAAAGTTGAGAGAGCTTGTTTATTGCAACTGAGGGATTGGAACCTGTTTTCGGTGATGAATATTACAATGATTTTCATATCAATAAAAGCAGGAAGCGTATTATTATTTTATCTCCGGTTCTACTAAACCCAATTATATGGCCACAAATCTAATGAATATTATTGTATACTTTTTCGCCGTAGAAAACTTTAGAACTGTGTGTTATCAAAGTGTTACAGAAACATCAGAGTGTCTGTTCGATTAACGTACTATTCCCAATGCTGAGATTTTTAATCATTTATGTGAAGTCATTGTGCCAGACACAAAATTTTGGTACTGTTTAAAAACATTAAATATTGCAGTTCCTTGTCTGGGATCACGAATCAGAAACCAGAGGTGAATGCAGCCGAAATTTCTGCTCCCCTACTCTACAAACGTATTACATATTTGCAGCGTACTTTAAGAATATTTTTTTCTGTCTTTTTCTGTAAGGGACGAGTGAAATTCTAGCGTTGACGACGCACACCAGTATATCACCTCGCTTGTCTTGCCAGAGAAATTGTAGGAGATAACACACTCCGTAATGACCCAAAAATGTTTGAAAAACGGCCAAATTTATGGACGGGTGGACCCTTGAAAAACTGACAAACGTTTGCGCATGTGTTGCAAAAAGATGTGAGCTGACGTCCCTTTATCTCTGATGCTGGAGGTCTTAATAGCCGAAAGGGATGCGCTTACCCCCACGTGATCCTGACGAAGTTTCTCTCCTGTGAGTAACATTTTCAACTGGTAATGTAAGACATAATTAGCGACGCTGTTCTTTGCATTGTATTACATGAAGATTTTGATATTAAATTTTAGACTAATCCGATCATAAATGTTCTGCAGCAATGAAGCTCTTTCACCGACGAAATCCGAGAAAATTTCGTTCTGTACCGTTCACAGATTTTTTAAGTCAAATTCTTTTGTAAATCGCTTGTTGGTATTCATTACAGTATCCCTACACGGTGACGTAAAGTAATTTCTGCAGGCCGTTTACATCCACCTGTATAAGCTTGTGGCTATGTGTGGCAGTGTTATTGGGATTTTTGTAGTTATGTTTCAGTGTAGTGGGCTTGTAGAGCATCAGAACTGTTTGAATAGCAATTTTCGAAGGTATGTCGGCGGCTTTTTACAGCACTGTTGTCCTGCCATTACGAAGTGCTACCCATGTCTATTTGTAGACGACTTTATTTAAGGCGCAAGCTATAATAATACGTGGTTTAAAGGCTGTGGTGATTTGATAGTGTTAATATGATTTCTGACTGTTCTACATACGGCTGATTACAGTTAGAAAGACATGCACGTTACTTTCCACATACGTGCGGAATCATCTGGAGGCAGATGCATTTTTTCCGCTGTAGGTGTTGAACTTAAATGGAAATCGTCGCAAGACAGTCCGCAGAATTTTTTTAATGAACTATAAATGAACCTCTCAGATACGTCTTAGTTTTCTGATTTTTACTAAGTTTTTTTACCGTATAGCTTTTCTTCTGTGAAATGAGGACAGGTAAGAGTAAAGGAAATTTAAGTAATTTCGATCTCTAAACACAGCCTGTAGTCGATCATTTTAACGGTAACAAAATTATAAGCTGAAGCTATCATTTTAGATATATCAGAAATTTTTATTTACATAAATTTTCGACTGAAAAGGAAATGGAGGAATAATCAATTGAAATTAAGTAGAGCAAAATAAAACTTAAAAATACATTGTGTGTTTATTAATATCCCTGTTGTTGCAAAGTATTTGAGACCATCGAGCATTGTGGAGGGTGGTAATAAAAAATCGCCTGAAATTAGCGGATGGAATCAATCGCGAGTTCTAAAGTGCTACCAGCTGTTCAGCTAGCACAGTGACTAAACGTAGGAAGTTAAAACGAATGAGGTGCAATAGTCAAGCCACACATTTCTGTATTCAATCCTAAGCGATATTTGAGGAGCTGTAGAGAGCGACAGTGGATGGGTGGAAACGAGTGATTTGGAGTCATAAATCACACTATACCCTGTGGCATCCTGCGGAAGAGTTTGGGCTTGGAGAATGTCTGGAGAATGCCAGTAGTAAAGTAAGGAGATGGTGGTGTTACGGTGTGGGAATGTTTTCCTTGGTTAGAGAGTGGTCCCCTTATTGAGATTAAGAAAACGGTAAATGTAGAATGAACACATTTTAGGGCATTCTGTACTGCGTGCAGTAGAGGAACAATTCGGAAACGATTACCCTTTGTGTCAGCATAACAATGCACCCTGTCATGAAGCAACATCTGTGAGGCAACGGTTTGTGGACGACAATATTCCTGAAACGGACTGGCCTGTCCAGAGTCCCGACCTGAACCGAACGGAACACCTTGGGATGCGGTAGAACGTCCAATCTGCTCCAGACACCAGCGTCCAACATCACTGCGTTCTCTGGTCTCGGCACTTAAGGAAGAACGCGCTACTCTTCCTCCACAGACATTCGAACACCTCACTGGAAGTCTGAACGCGTATCCATCGGAGATAAAGTGGTCGTAGAGGTGAAGGGTGGGCACACCTCATATTAACGTCCACTAATTAGTGCCTGGATATTTTTGATGAGAAAAGGTACATCGACACTTGAGACGTAAAGGCCCAGTAAGCTTTTGTTATTTGACGAGGGTAACTTGAATAGTCTAAATAGATTTTTGAGAGACAGCATCGTGTACAGCAGGCTGTTATTTTAAAATAGTACTTTACTAAGCACTACTAGCTAGTTTCGAACTTCGCTCGTTCTCAAATGGGTAACAGATGTTGATACACCACCCGGGTAAGTTTTATAAAATAAATCCACATGCCATACACAGTAATGCCTAGCATGGTGGTCAATGTACGCTACCTAAAATCACGGTTTGTCTTCCCGTTGTTAACGTTTATAAGTGGTTCTTTTATTGTATATTATTACTGTTGTTCTAGCAACTACTGTTACCTCGTGCATATTATACAGGGTGATTCAAAAAGAATACCACAGCTTTAGGAATTTAAATCTCTGCAACGACAAAAGGCAGAGCTAAGCACTATCTGTCGGCCAATTAAGGGAGCTATAAAGTTTCATTTAGTTGTACATTTGTTCGCTTGAGGCGCTGTTGACTAGGCGTCAGCGTCAGTTGATGCTAAGATGGCGACCGCTCAACAGAAAGCTTTTTGTGTTATTGAGTACGGCAGAAGTGAATCGACGACAGTTGTTCAGCGTGCATTTCGAACGAAGTATGGTGTTAAACCTCCTGATAGGTGGTGTATTAAACGTTGGTATAAACAGTTTACAGAGGATGGGTGTTTGTGCAAAGGGAAAAGTTCTGGACGGTATCTGGAGATGTTAGAGAATTGGCTGTTCCCTCAGCTCGAACAAGAAGCACAACAATTCATATTTCAGCAGGCTGGAGCGCCACCACATTGGCACTTATCTGTCCGTAACTACCTGAACGTCAACTACCCGAGGCGATGGATCGGCCGCCAGGCAGCCCGTGACAGAGCACTTCATTACTGGCCTCCAAGAAGCCCTGATCTTACCCCCTGAGATTTTTTCTTATGGGGGTATGTTAAGGATATGGTGTTTCGGCCACCTCTCCCAGCCACCATTGATGATTTGAAACGAGAAATAACAGCAGCTATCCAAACTGTTACGCCTGATATGCTACAGAGAGTGTGGAACGAGTTGGAGTATCGGGTTGATATTGCTCGAGTGTCTGGAGGGGGCCATATTGAACATCTCTGAACTTGTTTTTGAGTGAAAAACACCTTTTTAAATACTCTTTGTAATGATGTATAACAGAAGGTTATATTATGTTTCTTTCATTAAATACACATTTTTAAAGTTGTGGTATTCTTTTTGAATCACCCTGTATTTATGTCGTGTGCAGTCAAGATTATCCTACGCATAACTGTGCATGTCATGTGATTTTTGTCTTACGTGGATGATGTATCCACATCTTTTATGAACTTGTGAATGAGCAAAGCTGGAAACGAGCTACAGTGCTCAGTAATATACAGTTAGCTCACGATTACCTGCCTTTTTGCTAACCTGAGACTGCACGGATAACAGGAAACACAGAATCCAAAATAAACATTCTCGTACAGAAAACTGCCATTTACTGTGTCAACAAAACGTGGTACATGGCACATTTGAGTTTCCGCTGCAATATGTACGCGTTACTCGCGGAAACAAAGAGTTGAAAGTTGTCCATCTTCATCTGATAGGAAAATGGCTACCCAGATATATAGACTGGAAATCGGCCACTAACATTTTACAAAGTCAGAGACCCTGCATTTAAGTTAAAGTGAAATGGGAGCGAACGGAAAAGTATTTCAACGATGTTCGAAGGTGGAACTCGAGTACGCATTGTCTTTCCGCGGTAACATTTGAGTCAAACGCATATTAGAGTATTTGTTGTAATTACATGAAAATCCTCCAGGTTTCGTTTTTTTTTAATTTTTTCAAAATTCCCTGAGCTATGTACCGACAATCAGCAAACCGTGTTATCCTCATCGGGGTATTCTAGAGTTTGCTGTACTGTTTTAAAACAACATTCTTGGGGGAACGATGTCGCACCAGGGAAAACATATTACTATTCGGGTATAAGAATATTTTTGCCTTAAGAATAATTTAGAACTTTGAGGATATAGAAGTCGGTAAGTTAACACAAAGATGTCTTCTTTGAGGCTTCTATCCCGCAGTCGCAATTTTATAAGTGATATGGAAGATATGCGATATATTCCGTCTTTGCGACATTAATGAAAATAAATTGTAATATTTTCCTTACCTGAGATCTTATGGAATGATATTCTTGTGTGTATCCTCACTTACGCAAAAAGTATTCGTTGTTCAAAAGAAAGTACCCTAAATATAATTATGTGCTGAGTTCACTCCCTTACATCTTGCAGTGCTCTCTTATTAAAAACAGCGCCACAGTACATTTATTCGATTATGAAATTTAAATTTGTTATCAACAGTCCATTTGACTTGTAGGATAACAGAGATATTGAGGTACAACACTAGAAGGAAATGTGAAGTGCGTTACCCTTTAATGAAACTAAATTTGGCTCAGAAAATGGGTAAATATGCGGCTAGAAAACTCTTTGTCAATCAACCTATGGAAACAAAACGTCTGACACACGACAGAGCCGGCCGAGGTGGCCGAGCGGTTCTAGGCGCTACAGTCTATAACCGCGCGACCGCTACGGTAGCAGGTTCGAATCCTGTCTCGGGCATGGGTCTGTTTGATGTCCTTAGGTTAGTTAGGTTTAAGTAGTTCTAAGTTCTAGGGGACTGATGACCTCAGAAGTTAAGTCCCATAGTGCTCAGAGCCATTTGAACCACTTGACAGAAATATTTTCAAATGTAAATGATAGATGTTTCTGCTTACCATATCTATTTATATCAGACAGGAGGGTTTGAACAGAAATAATTAATCATTTGTACAGAAAAAAAACCGTATATGATGAGTGTGTACCGAGCGAGGTGGCGCAGTGGTTAGCACACTGGACTCGCATTCGGGAGTACGACGGTTCAATCCCGTCTCCAGCCATCCTGATTTAGGTTTTCCGTGATTTCCCTAAATCGTTTCAGGCAAATGCCGGGATGGTTCCTTTGAAAGGGCACGGCCGATTTCCTTCCCAATCCTTCCCTAACCCGAGCTTGCGCTCCGTCTCTAATGACCTCGTTGTCGACGGGACGTTAAACACTAACCACCACCACCATTTTTTTTATGAGTGTGTAGCTACATACCCATTTTTTCATCTTTATGTAGTCGTATATAAGGCGTTTAATAATGTGTCACGTGTTCCTAGACGAAGTAGTATTAGTCAAAGCTGTAAGAAATGCTCCTATAGTGATAAGTTCGAAAACCAATACCTGTTGAGATATTCCGTAATAAAGGTAGGATTCACACGACACGGCGCAGTAGATAACAGCAACACGCGCGAGTGAACAGATGCACATACCCAAACAATCATGGAGGTGCGCGATCAGGATCGCTTCAGTGTCGATGTATGGGCAGGAACTGTCGATGACAGACGCATAGGGCCATACTATTTACGAAATACTGTAGTTCTGTGTAACGCCAATTTATACACTACGAATAACCAACGACTGTGGTTTATGCACGTCAGGGCATCGTGCGTTTCCTATGGACCGTGCGACACTACTCCGCTACGTCTCATGGGCGATCTATTGATCGAGGAGGTTCGGTTGTATTTCTGACCATGGAAACATTTAAGGGCATTGACGTACGACCATCCCATCGGCAAAGTGCAGAAGTTACGGGAGAGTGTGACCAGTGCGTGTGATGCAATCGGAATGGGCCAGGTGTATTTGAAGGAGTGCGTGATTCACTGCGAAGGAAGGCTGAAGGAAGTTTCAGGATGTGCGGTAGCCACAAGCAGCTCTTCCTATAGTGTCTACTTTTACGTAACATAGATATGGGTTTGAGAGGACAAATTGGTCCTATCGCAACGAGTTTGGGTTTCCAGAAGTATCATTATAGGAAACTCCCTTCTAGTTTTGAACAATACTATCTCCAGTAGGACTGTGTGAAACTTATACACCCCATATACGTGATCTAAGATTCTTCTATTGACAGGTTCCACATAATAACGCATACAGGTACGCACGCAGCAGCAAGCGGTACGTGATATGTTTCAGAATGCAAAAACGAATTTTTTGCGTGGTTCATACTTAGGGTTCTGTTGGTGGTAGAAAGGTAGGGTTGAGTGTTTTGCATAGCCCTTGGGCTAGGAATCATTTGTATGCCTAACGGAACGATCCAATGGCTCTGAGCACTATGGGACTTAACTTCTGAGGTCATCAGTCCCCTAGAACTTAGAACTACTTAAACCTAACTGACCTAAGGACATCACACACATCCATGCCCGAGGCAGGATTCAAACCTGCGACCGTAGCGGTCGCGCGGTTCCAGACTGTAGCGCCTAGAACCGCTCGGCCATTCCGGCCGGCCACGGAACGATCGTCTCACTGTAACTGTCCTACAATACAGGGTCAAAATTTGGTAAATGGAGCAAATAGGTTGGCGCTTTTTTCATTATATATGGTTTAGGTGCACCTTAAGGGACTTATGGAGACTCCACATAGCTTGTGGATGGTTCCTGAGAAAATCCGAAAAACTTGGTTTTTAAGTCGAAAACGTAATTTATAAAATGACATAACACGGAGAAATATAATTTAAAGTATCTCTGTCGTCATCAGTAAGGGTCTGGGAACCTCATGTTACAGTACTGAAGTCATGCAGATTTTTTGTGCATGTAAAATCTAGTCTGAGGTGTAAAATTAGTTCTGCGTTATTTCAGTTTCACGTAAGTAAACTATTGATAGTTTACCGACCGATAAAGTTCTTTTAAAATTAGTAATACGCTCTGCCGGCCGAAGTGGCCGTGCGGTTAAAGGCGCTGCAGTCTGGAACCGCAAGACCGCTACGGTCGCAGGTTCGAATCCTGCCTCGGGCATGGATGTTTGTGATGTCCTTAGGTTAGTTAGGTTTAACTAGTTCTAAGTTCTAGGGGACTAATGACCTCAGCAGTTGAGTCCCATAGTGCTCAGAGCCATTTTTGAGTAATACGCTCTGGTGTAGCAGGGAAAAAAAGGGAACCAGCGCAAAAATGCTTCTATCGAAACACAAAAAAGGCTAATATGCTTTTGAAAAGTGAGGTACCAGCTGCCTCATCCTACCTTCCTCGGCACCTTTAACAATTTTCCGATAAATTTTGGCGTGCGGACATATTCGTGCTTTTTTATGTTGAGACACAATGAGACAGTGGCAGTGGGAAAGAGAAGAAAATGTAATAAAGTTTCGATGATAGTAGACAGTGGTTGTGGGATAGCAAGGACGAAGGAGATAATGATGGTGTGAGAGAAAGAGCGGGACACAGTGTCAGTGGAACATATTTGACAGTGACTGATCAGTGCTAGGAAAAGAATGAAGGAGACAGTATCAGTGGGAGAGGAATAAAGAAAAGGAGAAAGTGGAAGTGGGTGAGAGCCAGTGATAATGAGAGACAGAATCTATGACAGTGGGGAAGAGAGAGATAGTGACAGTGGGAAGAGACAGGAGCAGAGGGGAGGAATGAATCGCTTCCCGCACCCGGGTTCACGGGTTCGATTCCCAGCGGGGTCAGGGATTTTCTCTGCCTCGTGATGACTGGGTGTTGTGTGATGTCCTTAGGTTAGTTAGGTTTAAGTAGTTCTAAGTTCTAGGGGACTGATGACCATAGCTGTTAAGTCCCATAGTGCTCAGAGACATTTGACCCATTTTTATTTTTTTATTTTTTTAGGAATGAATGAGATAGTAGCAGTAAGAGAGAGCAAGAGGAAAACAGTAACAGGAGGGGAGACAGTTGTAGTAGAAGAGAACGAAGGAGACTGTGGCTGTGAGACAGGGGAGAGTGGCAGTTATGGAGACACAAAGAGATAATGACTATGAATTGGGCTGAACGACTGAGTGAGAATGGAAATGTGGGAGTGGATGAATAGAGCGACTTACAACGATGGCACATTGGACTCGCATTCGGGAGGATGACGGTTCAATCCCGCGTCCGGCCATCCTGATTTAGGTTTTCCGTGATTTTCCTAAATCCCTCCAGGAAAATGCCGGGATGGTTCCTTTGAAAGGGCACGGCCGACTTCCTTTCCCATCCTTCCCTACTCAGATGAGACCGATGACTTCGCTGTTTGGTCTCTTCCCGCAAACAACCCCAACCCAACTTACAACGATGGAGTAATGGGTGTGAGCTAGTTACATGTAGCGGAGCCTGTGGGCACGAGAGGTGAGCTACATGTTAAAAAGAGCACGAATATGCTCGCATGACAATTTTTGGGAAGATTTTTAAAGGTGCTAAGGAGGATGAGATGAGTCAGTTGGTACCCCACTTTCCAGTTAGAGCATTTTAAAACAGGAGCTAATTAGACTTTTTGTACTCCGATAGGAGTATTTTTCCGCTGGTCTTGAATATGATCCATGGAACATGTAACTAACAGAAAAGGACGTGTTGTCAATAAGACTGTTGTGAGAAGATTGAAAAGTTATCACGTCCCCCATAACACAGAATTTACACAGCAGCTTTCCCTCAGAAATAATAAAAAAGAACGTCCGAGCAGCTACAACCTGTGGACGGAGATTAGTCAACCTAAAATTGTATACACATCGTCAGAGTGGCGTACGCAAAGCTACTGGTTGGCTAAGTGCGCGTTAAAAAGCAGCCGTTTAACAATGACGGTTTAAAGATGGCACGAAATTGCGTGGAGAGGCCGGCAGGGCATCCTCGACAGAAAAACTAGGAGCAGAATGGCTTCCGGTTGCGAGGGCAGCGCGCCTTCCGCGGTGGCGCAGTATTTTACGTGCGGGCGCGCAGAAATAAAGCTGGCCCGAGCGTCAGGTGAAGAGAAGCGGAGGGGCGACTCTTTGTCCGGCCGCGGGACGCCCGCCGCAGAGCGTACAACTCAGTAACGCTTTCCGACAACAATTAATTCCCAATTACCATAAATCCGGAGCGCGCCGGCCACAAAGCAAGTCTGCACTTCCCCGGCCGCGACCTAACGCCTCGCATAAACAATAGACTAATCGTGTAATTGCGAGGCCGGCGACCGCCCAGCGAGCTCCACGCTCTCCTCGGAATGAGGATCATAAAAATTATCAGCGCGCTCGCAATAAAACCGAACCCTTCTTGCGCACCCACCTCCCCTGACAACAAAGCTCTCCCTTCACCAGAAAATAAGTTGCTTTAATTTTCGAGCGCTTCACGCATAATTTAATTACCGGAGGAGCGGCGTCCCGTTTAGGTGCTACACACGTCCCCTCTGCCGATCGCCGGGCACTTCGCAAACAAGTTCTCTCCACCCGCTTCCGCTCGCCCGGCCGGGACGGATATTTCAATCTCGGCGCGGTCCCAGCACAGTTTTTAACTCGTCGCCTCCGATCGCGAGCTATTCGCTGTCATAAAATAAACAAACGCCGATAGTTAATTAACTAATGCAAACTGCAGCTCCGAGTTGTAAATCGAATAACTCGCAGCTTGCAAATTGCTGAAATAGGAGGTAAGAGGGACATATCTGGTATATTTATGACCAGAAAGGCTCTTTTTTCTGTTCACTTGTACATACTACGTTCAGTACTCGTGAAAATCGAATCGGAGCTATCGAAGCAAGTAATCCGTGTTCATACATCTACGTGTCAAAGTGACAGAAAAGTTAATTCCGTAATTGCTTCTCATCGACTGGACAGACCTCGGCACAGCCCTCCCCTGTAAAACGTCCCCAAGGTCGCTGCAGCAACCTAGAATCTACGTTCAGAAAGAGCATATGGGGAGAACTAAACAGTGACGTTACGCGTGGAAAATTAAAATCAACCATGGAAAAGGCAACTAACCATCTTCACCAATAGTCTTAGTTACTATACCTTCCGTCGTCCCCCCCCCCCCCTCCCCTTCCCAACAACTACACACATTGTGTAAGTAGGCTCTTTAGGTTTTTATGTTGGTAACGCCACGTAGCGCTCTATATGAAAATCACTGACTGTGCTGTGTGCAGTCTGTGGCTGGTTTGTATTGTTGGAATTTGCTATTGTAGTGTTGCGCAGTTGGATGTGAACAGCGCGTAGCGTTGCGCACTTGGAGGTGAGCCGCCAGCAGTGGTGGATGTGGGAAGACAGATGGCGGAGTTTTGAGAGCGGATGATCTGGACGTGTGTCCATTAGAGACAGGAAATTTGTAGGACTGGATGTCATGAACTGATATTTGTGTGATGTCCTTAGGTTAGTTAGGTTTAAGTAGTTCTAAGTTCTAGGGGACTGATGACCATAGATGTTAAGTCCCATGGTGCTCAGAGCCATTTGAACCACTTTTTTGATATATATATATATATATATATATATATATATATATATATATATATATATAATGACTTTTGAACACTATTAAGGTAAATACATTGTTTGTTCTCTATCAAAATCTTTCATTTGCTTACTATGCCTATCAGTAGTTAGTGCCTTCAGTTGTTAGAATCTTTTATTTAGCTGGCAGTATTGGCGCTCACTGTATTGCAGCAATTCGAGGTACGAAGATTTTAGTAAGGTAAGTGATTCACGAAAGGTATAGGTTATTGTTACTCAGCGCCATTCTTTTGTAGGGATTTTTGAAAGTCAGATTGCGTTGCGCTAAAAATTTTGTTTTTCAGTTTAGTGTTGATCAGAATAGGTAAAGAGAGAAATGTCTGAGCATGTTCAGTTTTGCTCAGCTGTTTGAAAATCAAATAATGTAAGAGGTTTATCAGCACAGTAATTCATAAATTTTTATAAGGGGACGTTTCAATTGAAGACACGTGTAACGAAGGCTGCCCAATTTCTATCGTTACTACCCACAGTTAAAAACCAAAGCTGTCTACACAAAGGTTAAGCTACTACGAGGGGATTTCAAAACGTGTGTCACAAATTACACTGTCCAGTAAAATTAATGTGGGCCACCTGTAAAAAGTCTGAATAACCATATTTTGTAGCGCAAAACGTGCAGGAAGAGAGTCAGTGAGGTTCTGGAAGGTTCGGCAGGGATGTGGAGTCAGGCTTACACCAGTGCTGTGGCCGCTGCACTAGGTTTCTCTCTTGAGGATCGAGGTGGTCCCACAGATTCTCGATTGGGTTCAGATCCGGGGAGTTTCGTGAATATTTGTGTTGATCCATTGTGCCTTCCAGAATGATGAGATCACCCAGGGAATACCTGGAAAACATTCCCCACACCATAACGCTCCCTCCTGGCTGCAAGGTGTTTGCTTTCAGACGTTGAACGCCGCACACACCAACGGCAATCTATCTGATGGAACATAACACGTCATTCATCTGAAAAGGTCACCGTCCCCAGTAAGTGGGCGTCCAGTTGCAGTATTGTTGTGTAAATTTCAGCCTTCGTCGCCGATGAGCAGCAGCCAGCATGGGTGTATGACCCAGGCGCCTGCTGCGGAGGCTATTTTCACTGAACAGGCGTTGAGGAGACACTGTTGGTAATCCCTTGGTTCATTTCGGCGGTCTGTTGCTCAACAGTTGCGCGTCTGTTCGCCCGTACGCACCTCCTCGGCCGTCGTTTACCCCTGTTGTCTACGGCCTTATAGCATCATTTTGCCACCCAAGGTATACTTTAACCACAGCGAAACGTCAACGGCTTACAAACTTAGTCGTTCTGGAAATGCTTCCACCATTGGACCGAAAGCCAATGATCAGGCCCTTTTGGATGCCAGATAAATCGCTCCGTTTCCACATTACGACAACGACTGCACTATTTTCCGTGTCCCCCCTACGCACTTTATATAGTCTCCACAGCTAATGCAGCCACGTACCGTCTGTGAGTGGTTATCGTACGTTGACATCGAACGTAGGCGGTGGTCACATTAATGTGACTGGACCGTGTATTATGGCAGGCCAAGCAACCTTTATTGAATGCAGCACTATACTTCAGAATGACGCAGATACATGAGACTATTTTTGAACATTGCCACCAAACCTCCGTAAACACGGTCGGAATGTTCTACTAGTCGTGTAATTCCTTGACGGTAGAAATTCACTACTTGGTCACGGAGCCATTCCATAACTACTGTGTGAAAATCCTCGACGTCTGAAAGTGTTCAACTGCTGTGAATCAGTCTATTGCGTGGATATTGTCGTCTGTGGTCAATGTCGGTGGCCTTCTTTCCCAAGCAACATCACCTACGCCTGTGAGGCCTTGGCCAAATTGTAAGCACCATTTCACTACTACTCGACGCGACATCGCATTTGGTCCTTATACCGCCAGAATCTCAGGGCGAATCTGTGTGTAATTTATACGTTTAGTCTACAACAATCGTACTGTCTGGCGTGCTTCAACTTTGGAGTACGTTTCCAATTACCACGCTGTTGCACTACCACACTGTGTTGCAGTTGTGTAGCACACTTTATGAAGTCCCGTCGTACCACACATATGCTACTACTTTTCGTCTTGCGGGGGACATCCGGCGTACACCGGTTGTTCCACAACACAGATATTCGGCAACAGCCTTGTCAATCATAACCTTACACCATCATAATACAAAAATCACGCAACTGTATGAGAAATTTCAAACTTCGCCTCGGCTCTTTATCAACTCACTGGGCCAAGAATCCCTACACTTTTCATATAAATCAACACCCATTTTATGACACAATAAACACATACACACGTATCTCTCAGATTTATCTCACGTCATTTCTCATATTCATTATACTGATTCCTGCACGTACCGTCTGGTGGGGCTTCTGTTACTTAAGCTAACCACGCACATCGCCTTACCACTGGTCTGGTCGTCAGAGTTGCTTGCTAGAATCGATTCCCAGTCACCACAACACACTTTCCTCTGGCAGTATCGTATGATAGTCATACATATTAAGGGCCGGCCGGGATGGCCGAGCGGTTCTAGGCGCTACAGTGTGGAACCGTGCGACTGCTACGGTCGCAGGTTCGAATCCTGCCTCGGGCATGGATGTGTGTGATGTCCTTACGTTAGTTAGGTTTAAGTAGTTCTAAGTTCTAGGGGACTGATGACCTCAGAAGTTACGTCCCATAGTGCTCAGAGCCATTTGAACCATTTGGACATATTAAGGTGAGTGGTCAGCGTAGCTAGCTGCCATGCGGAGGACCCGGGTTCGTTTCCCGGTACTGCAAAGGATACTTCCTTGATGACAGGACTGCTGTGGGGTACACTTGGCGTCGTGATGTCAATTAAGGAGCTACTTGACCGAGTAGTAGTGACTCCATGGTCTGGAAAGTCTGCAAATCGGCCGGGAGAGCGTTGTGATGACCACGTGCCCTCCTTACCGCATTCACATGACGCCGAAAGACAGAGGATGACACTGCGGCCGGTACACATCCCTTGGGCCCTCTCGGTCTGGCGTAGAGCTCGTTTTCTTTTTAGTATCGTATAATAATATTCGGCATAGTGGTAAGTTTGGCAAGTGTACATCTAAATGAAGCAGATAGTTTTCGCTGTCAGAAAATAAAAAAAGCTGATATTTAGTTAACTAATGCAAATTACATACCCACTTTGTAAACTGAATTATTCGCAGAAATCAAATCATTGAAACAGAACTGAAGAGTTGTGTATCAACTAAATGTATGACAAGAAAGTACTTTTCGTTTCCTTGCATATTATACGTACATACTCCCGAAATACGATTCGGAGCAATAAAACGTTATTCTGCGTCAAAACATCTACATTTTTAAGTGAAACTATATGGATCCATAGAACTTCTCAACTAACAGACATTAATGATGTATATATGCAGACTGCAACTAAAATTTGTGCCAAGGGTTCGACTCCCTGCTTTGGTACAAATTTTCATTCGTCGCTTCAGTCTGCGTATATACGTAATTTGCATATTTATCTGCTGAGAAGTTTAGCTCCTCAATTCGTCAAGAAGGCAGATCTGCATCGACATACATGAGAGATTAACTTATTTCACTATGGAGTAAAAAAAAAAGTGACAATGCCGTGTTTTGAGGAATGAATCACTAGGATAGTGTAATGGACATCGCAGTACGACAGCATCGGGCAGTAAACGTTCGGATCGTACTGTAGTGATTACCAAGGGAAGGCAATATCAGTGTAGCTGAGCGGTCAATTTTCGTTATATTCGGAAGAAGTATGGCTCATCTTCGTTCGCCCATTTTGATTTATAAGTTTCGCGGTCTCATTAATCGATCTTATGGCAATGCAGGGATGGTTCCTCAAAAAAGACCATAGACTTACCTTCCCACTCCCTTTCACCTATAAGAACGGCGTACATGTGTGTGTGTGTGTGTGTGTGTGTGTGTGTGTGTGCGAAGAAACACACGCGATCGATTATATATAAAAAAGATCTACCTGTTGTAGTGTACATCATACTCTCCAATGTTCACTAACAATAGTCAAACATACGATATCAGAGCATTGTCTTAATAAGTAGCACTTTCTCGGGCGAGATGGAAGAGTGGTTGGACACTGGAATGTTGATAAGGATGAACGGAATTCAAGTACTTTAGCTTTTCGTGGTTTCCCTAAATCATTCCAAATGAGTTGCTGTGCTGTATCACAGACAAACCGAAACAGAGCCAGTCCTCTATCCTTATCCAGCTGTGCTAATGGTCTGTCTCACACAACCATTATCTAATATCGGGTGTAAACCTGGCTATTACCTTACTTTTTGCTTCTACGTTTTTCATGTACCTATTCAAGAAAGATGCTGTATTACTCTGAAATTGTAGCTAATAATGCTTAAAGACTGGTGGCTGCGATTTAACATTATTAAGGCTTTCTAACTTTCTGACAACTTACAGGTGATTTATATTGCTGAGGAAAGAACTTATGTTTGTCGTAAATTTCTTCGAAAAAGGGGAAAAACAGGAACTTGGTGGCAACATTTATTCTCCGAGGAAGAAAGTTTTTATTTACAGCTGCGAATGTACACTCAAATCCACTGATCAGCTGCAGTGCTTGGACTGAGAAGGCAGTGTTAATTTTGGTGAATGCTAATTTTATTCCTTAAACTATCACGATAGAACCTCTCTTAAATTGTTATCCATGCGCTCTTCCTCAAATTGCCTCTGTAGACCTCGGTAGATTTATCTTTGTACACTTATAAGGACTCTGTTCTGTTCTGCTTCCGTCATTCGCCAGTAAACAGAGGGACCTACGAGTGTATCAGAAAATTCATTTTAATGGCGACGTACGTTACACGTTTACACTCATTGCACTGAAATGTGGATATAATTCTTCTACTGTTTGTAATGTAAAGCTCGTAGGTAATAGCGTGGTGATTGCGAAAACATAAGAAGGTGATATTAATTACTACTACTGCTGCTTCAATAAAATTCCACTTAGTATGTTGAAATCTATCATAAAAATAACGCAATATTTTTTTTGAAATGTTCATGTACTGCATAGGGCGAGTGACGAACTTCGTAATCAATGCTAATAAACGCCAACCATTTTTTTTCTACGCCAAGATCATCAGTGAATTAGTTTATTGGAAGCCATACTTGCTGTATCAGCTATGCATGTAGCCTGAATTATCTGAGGTATTCTTCACGTTTCTTTATTTAGCAGATTATCTCTGTTTCCTGCATGCTACCGTTCCATTATAAAATGTATCATTTCTTCTGCTGGTGCCTCTTAAACGCGATCCACGCTGTCAGTTCTCGAGTTAGTGGGGGAAAATATCACCAGGATTTCGTTTCTGAAACCATTGCAACATTTGTTTGGAGTTATTTAATCTCTGCTATTAATGAGCAACAATCACTGCATTCTAGCCAAGCCAGCGGGTTGCACTGTTGTAATTGACCACGAATAGTCCTCCATAAGTTACAAGCGTCGGTCCTGGTCAGAACAGTGTTCTGTGTAGCTGTCAGTGTATTACTGTGCGTCGGAGCTAAGTACACTACTGGCCATTAAAATTGCTACACCAAGAAGAAATGCAGATGATAAACGGGTATTCATTGGACAAATATATTACACTAGAACTGACATGTGATTTCATTTTCACGCAATTTGGGTGCATAGATTCTGAGAAATCAGCACCCAGAACAACCACCTCTGGCCGTAGTAACGACCTTGATACGCCTGGGCATTGAGTCAAACAGAGCTTGGATGGCGCGTACAGGTACAGCTCCCCATGCAGCTTCAACACGATACCACAGTTCATCAAGAGCAGTGACTGGCGTGTTGTGACGAGCCACTTGCTCGGCCACCATTGACCAGACGTTTTCAATTGGTGAGAGATCTGGAGAATGTGCTGGCCAGGGCAGCAGTAGAACATTTTCTTTATCCAGAAAGGCCCGTACAGGACCTGCAACATGTGGTCGTGCATTATCCTGCTGAAATGTAGGGTTTCGCAGGGATCGAATGAAGGGTAGAGCCACGGGTCGTAACACATCTGAAATGTAACGTCCACTGTTCAAAGTGCCGTCAATGCGAACAAGAGGTGACCGAGACGTGTAACCAATGGCACCCCCTATCATCGCGCCGGGTGATACGCCAGTATGGCGATGACGAATACACGCTTCCAATGTGCGTTTACCGCGATATCGCCAAACACGGATGCGACCATCATGATGCTGTAAACAGAACCTGGATTCATCCGAAAAAATGACGTTTTGCCATTCGTGCACCCAAGTTCGTCGTTGAGTACACCATCGCAGGCGCTCCTGTCTGTGATGCAGCGTCAAGGGTAACCGCAGCCACGGTCTCCGAGCTGATAGTCCATGCTGCTGCAAACGTCGTCGAACTGTTCGTGCAGATGGTTGTTGTTTTGCAAACGTCCCCATCTGTTGACTCAGGAATCGAGACGTGGCTGCACTATCAGTTACAGCCATGCGGATAAGATGCCTGTCATCTCGATTGCTAGTGATACGAGGCCGTTGGGATCCAGCACGGCCTTCCGTATTACCCTCCTGTACTCACCGATTCCATATTCTGCTAACAGTCATTGGATCTCGACGAACGCGAGCAGCAATGTCGCGATACGATAAACCGCAATCGCGATAGGCTACAATCCGACCTTTATCAAAGTCGGAAACGTGATGGTACGCATTTCTCCTCCTTACACGAGGCATCACAACAACGTTTCACCAGGCAACGCAGGTCAACTGCTGTTTGTGTGTGAGAAATCGGTAGGAAACTTTCCTCATGTCAGCACGTTGTAGTTGTCACCACCGGCGCCAACATTGTGTGAATGCTCTGAAAAGCTAATCATTTGCATATCACAGCATCTTCTTCCTGTCAGTTAAATTTCGAGCCTGTAGGACGTCATCTTCGTGGTGTAGCAATTTTAATGGCTAGTAATGTAAATTCGAACGTGGGCGAACTGTTGGTGTCTATTTGGTGGATGCTTCCGTTACCAAAGTAGCCGAAGTGTTTAGTGTTCAAGGAGGCACCGTATCAAAGAGTTATGCCGTATACAAGGAAAGCGGAAAAACATCATCCAGCAAGTCACAACGCGGACGAAAGTGTCTGTTGAATGATCGTGGCGGACGGTCGTTGAAGAGGATTGTGACGACAAATACGAGCACGACAGCTGGAAAAGCCACTGCAGAACTGAATGTCGCACTCGCAAACCCTTTCAGTACCAAAACAAGCTCCGTAAGTGAATTGGTATTCCAGAACCACACATCAGTGATGTAAATGCCCCTAACAGGATTACGTGGTGCCCAAACCACTATAGCTGCACAATGGAGCAATGGAAGAAAGTCATTTGGTCGCATGAATCTTGTTTCTCATTGTTTCCAACTTCTGGTCGAGCGTAAGTCCCAAGAGTGAAACATGGCGGTGATTCGGTATTGGTTTGGGCAGCCAAATCATTTTATTTTGTGGACCTCATGCAAGATTGCTTCACTGCCAAGATTATGAGACCGTTTTGGCTTTTCAAGCCCGTCTCATGGTATAATGTTTGTTCCCCAGTGGTGATGCAATTTTCCAAGAAGGCAATGCCCTTGTTCACACCGCTCGCATCGTACAGGACCGGTTTTGCGAGCAAGAGGACGAATTTTCGCATCTCCCCCGGACACCATAGTCACCAGATCTCAACATTATTGAGACATTGTGGTCTACATTGGAGAGAAGACTGCATGATCGCTATCCACTTCCTTCATCGTTACCAGAACTCACCACTGTTTTGTAGGAAGAGTGGAGGAAGATTCCCTTGAAAACCTCACAGGAGCTGTATTTATCAGTTCCGAGACGACTGGTAGTTACTTTGTTGACGGAACCACAACCTCACATCTGCCTGCACCGCTTCATCACTATCAATGTGAAGTTCTTGGAGGTTATCTTTAAATTCTGGAAACAGATGAAAACTGGTTGGTGCCAAGTTGGGACTGAATGGAGGATGATCAGTGACAGTGGACGTAAGGCATCGGCCTGTTACAGAAGTCGCAGCGCTCCTGTGTCCTGCATTGTCATACTGAAGGGGAGTGTGTTCTATGTGTGGAAGAACTCTTCGAATTCGAAACTCAATTGCAGCACTCTATTTCTCACACACCGACATAATTACGTTACGTACCACCATGTTATACTTCACCATTCAAAGCCGTCTGGCGGCAGAATGCCGCAAATATGTAGACATGAACAATAGAGATGTAGAATGTTAATAACGGTTGTTTTATTTAAAAAGCTTTAAGAATTCTTACATAAAAAGTTCGGTGCCAATACTTTTCTGCACGCCTCTCGTAGATGACCATGACCGAACAGCAGGTTTCGTTTGTAGCTGGTGTTACCATTGCCCAGTTATTACATTCACTTTGACGGCTAGGCTGGCCGAGCGGTTCTAGGCGCTTCAGTCTGGAACGGCGCGACCGCTACGGTCGCAGGTTTGAACCCTGCCTCGGGCATGGATGTGTGTCACGTCCTTAGGTTAGTTAGGTTTAAGTAGTTCTAAATTCTAGGGGACTGATGACCTCAGCAGTTAAGTCCCATAGTGCTCAGAGCCATTTGAACCATTTACATTCACTGTGTTTTTTCGGAAGATAACGTTACAGGATAAACGAGTCGAGTGATAACTCTATTACTTCTTGTTCTTCTTTCGTTGAACCCTACTTTGGGATACGTTAAATTAAACCATTTTTAATATTCTGTGACTTTCTATTAGCCAAGTGCTGTTCCATTCTTTCTGATATTGCTTTCCTTTCTTCTTCAGAGATTTTGATTGTTCGTTTGGTTTTCATTTAGACTTGCAACCTCTCCTTGTCTTTGGCTTTTTTTTTTATTTTCTGTGATATGGAGTTCTCTTAAGTTCTTCTTCGTTTCCTTAAACCCATTTGGTTGGGCTTTTTTGTTGCGGAAACAGTCAAAAAAATTTTGTTGATCTATTTGGGTTCATTCTGAAAACGCGTCTATAAAAATCAGTTCTTCATTTCCTCATTGCGTTTGAGAATTTTTGTGTAATTTGGTAAAGGGTTTCACTTCTGATAGTTTACTGTTGTGGAATCTGGAGCCGAGGATTTTTCTTAATATCTTCCTTTATTTGGTCTCCAGCCTTTTAACTGGGCCATGGTTGGTAATAGACAATGTTTCGACTGCATACAGGGCTTCCGGTTTGATTACTGTATTGTAATGTCCTATTTTTGATTTCAACGAGAGAGACTTTTTGTTATATATATTTTGGTGAGTTGGAAGGCCAGTTCTACTTTACTTCTTCTAGATTCCATAGCCTTTTTCTCGAGGGCATTCCAGTTGATCAGTTCTCCAAGATCTGTATTTTTCGTTCTCCTACTTTAAAAATTTTGGTGCCCTTTTATATTTTTCATTATCTTTTTCTTTTCAAAGAAGATTTTGAAACATATTATTTGAGCTTGTTTCTGCAGCACTTGGGTCTGTTCTTTGGCTTCTTACCATATCTTGGCTGATAGGGCACATCATCTGCAAAGCCTGTTTTTTGTTCCTGGTCGGATTCCACTGTAGTGCTTCATATTCCACCCTCTGACTACTTCTTCTGGGGGGTAGTTAAATAGCAGTGGGGAGAGTCCATCTCCTTGCCGTGTACCAGTTTTTGTCTCAAAAGTGTCGAAGAGCTCTGCCATGAATTTGACTTTGCAGTATGTGTTCTAAGGGTTTCTCTGATTAGGTTTGTGGTCTTGTTATCTAGGCTGAATTCTTTCAGTATAGAGATTAGAGATTCCCGTTCTATTGAGTCGTATGCTTTCTGAGATTCAATGAAAGTGATAACATTTGATTTTGCTCTTGACTTCTGATAGACCATGAGGTTTTAGAGGCTTAGGATTTGCTCTGGGCAGGTTCTACCTTTCCTGAAACCGATTGATATTCTCCAAGTTGATGGTCTAATTGGGGCACCACCCTGTTAGGTAGGACTTCGAGAATATCTTGTAAGTTACGTCTAGGAGTGAGATCCCTCTGTTGTTGGAGTCTATTTTGGACGCTTTCTTATTTAGTGGGTGGATGAAATCTGTCTTCCATTCATCTGAGAATCTTTTATTTATGCATGTTTCTTCAAAGATGTTTTGGAGAGAGTGTATGGCATTTTTGTTGACATTTTTCCAAAGTTCATGTGTGATTTGTTTTTCTCCAGAGGATTTACAGTTTTTGAGATTTGAAATGACTGTCTGTAGTTCCACGGTGGAGGGTGGTTCAGAGCTAGGGTTGGTTATTGATGAGGTCTTAAAGTCCATTTTTTTTTCTATGCGCTCTTCACAGTTGAGAAGTTTTCTGGAATATTCTGCCAATATTGTCCAATTATCCCTGTTGTGGTGGGCAATATTTCCGTTTTTGTCTTGGAGCTGTAGGGTCGGTGGGATGTATCTAGTTACTTTTTGTTTAAAGGTCTTATAAAAGTTTCTTGTGTTGTTCTTGATGCCGGCCGGGGTGGCCGAGCGGTTCTCGGCGCTACAGACTGGAACCGCGAGACCGCTAAGGTAGCAGGTTCGAATCCTGCCTCGGTCATGGACGTATGTGATGTCCTTAGGTTAGCTAGGTTTAAGTAGTTCTAAGTTCTAGGGGACTGATAACCTCAGAATGTAAGTCCCATAGTGCTCAGAGCCATCTGAAACATTTGTTTTTGACGAGTATCGTTGATATGAAAGAGGAGCTGGTGTTCTTGGACTTTTTTTATTCTTTTGATATTTTCGCTCACTAATTTTTTCATGATTAAGAATTTTGGACTGTTATACTCGTTTTTTCTGTGACTCCACTGTTGCCATGATTTTCGTACTAGTTCATGGAGTCTGTCACATTCTTCCGTCCACCAGGTATGTTTTTTGGTTTGGGTTGTCGGAGCTAATTGTTCGGATTACGTATTACGCTTTCTCTTATTTAATTACATTTGCATGTCTTCAGTTCCGATTGGAAACTCCTTGGAGTTTATTATGTTTTTTGGGTCATGTTTCCTGCTTTTGAGGTTGTTGGTTCCGTTTTTCCTTTTGGGAATGATTTTGAGTCTTATTTAAGAAAGATACTTGTCAGAATCTTGGTTGGCTCCTCTGAGGACTTTGACATTTTATATTGCTTTATGGAAATTCAGTTTGATTACCAGGTGATAGAGTTGGAAATCACCTACTTGTGGGTTTGGGGATGTGACGTGCTGTTGGCAAAGGCACACAAATGAAGCAGTAGGTTTCGCTCCCCACAGCGAGGTGGTGCTTTTGGGTAAAACAGCTGCTTTCCGTCTGCTACTGGCGAGTACATACTTGATTCTGTCTCTTCCATATTACAATCCACGCTACTCAACATATCCCTGTCATCTGCACTGTTGTGACTACGGTAGGTGATTAGTTTGCAAACACGTTATATGGCGCACGCGGAAAGCCCAGTCTGTGCACGACCTTGCATATGGAGTGTTCTATGCGTCTGGCACCGAAGGACGGGCAGCGATAAAATGCGCTGATGCTGCGCTTCATGCTGACTTTCAGTACACAGCCTGACGACATCGGAGTCACACGCCCTGCCTCACTCTCTAGTTCAATTTCTCATGAATACCTTTCGTAAACAGCTAAAAGTTTCAGTGACAGTTGTTAATTTTTCATGACTTTAGACAGTTTTGGATAGACGATTCAAGTAAAACATTGCTCATCAGTATTTAAGCAACATTTCGGAAAAGGTAGTCACGAATCGAGCTATATGTGGGGCACTAGGCATCACTCTGAGGCCTCTTACACTATTTTTATTTCTTGCCTGTCTTACATTCACCCGGTGATATTTTGTTCTTATATACCTCGATGTTTCGGTTTTTAAAATAAAAGGCACTCATAGATCTTTGTATTAGCAGAAGAGCCAACACCGTGCTACGAGAGGAGGCCCAAATGCACGCGTTTTAGCTCACGCAGGCTGGCGTGAGGAGGGAAGAACTATACTGACGTGAGGTCTGAACTATACTGACGTGAGGTCTGGAACATGACAAGGAATGAGAATTCAGAAAGCGGACGTAATTAGTTTGATACTTAACTTCAATCCATTAATGATGAACGTCGCTCTTGACGGTACATGATTCACAATATTATCTGTTCAGAATACATTCTTGAAGATAGTAATTATAGTAACTGAATATGGCGCCTTGCTAGGTCGTAGCAAATGACGTAGCTGAAGGCTATGCTAAACTGTCGTCTCTGCAAATGAGAGCGTATGTAGACAGTGAACCATCGCTAGCAAAGTCGTCTGTACAACTGGGGCGAGTGCTAGGGAGTCTCTCTAGACTAGACCTGCCGTGTGGCCGCGCTCGGTCTGCAATCACTGATAGTGGCGACACGCGGGTCCGACGTATACTAACGGACCGCGGACGATTTAAAGGCTACCACCTAGCAAGTGTGGTGTCTGGCGGTGACACCACATAGATAACTGTGAATCTGCAAAAATATCTGAAACGGCAACTAATGCTGTCTGATAAATGGTTAGTGGCGCGTACACGTCTCAGGACGCAAGTGTGTGTGTAGGTGACACCCCATCCGCGATGGCGTGATTTGTTCTGCCTTTCAGGATATCATGATTTCAGCCACAAATTTCTTTCATATGCCTACTTTCCTAAGAAAGGGTCGCTTTAGTCTTGCATTGAAATGTGCGTGTGGCTAGGAGCTCCCGTTGAGTAGACCGGTCGCCTCCTGCACGTCTTTTTAGGTGACGCCACTTTGGCGACTTGCGTGTCGATGAGGATGAAATGATGATGAAGACAACACAACACCCAGTCCCCGAGCGGAGAAAATCTCCATCCCGGGCGGGGATCGAATCCGGACCCCTCGCATGGCATCCTGCCGCATTCGCCACTTAGCTATGAAGGCGGACGGTTTAGTATTGAATCGAAATCTTTACGAAGATATTAAGCACATTCCGTGACAATTAGGTCTGCCGCGCAAAGAACGCGAGTTGGCTTTCGAATGATCGATGTTTTAGAATCAGTGGAGGTAATCCATGGTGGAGGGGGCGCTGGCGTCCATTTTTCAACAAAAGTTATTATGTTCTAATGAAGTGTTTGCTCTAGGCTTCTCGTTATGGCTCCAGCTGAGGTTACTGTTCAAAACGTTTGCACATACAGAAGAGTGCTCCAGTTCCCTTACGACTCTATGTTTAAAATTCCAAACTGCTGTCTCTTGACGAGTTGTGGCATTACGATCTTTGATATTTCAACGACAGCCATGCAGGAGGTCAAAGCGCTAGCTACACCGCAGCAGGCGTCTCGACCGCAAATGTAACAGTAGGTGTGTGACATATGTCGGAAAATGGCGGTGCAACAGCGAGACAACATCAAGTTTTTTGAGTTCTCCATCGTTTGTGGGGATAATTCATCAAATTCGACCCAAATACCGAGAGGCAGGTTCCTAGTCGCTCCTCCACGATAATGACCCAGCCCAGAAAGTGAAAACTGTGCGCGCGTTTATGGGCCAAATGGATCACAATCCTGGATCACTCCCGTAATCGGCGTATTGGGCCTCATTCTACTTCCTGTTCCCCAGGCAGAAGTTAGCAATGAAAGGACACAATTACGATGCAGTTAAGACATCCAAGAAAATTGTACTGAAATAGTAAATGCAATTCCGAGAAAAGGACAATAGTGTCTGTTTGATAACACCTTTAAAACGATTTTAGCTGTGTACTGATTCAGGGGAGACTATTTTGAATAATTACAGTGATTTTGTGAACATAACCCACAGATTTTATTTTTTACAGCTGCAGTCATAACGGAACTGGGACGCACCATGTATATTTCCGCCTCTTATGAACTCCTCATTGGCGGGACGGTAAACCCTAACCTCCTTCGTACACATACATTACGCGGTACGTCTAAAGCTGTGCCGTCTGGGTTCCATTTCCTGTGTGGACTGTTTAGGGACGTCCGGTTATCAGACATTAAATGAAAAGTACGTGTATTTTGTGGAACTGCAGCGTGGGTTTCAGTGCAACGCCAGAGAAGTCAACGGCCGTCTGCTGCGAAGGCGTGAGCTTCCTCCCGCCTCGGCCGCTGATCTCATTTGCGTGCGCCGCTGATGAGCACGTCTCAGTAACAAGCTGTAATGCTGGCCCTCAGGATGCAGCGCCACAGCTACGTGAGGGGGGAGCGTGAGCGTCACCCAACTCACGCTCTCTTCGATGCCAACTGCCACATTTCCAAGTGCAGCGTTATGGAATACCTTTTACACTCAGTTCTGAGGATTGTTCCTCGGGACGAAAAATTCCTCCGTGCTAAATGGTTCAAATGGCTCTGAGCACTATGCGACTTAACTTCTGAGGTCATCAGTCGCCTAGAACTTAGAACTAATTAAACCTAACTAACCTAAGGACATCACACACATCCATGCCCGAGGCAGGATTCGCACCTGCGACCGTAGCGGTCGCTCGGCTCCAGACTGTAGCGCCGAGAACCGCACGGCCACTCCGGCCGGCTCCGTGCTAAGCAACAATGATACCACAAATAACGACGGTGTGGAATGTATCTTTTCTATGTGCTTAGAAGATTCACAAGGGCAAGTATATGATAGCTTTGAATCTTTCCTGGGGAACAAAAGTAATTCTGTTATTCTTGGAGGGTAAAAATCGTCTGAAGCGTACCCAAAGATGCGTGATAGATATATTCCTGTTGGATACACACACTGCCGGAAATGGAAAGTATTACACGATGAGACACCTGACCGATATTTGTCAATTTTTGCGGAAATGTTCATCACATAAAGCATTTCCCGTAGTAACTGATAATCTTCATCAACAACAGTATGAACTCACACGAGCACGCATAGCCTCCAATGTTATTTTGAGGAATTTCTTGCCATTTCTGATGGGTCAGTTAATGAAGCTTGCTGGTTGGATGGTGGTATGAAAGGATCTGTCTTCCCATCGCATCCCAAGCATGCTCTGTGGAAGACAAACCAGTGCACCCGGCAGACAAATAAATGGTCTGTACATTCAAGCGCTTGTGATGTGAACTGCAGTGTGGGTCCTGCATTACACTGCTGGAATATGCCATTTGGTTCACTGGTCATAACGGGTGCGGCAACAGGATTTTTCACTCTTGCCCATTTCTAGCGAGTGTGGAGCCTTCCTTCAAAGCAAGCAAAGCTCCACGTTCTGGCCCTGATGAGCCAATCTGGACCGACCAGTCGCCATATCATTGTCTGCCAATGGCGTCATTGGATGCGGTACTAAGGTGCGTTGCCGGCTTTCTTGACCTTGGAGCCGCTACCTCACTCAGATATCTCCTCAACTGGCATCACGAGTGCACTTAGTTCCACTCCACCCACCAAGGAAAAATTCCTGGCAGTACCGGGAAACGAACAGGGTCTATTGCATAGCAGCCAGACTCACTGACTACTAAGGAGGCGGACCAGCCTCCCTTTAGTAACTACCATATCAGTCCTTTCGTCATATCCAGTAGTTCCCTGCAGTAGGTAGTCTACGGACACTTTGGCGTCGATCTGACCACCCCAAAAAGAAGCGAAACTTCTCGTTGAACGCCATAGAATGCCACTTTTTTCCCAGTTGATTCTAGCTTACAGTTTTCACCAAGCAATACTCGGTTGCCTGTGGCATAGTGGCAGCTATCAACAACGCAAAGCATTTCGGTATGTCAAGCAAGGTCCCAGTAATCTGTTCCCGACGGTCGGTGATGACACTCTGCCTGTAACCTCTGCCAGTATTTCAGCTATTGTCATCCATTGCCTACCCTCTTTGTCACGTTGTTGTCCGCAATCTACCTCGTCACCACTCACTCTGCAGTAATTTCATTTCAACGAAATGTGTGTACCGTCTGCTGATATAATATTATCGTGTCCCTCATGCCGATGATGTGACCTTCCTCACAGTCTGAAAGATGACGATAAGCAGCACGTACGCGAATGACACCCTTCTTCATCCGTAGTAAAGACATTTTTCTGTAGTGAAAATACTACATAAAAGTTCGTATAAGGATGAAACTTTAATCAATGTACCCCACGGGCACAGAAGCACTACAGTACCAGTTTGATAAACTTCAGTCAAGGTGTTCATGGTTAGCATTTTCAAATTACGCCATAGTATATAAATTACCTGAAAGAAAAGGTTTGTTGCTGTCCGAGGTTGTTCTCAGATGATGGGTTGTCTTCAGGAAGGTTACGTCTTTAAAACATTGCTGCAAAATTCCGGAAAACGTGCAGACGATCGTTGTTTAGCGTAATAACTGGCAGCTGACCTTTGGCACACGTAAACGTTATATAATGCTTGTAAACAAGTACAGAAGCTTGTCGTTTGACTTTATTATCGTCATGAAATGGTTTGTATCAATTACAGCTCTGCAGTACTGCCGGAAGTGATTTATGATAGAATGACCACATAAATCCATCTATGGGGAAAGCAAATGGTGGTCTGAGTACTAGCCAGAGAATGTTAAGGATGTGTAATTTACACAGTGAGGAGATCGCTTACAAAACGATCAGCCGAGCAAATCTTGAGCATGTTTTTTTTTAGTCTGGAGCTCTTACCAGACTGGATTAATAAAAGAGTAGTAGTAAAGCGATTTTGCCTCTGGTTCGATTGGTCAGTGTAACAGAAATGGAAGGCGCTACAAGACAGTGCATTATGAACTGCGCAGAGCTCGTTATTGTGTCTTGCGTTGTGCGACTGTAAAATAAAATACTCGCAATCTGCTTATTTCTACATTGCATGATACTGAGCGCTTCCTTTAATTCCAAGTTTTATCAAGCATCGTATCAGTGTCGTAGCTTGGACGGTTCATGTTATGTCTTGATTGCTAACTTCTGTAGAGGAGCAGTCATAGCTCGTTCATGAAGAAGTTTGCTATTTGTTATCTGGAAGTAAGTCGCGTCCATTTTCCCACACTGAAATGACATACATATCATGATTAACCCAGACCGCTGTCAGAGAACGAATTTGAACTGAATTCGGAACGAACGCTAGTTGGAATGAGAGTGAAAGAGTCGTAGCTTTATACATTCTAAATATGAGGATCAGGATTGTTTAGAAACGTTATTACCAACTCTCTAAATCTCGTCTTGAAAAGGCATTCTGCGAACATGATTCTCTTGTAACCCGTTTCCGGCTGCCCCTCTTGTAACCGCCGTGATGTACAACCCGGGGGTAGCTGTTTCTAATTGCAGTGGAGGAAGAATTGTCCTCTAAAATACTTGGCCAGAAAAGTGAGGACTGATGTTGTAGTAAAAGATCTTGGTCATCAGATTGTGTACCCATGTTTCGTTTAAATCTCATACCACGTTGCAACGCGTTGTGGTGTGAGTACATGTAACACGCTTAATCGTGATCCGTTGATAAGATAAGTGGATATATTTGTAGTATTAGAAAGAAGTAACCCGTATTTCAGCGGCAGGATTCACTCTTTCTTCTAACTGCCCCGTCATTATCAACAATACAGACACGACACTACTCACTACATGCGCTCGTGAGAGTACACTTTACAAAACGGTTACTATTTCTGCACAACCCTCACATATTAAAAAGGAAGGATGTGCAACCCCTAAGAATAATGGAAACCTTTCTAGTTTAGAAAGGGCGTCCTAGATCATATCACAGCTGACAATGTCATATGAAATTTATATAATTGTTTTCATTTCTGCACGTCAGATAGAACTGCAATAATAAATGCTACTTTTATTGTTACTGAACCCTAATAGGTTGAGTGTTGATTCAGTGAACATAAAATCATTACATTTTTATTCGATGACTGTCCGTTTAGAACGTAAACTAATTAACCAAGACGTTATCACCACTTATTTAGTAGCGCATTGGTCCACTTTAGGAACGCAGTACAGCAGTGGTTATGGATAACTTGGATGACAAGCCCTGGCTAGTTTCCTTAGATATGTGGTACTAGACGAGAACGTACAGGTCACGCATTTCCGGTAAATTATGGGTCGGTGGTCTGTCGGCGCGGAGCTGGCGCTCTTTGGCGTCCCAGATGCGTTCCATACGGTTCATATCAGGCCAAGACATCAATATGAGTTCATTATCATGCTCTTAAAACCATTGTAGCACGATTCTGGCGTTGTGAGACGGACTGTTATCCTGCTGAAAAATGCCGTCGCCGTCGGCGGAAGACGTCAAGCATGAAGCAGGTGATGAGCAGTAATGTTCACATAGCCCACAGCTGTCGTGGTGCCTTCGGTTACAAGTCCCACGGAAACGCAGGTAAATGTTCCACTAAGCACAATACCCTCCCCACCAGCCTGTGCTCGTAGGGCTGTGCATGTTTCGAGCAGCCATTTGCCTGGATGCCGGCGTATCCGAACTTGACCATCGACCAGGTATAACAAGAAACATTATTTACCCTAGTAGTATGGAAAATGATGAATTCGGAACTCACTCTTTCTCCAGAGCCTTCAAGAACCCCTGTCTAATCGTAACAAAAGGTGAAAGATGCTCAGAGCAGCCTACTGCTGGATGCCATTCAGCATCTTTATGGTCGTTTGCATGAGAGAATACACGCCTGCGTTGTCGCCAGAGTGGGATACACCGTCTATTGATGCGGCCGTTTTGTCATCGTTAACTATGACACGTATTGTTTAATTTGGTCTGAATTTCTTATCATGTAGGTCTACTCCTACAGTAATGAACTAACTGTCACGTCACTAGTCAATAAAATGACCTTGTCCTTCAGAGTGTTGCATTTTTTTCCGGCAGCGTATCAGTTTTATCTAAAGATATCATAAATATGTAATATTACCTACTTGAAAACAAAACGCAACACTCCAAAGCTCAGTTCGTGGACCGAAAAACCTCATTACAAACAGGTAACTTGTTAGCAGTCCGAAAAGCACTGACATTTTTATTCAGAATCGCGTGAGTGGTCTTGTTCACACTGCAGTGGCGCTGGAGTTTAGAAACAGCTCTTCTCTAACCTCCTAAATGAGATTATCCGGTACCTTTCATGTTTCGTGGATCCATGCCACGGTCCAGCCATCAGGGAGGAATTGGGTGCTACATGCTACCAGGAACGTGTATCTGGTTCATTTACACATTGCTGTTTTAGTTCAGAGTTCATTACATCTAATCTATATGTTGATATGAGCGTTGGTGGTTCTGTCATTCTCTATGACAATGTGAATCACTTCCAGCAAGTGACACAAACTACACTGACCAACGATGGGAAAACGTTTTTGCTGAAAATACCTTATTCTTATGTTTTTGGGGTGGGAAATCCAAATATGATTCTTAAAAAACTGTGTCACTCACCATTTCTTCGCATTTTACAGTTAAATTTATTAAATGAAGCGATTCTTTAAAGAATTTAACAGCTTTTATATAATTAAAATAATTTAAAAAATGAGGTGTAATGAATGTAGATGACGTTGGTAGCACTGTTGAAAAACATTTGCTGACAAAAAAAGGTCGAATCTACTTTATGTTAACAGATGGTGTTTTGTTTACTGTCAACCTAACCTTACTTTCCCGTTTCTTGCACATATGCTCAGTACAATGTCTAATTGTGGTTGTAAAAACTCTGCTGACACTTTTTGTTATATTTATGGTGAATTTGTGATTAAAAAGCACCAAAGAAACATTACAGACTTTGTGAAAAAGGTTTATCTATCATACTTTGGATCTAAACTTGGTGATCAAGATAAATCTTGGGCGCCACATAAGGTATGTTACGCGTGTGTTGAAGATCTGAGAAAATGGTTCAAAATGGAGAAAAAAGCCTTTAGATTAGCTTTTTGTATGATATGGAGGGCGCCAAGAAATTGCTACTTTTGCAGTGTTGATATTAGTGTTCATAATTCGAAAAACAAGAAGGTAATAAGCTACCCTAACCTTCCTCCGCCATCTGACCAGTAGTGCATGGTGTAGATTTGCCACCAGATGATTTAAATTCTATTCCAACAGAAGTACTTTCTGATATACAATCAAATTTAGATGAACCAGATGATGATGAATTCCATTGTAATACAGAAAGTCTAGAGACCAAATTGTTTACTCACTCCGAGCTTAACGATTTGGTTAGGGATCTGGGCTTAACGAAAGAAAAAGCTCAATTGCTTGGCTCTAGATTAAAAGAATAGAACTTATTGGCAGTTCGAACCAGCATATACATGTATAAAAGAGAGTGCAGCAATTTTCCAAGTTTTTTCAACAAGAAGGTGATTTAGTGTCTTGCTCAGACATTCCCAGTCTGATGAATGAGTTTTGTACTGAATACAAAAAGGAAGACTGGAAGCTGTTTATTGATTCATCCAAAAGTAGTTTAAAGGCTGTTTTATTGCACAATGGTAACATGTATGCATCTATACCTGTTGGACATTCTGTACATATGAAATAAAGCTATGAAAACCTAGAAATAGTGCTAAATAAAATAGGCTATTCTGCTCATAGTTGGATGACATGTGGCGATCTAAAAGTAACATGCATGCTCCTTGATCAGGAAGGTGGCTTTATCAAATTTCCATGTTTCTTGTGTGAATGGGACAGTAGGGCTAGGGATAAACACTGGTGCAGAAAGAACTGGCCTGTGAGGGCGTCTTTAAAACCTGGTGAGAAGAACATTCTATGCAAAAACCTTGTAGATCCATAAAACGTACTTCTACCACCTCTAAATATAAATTTAGGCCTAATGAAACAGTTTGTAAAGGCTTTGCCTAAAGATGGACCATGTTTTAAGTATCTCTGCCAAAAGTTTCCACAACTTTCAGAAGCTAAATTAAAAGAAGGCGTCTTTGTCGGACCTGACATTAGAAAATTGATGTTTGGTGTTAACTTTGAATCCACAATGACTTTAAATGAGAAAGAAGCATGGGTATCATTTAAGCAAGTCGTTACAAAGTTCTTAGGACATGAAAAAGACCCAGAATATGTTTCTATTATAGCTGCAATGTTAAAGAAGTTTAAAACTTTAGGATGTTTAATGAGTCTGAAAGTTCACTTATTGAACAGTCACCTTGATTACTTCCCAGAAAATATGAGAGATGTTAGTGAGGAGCAAGAAGAGCCTTTTCACCAGGACATTTAACTGATAGAAAACGGCTACCAAGGCCGCTGGAACACCAACATGATGGGGCACAACTGTTGGTCACTTCACCGAGACGTTCAGCAAGCGACTCATCGTAGAAAAAGCTACACAAGAAACTTCAAAAAAAAAAAAAAAAAAAAAAAAAGAGAAAGAAAATACAAACCAATTCCAGCTGACAAGCGAAACCTCTATTAACACATATCATTGTTTTAAGTAGCTTACTGTAAATTCAAACCATGCTTATGTTGTAACAAAGCGTTTCATTAATTTCCCCGTTTACTGTAAAGCATTGGATTTTTATACTTTATAATAAAAATCATATTGTTCGAAAAGTATGAGTAATACAAAAAACCTAAGGCTGCATTTGGATTCAGCTCATAAAAATCTATAAAGATCTGCTGTCAAAGTAAAAAAAGTGTTTAAAAATATTTTTTCGTTGGCTTGTGTTATTATTTATCACTAAAGATCACACTCGACTCGTTTGTTCATTCGTGCTGTACTGATTTGATTCCAAACAGTTTTTATAGAAATGAACATTTTCAGAATTACTCTTTGTACGGGAAAAGCAGATTGGATCCTAAAACATGGAATTAAACTGACTTCTCTGAGGGTACTTGCTACAACGTTATAACAATTAAGGCAACAAAATTTTCATTAGTCTATGTTCCACAATAGTTATATTTTCATAAGCTGTAGCTTACGAGCTTCCATTTGTACTAAAAGCAGAATACACAAATATCAAAATTTTGTTCCAGTTTGGAACTGATGATTTCACACGACCTTCTTTCTTATATGAAGTCCGTTATCTAGTGCAAATAAAGAATCTACAATCATCAAATGAGTTAAGTGGTAATTCTAAAAAAGAAAAATCGTGATCGTACAGTGAACAAGTAAGAAACTGAATCAGAATATGAGACATTAAGTCACAAGACGCATTTTCGTATGAGAGAAATATTTTTAATGTCACTGCTTATCTCGCTGGACGCAGCTAGAGGTAGTTCGTTCTTGCATACATTCTCCAGACTAGAAGTGAGCTACTACGTTAAAATAAATTTGAATAATAAACGTTAGTAAGCATAGATTTTTACTATTGAATAATGCAAATTTTAAATTGTGATAAGATGAGATCTATTCTCAATGTATGTTTCGAAACATATTAATGTCTGAACCATTAGCTTTTATTTTGTGGTCATGTGAAACGAAATGAACTGAATTATTGTTAGAATGCATAAACGTTACTTTCGTGAGCTACGCTGTAAGCAAAAACAATGTTTATTTCATACCAAAAAGAAATCAGGTAAACTTGATTGTGAGTTAACAAAATAATAGTAACTAATTACTGGAATATTTATACATTCCACTTGATATTTGTAGCACTCTTTGTAAGCTTTAGCGTAAAATGTTTCTATTCAGATGTTCTCTTTTATTAAAAGTCAGCTTTGAAATTTCGTTAAGAGTTATTTATTCTCACTGCGACAAAGATCTTACCAAGTGGAGATATCCTTAAACGGTGTTCAAGAAATTTGTTGGCTGGTAATTGGTTGAATTTGTATGAAACCTAGATAAGCACAAGATTTCCCCTAGCCGTTGTATCCTGGTAAATAAGAAAACACAGGAAACGAACCCATTTCGTTAATGGTCACTAAATCACGACAGCTAATCCCGAAATTAGCATTCGATTAAAGTAGGGAATACGAGTGGATGGTGTTTACTTGCTTTAGTGGAGAGAGATGGAGATAGCGCATTGATCGTACAATGACTTACCTTATCGTGCCGTCTTACTGCCTCCGCCGCGCCACAATACAAGCAGCCCCTCCGGCGCAGAGCTCTGCAAACGAGAACTCTTCAAGAGACGCTGCGAACGGAGAAGGATTTACATTCTAACAGAAAATAAGTAATTCAGATGCGACCGGTAACTGTTTAGACGTTCATAAAATACCACCATCATTCTTAGTTATGACATTTGTGAGAGGAATATTCATGATATAATTAGAAAATAACCGCATTCTCTTAATAAACTATCACTCAATCGCAAAAAACATTTCCAAGAACGTAGATCTCGGTGATTTTTCTTTCGTATGTACTTTGTGCTGAATGAAAAAATATTTTATTCTGACAACATAGCTTTTCGCTCCAGGGTAATGGAAATCAATAAATACTGATTGAGCCACCAGTGTTTTATAACGTAGAAATAATTCAAAAGCCAAGATCGCTTAAGTACTGTTTACTGGATGGCCGGTTTCAACACACTAAAGGTGCCATCATCGGATCTGAATGTAGCTTAACATGTATTTGGATATAACGATACATTAGGCAGATCAGCTGATACAAAATCATTGTCGTAGAAATAAAAATTAAAAAAAAACATCTCTCATGGTCAGTCTATTCCATCAGATATATAAAACCGAAGTCACAAGATGAAACTGATGGAATAGAATGACCATGAAAGCAGTTGTTTTTTAATTTTTAATTTTCATTTCTACGACAATGGTTTTATATCAGCTGGTCTGGCTCATATATCGTTATATCCAAACGATTTATACATGTTAAGCTACATTCAGATCCTATGATGGCACTTTTAGTGTGTTGAAACCGGTCATCCAGTAAACAGTATTTAAGCGATCTTGGCTTTTGAATTATTTGTACAACAGAGTGATCGCCCCACGACACACTCTGTTCACTGCAAAGTCTTATAACGTAGTTTATGGATAGTTATGACTGCAAGAATTATCTTTCCGAAGACGAGTTCTGCCATCGAAGCGTTTAAGTAATGTCCTAAAGCGTTGTAAACATAAAAAAGAACTTGTGCTTCAGTGAATACTTCATCAGTAGTGAGAAAGAAACCGGTGTTCAGCATAAAGCTAGACCAACGAGCTATGTATTGATATGAAAAAGCAGATAACGTTAGAGCGACGTTGTGTAATATACCTCTAAGGGTGGTTTTACATTCCGTACATTAAGCACACGGTACATTGGAATGTGTCATTTCACAGGATTTACTTACTGGAAACTACGAACGGGCCACTTATACTAGACTCATTAAAGAATGACAGTACTTTAGCCCAGGGGCTACTACTGCAGTGGATGACCGCTACCTACGGATTATGGTTCGAATGAAGGAACCCTGACAGCAACACCACCATGTTGAATAATTCTTTTCGTGCAGCAACAGAGCGCGATGTTACGACTCAAACTGTGCGCAATAGGCTACATGATGCGCAACTTCACTCCCGACGTCCATGGCGATGTCCATCTTGCAACCATGGCACCATGCAGCGCGGAACAGATGGGCCCAACAACATGTCGAATGGACCGCTCAGGATTGGCTTCACGTTCTCTTCACCGATGAGTGTCGCATATGCCTGCAACCAGACAATCGTCGGAGACGTGTTTGGCTGAACGCCTTAGACACACTGTCCAACGAGTGCAGCAAGGTGGAGCTTCCCTGCTGTTTTGGTGTGGCATTATGTGGCGCCGAAGTACGCCGCTGGTGGTCATGAAAGGCGCCGTAACGGCTGTACGATACGTGAATGCCATCCTCCGACCGATAGTGCAACCATATCGGCAGCATATTGGCGAGGCATTCGTCTTCATGGACGACAAATCGCGCCCTCATCGTGCACATCTTGTGAATGACTTCCTCCAGAATAACTACATCGCTAGACTAGAGTGGCCAGAATGTTCTCCAGACATGAACCCTATCGAACATGCCTGGGATAGACTGAAAAGGGCTGTTTATGGACGACGTGGCCCACCAACCACTCTGAGGGATCTACACCGAATCGCCGTTGAGGAGTGGGACAGTCTGGACCAACAGTGCCTTGATGAACTTGTGTATAGTATGTCTCGACGAATACAGGCATGTATCAGTGCAAGAGGACGTGCTACTGGGTATTAAAGGTACCGGTGTGTACAGCAATCTGGATCACCATCTCTGATGGTCTCGCTGTATGGTGGTACAACACGCGATGTGTGGTTTTCATGAGCAATAAAAAGAGCGGAAATGATGCTTATGTTGAACTCTATTCCGGTTTTGCGTGCAGGTTACGGAACTCTCGGAACCGTGGTGATGCAAAACATTTTTGATGTGTGTATTTATATGTAGTGTAGCTATGCATGGAAGTGAAACATGGACGATAAACAGTTTAGACAAGAAGAGAATAGAGGCTTATGATGTCACCATCATCGAGATTGGACGAGTTGTTGGGAAATTACTGCTAACATGTAGAGATGCGGTACTGTACCCATGTGTACGATTTTTCATAAGTGCAGTCCGCCCAGACTTCCTGTTCGTAGACGGTAATGCCCGTTCAAATCAAGTTGCTCTGTTAGATGACTGTCGTTCGTGTGGTGGTATTTATTGCCTCGACTGGCCTGTGAGATCTTCGTATCTGAATCTCCTACAGCGAGTCTGGGATATATCGGGCAGAAAAACCGTGGTTCAGCGGGTTACAGTAAGGACGTGTCCTGTTTTTTTTTCTAATTATTATTATCATTACTTTGATTTAAATTGATTTAAATCTGAAACTTATCTCCGTTTTAGGAACCATAGTAATTACATGTAATTACATTGTAATTACGCTAGTGTGTGACAAGTGATTTGTGATTAAGCATCACTTTGTTTTGTGGCTCTTCCCGTTTGCTTCAGGAGATATGGCCCTACTTCTTCTAGTTTATATTAGAACTGTTTACTATTAAAAAAATTCTGGGGCACTAGCTCTTTCTCGTGAAAATTTGAACAAATTTTATCGTTGTGCGCTATAACATATGATATGGGAAGGTAATAAAACCATCTCAATATGCATTCTGCAAGTATTCTTATTCCTTTTGTACACAGGAAGGTCATGATTCTACATATGCCAACGGTGAGTGGCATTTTACAGGGATTAATAGTTTAGGAAGTCTTTCTTGTGTGACGATTTATAATTCCTTCTGTTTGTAAAATGCATTCCGTATAAGTGTTGGTATAATTTTCTTGTGGGAATGTCGGACGGTTTTTAACTTACACTTGCTAAAAAAAGAGAGACAAGAGGTCCCCTATATTACATTGAAAACTGTGGACAATTTTAGCGTCATATTGGGTTCATGCTCAACAAATAGTACCTGAGGAGTGCAAAACAGTCAAGTCCAACCGCGTGTTGGAAAACGAAGTGAACGGAAACTTTCTTTCTGCAGGCTAGGACGCTGCAGTGTATTATACGCAGAAACGACTATAAAAATCATATAGAAGTAGTAGGAAATATTTTTGATGATTTTTAAATTTCACATGAAGAAGTCGTACGGCTCCAGTACCTCCAAAACATCTGTTGCAATAATTCATTTTCAGTGTAGCAACGTTGCAATCATACCCTTAGATTGGCTAGTTGACCCTTCGAGATCACAGTAAAGTTCTCGTGGTCAAGTTACACATTTGTAAATCGTTGATCTATGGAGAACACTGTACGACGTACCACTTGAGCATTTACACAGTGAAAAGTGCAACACTTCGAAAGAATGGCCATAATATTTTCAAACTTTGGCGATTTATATAACAGAGTGCTAATTTCTGTGAGCCTGAAAACGCCATTATTTCGTTAATGGGCGCAGTATTGTCATGAGAGAGTGTTAAAACAGAGCAGGCAGTTCGGTCTTTCGCGAAATGGGCTGTTCCTATTGCGAAATTTAGGTTTGCACAGGGCATGCTACCTAGATACTGATACGTATGTGTGGAACCAGTGGATACAGAAAGATCACCCGTAATGACGAGCAAGTGCTGGAACAATGTGACCAAAGCAGGACATGATCACGATCGCGGTTGGTCCGGGCGGAGGTTCGACTCCACCCTCGGGCAGGGGTGTGTGTGTGTTTGTCCTTAGGATAATTTAGGGTAAGTAGTGTGTAAGCTTAGGGACTGATGACCTTAGAAGTTAAGTCCCATAAGATTTCACACACATTTGAACATTTGATCACGATCGTGTCAACATGAAGGTAAACCAGTTTCGTCCAACGACTTGGCTCAACACTAAAGCACCACAATGGGTGAGCAGCTGTCTGCGTCGATGGTTCGGCACCGTCTGCAGCGGGTAGTACTACAGGCATAATTGACATTGCTTTGACTCCCATCCTACAGAAACCACCAACTCTTCAGAATGTGATGGACACGTTGTTACCTTCACTAAACTATAGACAGACATAATGCAGTGTTTCAGTCGTACAGTGTACGTGTTTGATGTTGATGTGGTACTCACAATCTTGTAGCCGGCTTCGTTGATCAGCATAACGGACCAACGCCAAATGTAGTAGCTTGGCTCACCAGTGAATACTCCATACGTTTTCGTCTTCTATTATTACTTACTGTGAGAAACCTCATCAGTAACAGTTACATCGTAAAGATATTAGAATTCGAAGTTCTTCTCGTCCTTCGGGTAATTCCATTTGCCAGTGTTATCGTAAAAATGCCTGCCTGCTTATAGCGACGAACGTGCAACTTCTTCGAAAAACGACGGCTTCCAGGATAAAGCTGGCCGTGTGTGACGACGAATGCGCAAGCATCCTCTGATGAACGAAGGATAACACTGGTCCCCTGGTCTGCACGTTCGTTTGACGTCGCACCCACTACACGTGTCTGGAATGTGAGTTACCCGAAACATTTTCGTCACTGAGTTCTAGCAATAACTGTTCATGTTTTTTGGCCTCTAATACAATCTGTATTGGGGAAGATGGTGCCTGAAACTTGTCCAAGCCCTCCTTAATTCCATGTCACGGCGTTTAGTGCCTTTCAGTGCACGTTTCACACGATACTGTGTTCTCAAAGTGAGATCATGTGCAGTAGCCTACTTCTAATCATTTGCGTACTATTATATGCGAAATATGGAGTGTAAAGTTCATTCGGTTACATGTACTCTTCTTGATGTTACAGTAATCACAAACTTTGGCATTAATCTACGTGCAATAAATGACGTTGATTCCGGGGAACTGCGTACCTTCTACGTGCCATGACGATAAAATAAATGCCAGGAATGAGTGCTTTCTTTATATAATTCCCACTAAACGTTTGTTAGCGGATACCACTTAAAGTAAAGAAATGTTACCCATCCTTAAGAATAATGATGGCTACCACTTTTGTCTCTTTTTTTCTTTTTAATAATATGAAGATACCGTAGATTTTTTTTATTTTATTGCACAACTCCTTACAACTTGAATATGAAATTACTAGTTTCGGCCGTTCTAGGGGACTGATGACCTCAGATGTTAAGTCCGATAGTGCTCAGAGCCATTTGATCTTCCATCACAGTATGCGGTTTGGTTGTGCCCCAGATAGTAACTTTGTAGTTGCTTATCTTACCACACCCGTAGAATGTTGTCTCCTCAGAAAATGCTAAATTGTTTAGAAAATTTCGTCCTCCTTTAGACAATGCAGAACGGCCACAGCGAATTGCATATGTTGTGGCTTGTTGTCTGGTTTCAATGCGTGCAACAGTGGCAGTCTGTATGGACACCCGCTGCACGGCCATTCTAGCGATACGCAGCTCTTGCGACGCCCTCCGAACAGACTTCTACAGTGAACGTTGATAAGCCAACCATACCCGCTCTCTGTCGGCTTCACTTGTTCCAGATCGACCAGTATGATGCTTCCCATTAACGCTCCCTGCCTGCATAAAGTACCTGTACCACAGCAATATCGACGTCCGTGGGGCGGTTGTTTCCTATACCGTGTTTCGAAGTTCTTTCGAACCAGCGTGTCCGATTTGGTCTGGATACACCATTCCAAAACTAAACATTTTCTTAAACCGTTCTCATTATGCGTCACTCCCGACCACCTGGAACACACACAAACAAAACTTTTTAAAATAATGTGTCACATAAACGAAACATGGTGTGAATAGCTAAATTAGTTTGGGTGTTGTAACACATTTAAGTAGTAGTCTACCTTTTGAGACAACCTGTATTTTAACACCTAATACAAATTTAAGTTTTAGGAATACCATACGTAAGTGAAACGTATGCGGCAAACTCATCAGAAACGAAAATAGTAGGAGCTTCTGAAATGTGGCTGTATTTATGAATGTTAAGGAACAGATGGATAGAACCGATAATTTTTGAGGAGGTACTGAGTGAAAATGGAGAGAAAAGAAATTTATGACCCAATTTGAATAAAAGAAGGATATTTTGTAAATACAGCAGTATACTTATCACTCGAGGCATCAAGAAATCTTCAGTTTGGAAATGAAGGGAAGCAGGGAGGATAAAAACTGTAGACAAAGACCAAGATTAGAGTACAGTAAGCAGTTTCAGATGGATGTAAATTGCTGTAGCTGTGCTAAGAAACTGTGCTGTACAGTCAGCCTTAAGGCTGATGAGTGCTTCACCTCTCTATCCGAACACTGAATCCCGTATCGGAATTGCTGAGCCTCCTCGCTAGATACATGCAGAGGGAGCTGTTCTGCCGGTGAATCTTCGTCTTGTCGAGGCCGGAACACCTCGGTCAGTAGCCCTGGAGAAGAGTACAAATTACGTATGGCAGTCATGTTGTGTAATGGCGGCGAGAGGGAGTTAAACACGAGGACGAGAGGAGACGGTGGCGCCTTTCCGGTCACGTCTGGTCCTCAGCGCGATAATGCCCGCCCACGTCCCACGCACCCTCTGTCCGCGGCCACCCAGGCCTTGCACTGCCGCCTTATCTGCTGCTTACTCAGCCACTAGCAGCAGCTGCCAACACTAACGTAAAATACTCTTCCTTTTCTACATTTACCCTCTGCCTGTACGAGGTGTTGCAGTCTTACTTTATTACCTCTTTCATGGAAAACGGTACGTCCGAAGTTGTTTCAGGTAAAATGAATGATAGGTAAACCATTGAGGACGAACTGAGTGATTGTTACTACATTCCCTGAAATTTTCTGGAAACTGGAGAAGAAATCTACTTAATTTAAAATAGGAAGATGATACGAAATTACAATCTTTGTATTGAACCCGTTAATGCTAAACACAAAATCTTCCTGAAACTGAACGCTAGAACAACACTTAAGGAAAGAAATAGAAATTTTGTATGGTAAATTTAAATGTCGAGTGACTAGGGCCTCCCGTCGGTTAGACCGTTCGCCTGGTGCAAGTCTTTCGATTTGACGCCACTTCGGCGACTTGCGCGTCGATGGGGATGAAATGATGATGATGATTAGGACAACACAACACCCAGTTCCTGAGCGAAGGAGATCTCTGACCCAGCCGGCAATCGAACCCGGGCCCTTAGGATTGACATTCTGTCGCGCTGACCACTCAGCTACCGGAGGCGGACATTTTGTACGGTAATCGATTTCGCTAAAACCTACGTTTTTAACTTCTTGTGAGGAAAATATTTTTAGTGTTTGTTTCATACAACCACGTGTTTTTGCACTTTAACATGGAAATTACTTGATTTTTAAATTGCGAGTAATCTTTTTGTTTTCCAATCATTAAAAGATAATGGATTTGCTTGTCGTTGTCAAAGTATGCTGGGCTCATTACTCCTCAGGGTCCAAAGTTATTTTAAATAAAACATCCTGGTCAGTGGGTCCTAAGATGAGGATCACGATTTACTCACCTTAACTGTTTTTACGGAGACATAGCAAAGACTCAGCATTTCAGCAGAGTCCTCGAATAAGAGATGAATGACAGACCGAATATTGAAAGCGAGCTACTAATAATGCAGAAGTATTTATAAGTGCACAAATGCGTTATTTGGAACTTACGTTAAACAACATGATTCTATAATGTAAAATTCAAGCTATTTAAAACAGCAAAAATGTTTCTTTAAAACGATAAGTGAATGAAAACAATACTTCTTCTCACATCATCATTGTAACCGTATCTTTAACTTCACTGATTATCGAACAAAAATTATGTTCCTTTTCTTGTGAGTTCTTCAATATATCCACGAATCAGTATAATACGCCATAAAACGTCCCAGACCAACATTGTTCAGTTATCTCAGCTGTTTTCATCAAACGAATTCCAGACCAGATTCCTACTCAGACTTATTTGTTGACTACATTCCTGAAAATCACCATTCTTCCAGTTTTAAGTTCAGAAGATTTTTACTTCAGTTTGTATAAACGTTTAGGCAATTTGATCCTTAATGGATCGCCAAAGACATACATTATCCGAAAATAAACAGCTGTTTTAATATCCCTGTGTGTCAGCGCGATGCAAGGTTGACTAAATCGCCAGACCTGCACAGGTATTGTGTTCGATCAACGACAACAGTTTGCGATGTAATAGTGATATACAGAGAACTATGCAGACAAATAGGAAGCACTTTTCCAGAATCTCAGATTAGTGCTTAACCCATGAACGAATAATATTATCGCCATGTGGTGGTGGTTAGTGTTTAACGTCCCGTCGACAACGAGGTCATTAGAGACGGAGCGCAAGCTCGGGTTAGGGAAGGATTGGGAAGGAAATCGGCCGTGCCCTTTCAAAGGAACCATCCCGACATTTGCCTGAAACGATTTAGGGAAATCACGGAAAACCTAAATCAGGATGGCCGGGATTGAACCGTCGTCCTCCTGAATGCGAGTCCAGTGTGCTAACCACTGCACCACCTCGCTCGGTTATCGCCATGTGCTATCCGTTATATTTACCTGTGTTTTTATATCAGACGGGTTATAAAATTAGAAAGAAAAATGGCTGATTAATTAAGTAGTCCCTCTACAGAAGCTAAATGAAGAGGGCCATTTCTCTTGGCTAAAATCGGTAGAAGAAAGTTGCACAGCCTATTATCAAAATCTACGTCCATGAAGAAGCCAGGGTAGCAGTATACGCCTAACAGTCCAGCCAAAACAATATGGAAAAAATAAAAAAAATCGCATATAACAATTTGAGACATCGTGCAGGGTATGGTTTCTAATGCGATTCAGTGTGTAGCCGTGATGGATGTGGATACGTAACAAGGAGTCCGAGTTTAGAGGTACCATATCGGTTCTGCAGCTATACATAACAGTGGACGCTGAGAATCGAAATCTAGTTTCTATGATTACGAGGTCAGGAAGTTTAAACATAAGTATTTCTGTTGTTACGCAGTTGGACAATTCTCGGTTCCTTCTTACTGTTTGATTTTGTTGGTTTGTTGTGCCTGAATCAGCTAACTGCGATTTTAATCATTTATCGCTGACAAATTTCTCTACACGTCCTCCAACTGTGGATTCCTTTTGACAGTACTTTATGGCTGCCACAGTTGTCGCAAAAGTTCGAGCGGCTTCTTCAGAGGATAACTTTGCAGTTAGTAAACATGTTTGCTGTATATTGTGAACTGCCTTCATAGATTCAGTCCTTGCTACACAGAATGTTTCCAAGCCAATGTTTGAATCCCATGTTATCGAGCTTATGGCACCAAGTCACTAGCCCCGTGCACATCGACTTCATTAGCTGCTGTGCTGGAGGTACAGAGTTTCTATTGCGAATGTTATGCGACAGGCTCAAGTGGCTCTAAGCACTATAGGACTTGACATCTGAGGTCATCAGTCCCCTATACTTCGAATTACTTAAACCTAACTAACATAAGGACATCACACACACCCATGCCCGAGGCAGGATTCGAACCTGCGACCGTAGCAGCAGCGCTACGCGACAGGGCTATCGTCAGACAATGCACGTGCTGACCATCGACGCGACTGTCGAGCCCAGGATGATCACGGCGAGATCGTGTCTCTCCGAGGCACGAGTCTTCGCATCTCCGAGGTCGTGCAAGCACTGGGTTTCTCACGTGTCGTCCGGTCACGAGTGTAGCGTAAGTACACTGCCGAGAACAACGAAATGTTAATCAGAGTACTCGCCACCGGCTACGGTGGATATTTACAGCCGATACACAGGCAATAGAGCAGCCAGTCACTTGTCAGCTCAATGACGATCAGCAACAATCGGTGAGCTCTCCTATCATCCTGATCAACTTTCTCGGTGTGAGGCAGAGAATCGCCTTCACTGGCTAAACTCCTCTCCAACGGACATCCTTAGCCGCAGAGAATGGCATGGACGGAGAAATACAGCCATTAGACGCTCGTAGCCGTAAGATTGGCTTGGATTGTTTGGGGGGAAGAGACCAAACAGCGAGGTCATCGGTCTCATCGGATTAGGGAAGGATGGGGGAAGGAAGTCGGCCGTGCCCTTTCAATGGAACCATCCCAGCATTTGCCTGGAGCGATTTAGGGAAATCACGGAAAACCTAAATCAGGATGGCCGGACGCGGGATTGAACCGTCGTCCTCCCGAATGCGAGTCCAGTGTGCTACCACTGTGCCACCTCGCTCGGTCTAGCCGTAAGAAGTTATTGATAAGTGGCGGTACACATTAACAAACGCCTTGAGGGCATACTAACTACCCAATAGCTCACGAGATAATGGGATACAAATTTGTTGGGAATGGTCGAAGGTTCTCCACGTACTGGATTATAGCGAACAAAAACGCCCTGGGCAACAAGGTCGTTGACACTGCTGCTAAGGAAGCGGTGACCTCTAGTATAGAAGACTATACACAGATTCTATACCGATCGAGGTGGCACAGTAGTTAGCACAATGGACTCGCATTCGGGAGGACGATTTCCCTAAATCACTTCAGGCAAATGCCGGGATGGTTCCTTTGGAAGGGTAAAGCCGACTGCCTTCCGCATCCTTCCCTACTCCGATGGGAACGATGACCTCGCTGTTTGGTCCCCTCCCCCAAATCAAACAACCAACCAACACATTCCAGTTCAGGGTCTCTTACTGATATACAGGAAGAGGATCTGGATAGAGTGGAACAAAGACTGGCAAGCTTCCCAGACAACTAAATGGAAATAGTATGCGCAAGTAATTGGATTGGATTGTTTCGGGGAGGAGACCAGACAGCGAGGTCAACGGTCTCATCGGATTAGGGAAGGATAGGGAAGGAAGTCGGCCGTACCCTTTCAAAGGAACCATCCCGGCATTTACCTGGAGGGATTTAGGAAAATCACTGAAAACCTAAATCAGGATGGTCGGACGCGGGATTGAACCGTCGTCCTCCCGAATGCGAGTCCAGTGTGCTAGCCACTGCGCGCAAATAATTCCACTGCTATCAACCACGCCTTCTTACCATGCATTTATGTGCTCATGGAAATTTGCAACTCCCATAACATGGTTGAGCGCCTCCACTACATTCCTATAGTACTATCTCCACTTTGTGTCTGTACCTAAGTGGAAGACACAAATCACACATTTTTTGGCTGCAGCAATCTGTGCAATCTTACATCTAAATTGATACGGAATGCTGTGAGCGAAAACTGTTATCAACAACTGTGCCAACATTATTGGCAACCACAGACCTTGCAGCGTCTAAAGAACTTTACTACTTTCTAACGGAAGCGAAAAGAGAGATATGAACTAACACGCAAACTACACTGAAGCACAAAAGAAACTAGTATAGGCACGCGTATTCAAATACGGAGATATGTAAACAGGAAGAATACGGCTCTACGGCCGGCAACACCTGCATAACACAACAAGTGTCTGCCGCAGTTGTCAGATCGGTTACAGCTGCTACAAAGGTAGGTTCAAATGGTTCTAATGGCTCTGAGCACTATGGGACTTAACATATGAGGCCATCAGTCCCCCAGAACTTAGAACTACTTAAACCTAACTGACCTAAGGACATCACACACATCCATGCCTGAGGCAGGATTCGAACCTGCGACCGTAGCAGTCGCCGGCTCCGGACTGAAGCGCCTAGAACTGCTCGGCCACCGCGGCCGGCTACAAAGGCAGGTAATCAGGATTTAAGTGAGTTTGAACGTGATGTTATAGTCGGCGAGCCGGCCTTTGTGACCTATCGGTTCTAGGCGCTTCAGTCCGGAACCGTGCCGCTGCTACGGTCGCAGGGTCGAATCCTTCCTCGGGCATAGATGTGTCTCATATCCTTAGGTTAGTTAGGTTTAAGTAGTTCTAAGTTCTAGGGGACTGATGACCTCAGATGTTAAGTCCCATAGTGCTTAGAGCCATTTGAACATTTTAGTCGGCGACAAAGCATCTCCGACGTAGCGATGAAGTGGGGATTTTCCCGTACGACCATTTCAAAAGTGTACAGTAAGATATCAAACCTCCGAGATCGCTGCGACCGGAAAAAGATCCTGCAAGAACGGGACCAACGACGACTAAAGAGAGTCGTTCAACGTGACAGAAGTGCAGCCCTTCCGCAGATTGCTGCAGATTTCAGTGCTTGACCGTCCACAAGTGTCAGCGTGAGAATCATACAACGCAACATCGTCGATATGGGCTTTCGGATCCGAAGGCCCAGTCGTGTGCCCTTGATGACTGCACGACGCAAAGCTTAACGCCTCGCCTGGCCCGTCAACACCGACATTGGACTGTTGATGACTGGAAATATGTAGTCTGGTCGGACGTGTCTCGTTTAAAATTGAATCGAGCGGGTTGAGGTGTACGGGTATGGAGACAACCTCATGAGTCGATAGAACGTGTGTGTCAGCAGGGGACTGTTCAAGCTTCTGGAAGCTCTGTAATGGTGTGGGGCGTGTACATTTGGAGTGATATGGGACCCCTGATACGTCTAGATACGACTCTGAGGAGTGATACCTGCGTAAACATCCTGTCTGTCCGCCTGAATCCATTCATGTCCATTGTGCATTCTGCCGGACTTTGTCAATTCTAGCAGGACAATGCAACACTCCACACGTCTAGAATTGCAATGGAGTGGCTCCAGGAACTCTCTTCGGAGTTTAAACACTTCCGCTGGCCACCAAGCTCCCCAGACATGAACAATATTGATCATATCTGCCTTACAACGTGCTGTTCAGAAGAGATCTCCACCCCCTCTTATTCTTAAGGATTTATGGACAGCCCTGTAGGATTCATGGAGTCAGTTCCCTCCAGCAATACTTCAGACATTAATCGAGTCCATGTCGCGTCGTATTGCGGCACTTTTGCGTGTTCGCGGGGGCCCTACACGGAATTAGGCAGGTGTTCCAGCTTCTTCTGTATTAGTTAATTTGCTTTTGAATCAACAGCAGCTATCTGTCATTATGATTTACTCACGTACTTGGCTGCATGGGGAATAAGCAAATGCCAATAAATAGAAAACAAAACAAAAAACCATGCGTCTATAGCAAGGTAGGAGTAACGTCGGCAACCAGTTGAGCTAAGAGAGATTAGCGCAGAAAATAACAGTTTGTTAACACGATTTACCCCCAAAACACCAGCTACCTTAACTAAATCATATTAGCTGAAACTTTCATTAGAAGCTCAGTCCACCCTCAGCTACTCACTTGTATGGTCAACAATTAATTAGTTATCCACATGGAACTTCTCTTTCATCCTACAAGTGCAAAAGATGACATCGGTGAAATTTCGGTCACTGAAAATTCAGTGGAATCAGCTCCCCTGTGGACCACTGTGGCGGGTGGGGTACGTCACACACTGTGTCGAACCGTGTGAAATGGTGCGCTTGTGATTAGGAAACTTGATTCACGCAAGAGGACTGAAGTTTGATCTCAGTGTGGACATACAGGATTAACTTTTCAGTTGTATACCTCAACTGTTTAATTCAAATAACAGAATCATTCCTGTGAAAAGGACACGACCAATTTCCTTCGTCATCCTTGTCCGTTCCGAGCTTGTGCTCCGTCTCCGCTGAGGTTCAACCGCATTATTCCTTCCTTCGATTATGAGGTTGTGACAGTCCCTCTTCCAGCAACAGAGTATTGTTTATCGTCGGAACAACACAGCGTTCACTTTGTTGGTGAAAGGCACACGTCATTTTATTCTCTAAGAACTCAATTAGGAAAAACACGCAGAATTCTCTGAATCCACTTTCGTTTACGACTGTGAAACATATTTTGTGTTCATGTGTGATTACTGTTTGTAAGAAGGAATTACTTCTCTGTAGGAACCAACACAAACGGCAACCACTGATCGTGTCAAATGCAGCCAACTCTATTCAGCCATGAGATCCAGATAGTGCGGCACGGGTTGATGCAGGGTTTCTCGATTTCGTAAAACCTTCGACAAGATTCCGCACTGTCAGCTAGTGAACGGAATATGCGCTTATATAGTACTGAAAGAGGTACGCGATTGTTTTGCTTGTCCGTTCTCGGCGGCTGTGGTGTGCTGTTGAGTTCCGTAGCCTTCTTGAGGCAGCGACCGTGTTTACAGCAAGCACGCTCGCCGCTTCCGTGGTGCAGCTTCGTAACTGCAAGTACAGTGAAAATGCCCGTTTCACGGAAAACAAGTTGAGGTTTAGCAAAGAGAGGAATAGTGGAGGTCCATCCCCGTCCTCCTTTTGGAACCTTGCTGGTACATAAAGTAATATTGAATGAAGCCCGCCCGTCTAGCCGCGCGGTCTAACGCACAGTCGGCTTTCGGCCGTGGTCGCGTGCGCACCGGCTCCACGCGCCGGACAGCCCACCGCAGTTGTTAACTTCCGCGTCGCGGTATTTTGTGTCGTGTAGCGTGCATTACTACTGCACCTCATGACGCACTGTTACCGCAGAGCAACACTTAAAGTAACATGTCAAGCCAAACTTGCACGACCACGCGCTTAAGAAACTGAACAACTCATTCGCGAAGAGCTACTTCTGAACCCCAGGAAGTGATAGGTATTCACTTCTCTATCACTGGCAGTATCGTCTGTATTAAAATGACGACGGAAGAAGCATGTGCTGAAGTAGTTCGACAACACGCACACAAACTCAAGTTCAAGCATTCTGACGGGCATATTGGAGAGGTAACGGCAGATCACGCTTGGTTTCGGTCTTCGTACAATTCGGGTCTTTGAGCTCCCTTTCGAAGTGTCACAAGACGCGGTCGTCGAAGCTTTCCGAGCCTACGGCAATATTGAGGGGCACATCGTGGAAAAATGGCAGACTTTCACGACATACTACGTGTTGAATAGTGTCCGCCAAATCAAAATCGAACTCCCCAAACATGTACCATCCTGTCTGCTGGTAGGTGGCGTGCGAGCCATCGGGTTTAGTATATACCCTCTGTCACACACCATACAGCGGCTTTCTGAATGTTGATTTAGAGCGTCCAGTATGCTTCTCATCAGAGAGAGTAAAAGGAAATACGTGAGCTCTTCACTTGGCAATAAACCAAAGCTGCAGGGAAGCCCCTGGCGCTCACTACCATTCATTCGAGTTTGTTTTTCCTTGTTACGGTTGAATTGCCACGGCTTGATGGTAGAACACAAGGAAAACTATGGAAGTGGAGCAATGAACTCGGAGACGTATTGGCAGTCGACCTGTGTGGTGACCACGATTTACATGCAATGCAGGAAAAGTTCCCGTGCCGGACGACTCTCCGTAAGTCACAGGAACGATCGCCTTCTACGTGGTACGACAGTAGACAGCCTATTCTCTCCATCACCACGACCATAAGACACAGAAATGTCGCATCCAGAATGTGTTAATAAATTCAGAATCGCTCCCTACTGATTCAGCACACAGGCTGTTTGATCGGCTGAGTCCAATTTGTAGTACTGAACGCCAAATATTCAACAGGAAGGAAACGTAGTTGAGCCGCCCCTGTTTAAACATACACAAACTATTAATCTTTTACAGACAACAACACTCTTCAAAGTGGAGTTGTTTTCTACAGGAAATCATCGTCGCCGAATGACTCAGGAGATGCAGAAAAACTTTGTATTTCCACTTGTTATACTTATTACCTGATCTCTTTAAATGTTGATAAACGCAATATAATATACATAAATAATAAAAACAACTAGACGTCACCGGGTTAGAAGATTAATAATAATTTTGTGGATCCCGTCACATCGGTTAAATATCTAATACTTTAAAACAACATGAAATGTATCGAACTCAGAAATTAGTAGGGAGAAAAGTGAATAGAAAACTCGACAGGTTTCCGGAAAACTGTAATCATCCAAAAAAATGCGCTGAGCGTAACTGTAGTGTACTTTTGCAGTGTTTTAATCTAAAAAAAATGCATGACAGCAAATATCGAACGAAATCAGAGACGCGCTGCCGGAGTCATGCCCCATACGATAGTGTAACGCAGATGCACACAGAATTTTAAGAGATCACAAAATAAGTTATAATATCTGTTGTGTTGGCAGAAGAGCCATACCGTGTTACTAGAGAAGGCTGAAATGCACTCGTTTTAGCTCACGCAGGCTGGCGTGAGGAGGGAAGGACTGTACTGACGTGAGGTCTGGAACATGACGAGGAATTAGAATTCAGAAAGCGGACGTAATTAGTTTGATACTTAACTTTAATCCATTAATGATCAACGTCGCTCTTGACGGTACATGATTCACAATATTATCTGTTAAGAGTACATTCCTAGTAACTGAATATGGCGCCTTGCTAGGTCGTAGCAAATGACGTAGCTGAAGACTATGCTGAACTGTCGTCTCGGCAAATGAGAGCGTATGTAGACATTGAACCATCGATAGCAAAGTCGGCTGTACAACTGGGGCGAGTGCTAGTGAGTCTCTCTAGACTAGACCTGCCGTGTGGCGGCGCTCGGTCTTCAATCACTGATAGTGGAGACACGCGGGTCCGACGTATACTAACGAACCGCGGCCGATTTAAAGGCTACCACCTAGCAAGTGTGGTGTCTGGCGGTAACACCACAATATCCCATATGGTTCTGATTTGGCCCGAATCTTTTTTAATTTGCATACAGACGACCTCTCTGAAGCAAATAACTGGAAATTTGTTTACGCTGATGATATTACTCTGCCGGCCGGGGTGACCGATCGGTTCTAGGCGCTACAGTCTGGAACCGTTCGACCGCTACGGTCGCAGGTTCGAATCCTGCCTCGGGCATGGATGTGTGTGATGTCCTTAGGTTAGTTAGGTTTAACTAGTTCTAAGTTCTAGGGGACTGATGACCTCAGAAGTTAAGTCCCATAGTGCTCAGATCCATTTGAACCATTTGATATTACTCTGATTGCTCAGGATCAAAGCTTAGGGAAGCTGAAGCAAAACTAACATCAGACCTGAAGACGTTGAATGAATACTTCAAACGTAACTCTCTCCGACCAGATCCTCAAAAGACTGTTGTATCAACTTCCCACCTACAAAGTAAACAAGCAAACTATAAACTTACCATCACATTTAGAGATCATACTCTCGAATATTGCAACACTCCAAAATACCAAGACGTGACCTTATACAGGTCTTCGACGTGTAAAATCTACTGAATATCACGCTCTTGATGTTTCATACTCAGTCGCAGAATAGAGTCGTCACATCCGGCTAAACAGCGCTCATACTAAAATAACTGACACACAGATCAGTCAAGCAATCTGCCTCACAACAGGGTATATTCGTCCAACAAAGACGCTCTGGCTACCGGTACTTACAAGGGAAACTCCCCATCGCATCCCCCTCAGATTTAGTAGTAAGGTGGCCCAGCGGATAAGCGCGTCAAAGCAGAACGCAGATCAAGCATGAAAACGGGAAGTCCGAATAGCACCGGCTTGGTTATCTGGTGACGGTGCTGCGTAGCGAAGGGGGGGAGGTCTCCGTTCAAACCTCCCCCGTGTCCTTTTTTTTTTTTTCATTCACAGTATTATGAACTGTCCGTCCGGTCACTGACGTGTCTATTCGCTATATTCAAATTTGTCTGTGTCGTTGTGTAACGTCCGTTGGCAACAGCAAGGTGTGAGGAAGGGACCTCCTCACGTACGTGTCTCCATTTGTTCTACACAAGTATCACATGTTATGACTCTTGCGTTCCGTTTTGGAAGTTTTGTGTCTTGAACTCTTTTGTTGTACCGTACTTCGCACCCGTTTATTTGTTGTTTTCATTTCTATAAGAGGTCTGTGCGGCATCTCATCTACTCTCACTTTCCATCACATTTACTAACGGCGGTAATACATTCTTACCAAATAACTCATATTCTATAAGCTATGTATAGAATGACAACTGCCAAGACTACAGAAGGAGACAGAAACGTCAGTGACCGGATGGACAGTTCATAATTTTGTGGAAAAAAATTGGGGGACAAAGGAGTTTGAATGCGGGTCTCTCGTTTCGCAATCCGACACCGTGACCACACAACCACGACGTTGTGAGCCTTGTAATTTGCTCAGTGGTGCACATGCTCTGCTTGGACCGTTCACCGTTTCTATTTTTCACAGTTCAGTACACCTTCTTCCTGTTTTCATGTTTGATACGTGTTCAGTTTTCGGCGCGCTGTCCACTGGGTCATTTTACCATTAAATCTGAGGTGGGTGCTATAGAGAGTTTCCCTAGCTAGTAATATTCCACCACCGCCATAAGAAGATCACAGTCTTTGCTGAACGTGTGGACAAGAATAAAATACAACCCAGACTTACCAACGATTCAGAAGTTTCATCTTTACAACCCCAGCAACTGAGGTCGCAAGAAAACCATCGTGTAGCACGGCAATCAACCTGTGCGACAGTAACTTCAATATGCAAGCAGCCGGGAACAATCAGTGGCAGGAGCAATCTTCCACGAAGCATTAGCAATTAATTAAAACTTCCTGGGAGCGACCAGCGGCGAAGACCAGCGGACAGTAAATTACGTAACAACTGAATGTTCCCTCAGAGCAATCAAAGATACACTGACGTAATTTTGACACAGGCTGTCCAGCTCAGATATAGCAATAAAGTGATAGATATTAGCGTTCATCTACCCCGAATGGGATCAGAACTGACTGGGGCAGATGTGCAACATCGCTGCACCAACGAAGATTGAAGCATTCCCATGAATGTGGCTGCGGCGAAGACCAGCGGACAGTAAATTACGTAACAACTGAATGTTCCCTCAGAGCAATCAAAGATACACTGAAAGACCATCACAATTTGTCTTCAAAAGGTTCTGACTGGATTTATAACTGGAGACAGAGTTATAGACTATTACGATCTTCAGATTGTGTGTCTCTGTATAGAAATGTACAAACTTGCTGTAAATAATTTTCTGTATTTCTCTGTCATCATACGAAAAATAAATAAAGGAATTTTCATGGAAATATTTTGAAAAGAAAGGCTGTATTGTTCGTGTGAAACCCTGTGGGATAAAGTCCGTGAACCGGTATTCGAGGTACAACGCGCAAACATACTCCTGCCTCCAACATATGTTCGCCTATGGACCATGAGAAGGGATTAACAGAGATCAGAGTGTGTTCGGAGACATACAGACATTCATTTTTACTCGGCACACACGGGAATGAAATACGCTTAAAGTCTTATGTGTATGCATTTGGATACGTATATGTAAATGTTAGATAGTTTTCCAATGGTTGTTCTAAAGATGTTGAATATACTGCCTCGAAAAGTACAATGTCTGCCATCAGGATCATTCGAAAGGAAAATTGTACAGGTCCTGAAACAGAACCCAGTATATTCTACTGGAGAATTTTTCGACACTAACCAAAGTGAAAGGACAAAATAATATTGTTTTCATGTCTAATATGTGTCCATTTTGTGAACAATTTGCTTTATATGTTATACAAACAGCTGTAAATAACTCATATGTATGCTCGTAATTTTGACACAGGCTGTCCAGCTCAGATATAGCAATAAAGTGATAGATATTAGCGTTCTTCCGACAGCGAGGTAACTAGAGGCAACATACACCAGGGTATATGAGTAGTCTAACAAATTTTCCGTGATCCGTCACTGAAAAATGTAATGATCTCTTGAACGTAAATGACATTTTGTGTACCGAGTCGTACTAATTCAGGCAGAACATTCTGACACATTATATTTGTATTTCACAAAAAGGATTAAATTCGCCCTTGGCTGTCATATTTTAGATATTTGAAATTTCCTAAATAACTTTAATTTAAAGTGGAGAATTTCCTTTAAAAAGGCAACTAGATTTGTTCCACATCGTTGTTCAACTGAGCTGTTACTCTGCGTGTACTCGACGTCGGCGAAACGTTGAACTTTATCTTGCCTTCTGACTGTGGTAAAAAATTACCGCGACCAGAAGTGTTTCATTCCTCAAGAATAATTCATAAAACCACATAATAACCACAGTCACACTGATTGAGTCATGGTACCGTATCGGCATAAATGTGTATTCGAACTGACTATCTGTGCATTTCCTTGAAATAAAGAGGAAATTATCAGTTATTCCGTGTCCAGCCACTAATTTTGTTTTCATTTGGATATATTTGTAGAAACTAAAAGAAACGTCTGGAAGGTCAGTTCAACATAATTATCTGTCTGTTTAATATCGGTTTGTTAAGTTCAGGTACGCGACGGGTGAAGTTCAGTTTAGCGGACGCCAAACAAATATGATCACGAATTTATCACATTTTTAGATCTAAATATTAATCTCGCAACTGATGTCGCTGAAAATATCTTATTTGGCAGGACATTCTGCAATTATTACTGCTGTTAAGAGTAGACTTTTCGAATAAAAACGTACAGAAAAGATGAAGCTATTTCTAAACTCAAGAAAATCAACAACGGAGCATTAATTTTAGCCGTTTACAATCCGTGCAATTTCATTTCCAGACATTAGAATCTCTCTTTTTCTTGTTTATCCTGTCAAAAACATTGCTGAAAAGCGTCTATGTAGACTTTCACTTGCGAGCGTTGGATATCTGCGAAATATAGAAGTTAACTCTTGCCTTAATATCTAAAATGTCTATCGATGCTTAAGTTACAACGAAAAGGACGAATTCGCACCCCGCTATCAAACGTCCAAATTTCTATCATCAGTTTCAAAGAAAATGATTGCTCAATCCAGTGATATCAATCGGCTCAGATGAAACCAAAAGTAATTTGAATTTTTATGAAAGAACAGAGACCTGACTAGATGACATTTTTCAGCTCTGTGGTACTGGATACCTTATTTCAAGATGTAACCACGTCAGGTGTGTCCGTGACAACAACCGTATTTAGCAGTCGACTATCATGTTTGGACTTACCTTAGGTGCAGTCATGATTTTTTTTTTTTTTTTTTTTGCGTTTTAGCGTAATCGTAGGGAGCTTGTTACTTGAAGAGAACTGAGTGAGACGCAATTGAAATAGATTTTGCGAGGCAGCGTTCGCCACAGATGTAGATGATCGCTTCGGCGGGTTTGGTGCGGACGGGTAGGGCCCGCACCCCGAGCGCTATTTTGGGCGTCTTGAACACAGCCCCACCTTCCTAGCACCAAGAGGTGGCGCACGCGCCATCTGTGAGGCAACACACGAAGTCTGTCATCTCCACGTAACTTGAGATGTTCTGACGAAAGAGCGCCCGTGTCGCCGGGGTTACCGCTGACTAAAGATCCAGGTGAAAAGAACATTGCCACACGGGCGACCCCTTACATATTCGGCGCAGTAATAACAATGAATTGAAAAATAATTATTATTAGAATTGTAATCAATGTTTCTGCTAAACATGGTAATAGTAAATGCCTAATAACTATCGGTTCTTTTTCATCATTTTTCAGTTATGTCCCAAAGTGGATTTAGTTCCGACACCAGAGTTACATATTACACCGAATTCAGCGTAGATTTGAGCGATCGTAGACCCTAAGCACTACAGGGCACATCGTCCAAGGAATGTTGTTTGCAATGTCCTGAAACTGGGGAGGAGACTGCTTAGACGAGATGACCCTTTCATAAATATGAATTTACTTCACAACGAGAGGACATAAATTTTGCTTAACTATATCCGTAAAGATTTTACCGAAAACATATAAAAACATCTAAATATGACTGTCTGAAGGAAAGGCATGTTCTATTACTCGTTCGCTAAACATGGTGTCTACCTAACATGCTCTGTATTGCTCTTAAATTAATTTCTTAGTTGGAGTGTTTTGCTTCTCACATTACACATAAAATCCAATTTCTTAGTTGGAGTGTTTTGCTTCTCACATTACGCATAAAATCAAAATGGTGATATAGGGGGAGGGGGGGGATGTTTTTTCTTCTATGATGCTCTCCTTGACCAGACGGTCAGTTACTTCATTATTATTTTGTATCAAGAGAAGTGATTAAACTTTTTCGTTGTTAAAAGATGGAATTCATTTAGTTATATGCTATGGATATGAATTTGTTTCCGTAGTTAAGGTATATATCTCGTTTCTGTGGTTGTCATAATATTGACTCACGCAAAATTAACATTTCGCTAAGTATCACATTACAATGTTTTGTTTTATTTGATTTACTGCCTGATCTATGTAACAGAATGCAGAATCTGATGTGTATAGTCGAATTCCTCGTTAATATAAACATGTGGGTGATGATATAGATTATAATCTCACTCTAAGTATTCGATCTTATAGTGCGCGAGGAGAAATTTAGAATCAACAATAGTCGTTCAGCATTAAAATAATTCTCATTTATTCTTCAGTGTCAGCTGCAAATTTTTAATTACATGACATATTTCTATCTCCCTATCTCATCTTCAGATCTAAAACAAAATGAAACTAAACACGTACCGTTTAAAATTTTACTATAAGTGGAAAAGAATCGTACATAAAGTAGGATTTACCTAAGTAGTTGTGTCAGCAGTTTGTCTTTTTTCTGTCAAAATCTCATCGATTAATGCGTTTTACAATTGCTGCCAATGTTTTAAATCTGTGTCTGTTGGAGGTAGTGGAGAGAGTAGAGGTAAAGGGGGCAAGAGGGGAAAGGGGAAAACTGGAACGAGGGTAACTGGGAGAGGGGAAAGGAAGCGGCGAGGGAAGTGGTAGGGATATCATGAGTATGACGAGAGGATCTTACGCTAAAATTATAAAAAAGTATAATTATGTAAAAATTCTCGTTATAATATTAATAGTGTAGCACAATGTAAACAGCATAAAATAGTAAAATCGTAAAACAAAGAGAAGGGGACTGAGAGCGAGGAAAGAAGACAGAGACAGGGGTGGAAGAGAGAGTGTGGTAGGGATGTTATGTGTTTGACAAGACAGGGTCTTATAGTAAAAGTGGAAAAAGTCAATTATGTACAAATTTTCCGTTAAAATATTAGAAGTGTAGACCAATGATTGTGTAGGACTGTAAAAGGCATAAAATAGGAACTTATAAAAATGGAAATAAATTACCTAAAACACTAAAAGCGTGAAAAATTGAAAGTATAATACCATGAGAAGCTTCCTCTGAAAGTACAATAAATCAAACTGTATAAAAATTATCGATAAAATATTCACAGTATAGAACAATAGAGGTATAAACAGAAAAAGATGTAAAGATGATAAAATTATAGAAGTGGAAATATGCAGAGTACCTAGAACTGAATTATTATTAAATATTAAAGAAAACTTGAAAGTATAAAACTATGAAGTATAAAAGTGAAACTACGTGAAGCAACTAAAGTTACAAGGAACAGGTTGTGTCAGTTATGGCTAGTTGCATTTGCTTCTGCTTGGTGGCATCGTGCGGCGCACAGTTTTACAGTATGCAGGAAAGCTAGTCTGCATGTCGACTTGCCGCTGGAACCGTGCGTGAGCCGATGCGCCGCCACTGTCTTTCCATCCTGAGTGGTGCTATTGCTATCACACGTACGATGCGTCGAGGTGGACGATTAGAAGAGGCCTTCGAAGTCCCAAAAAATGCACTGTTGATAAAGTCGCTCTGCTGATTTAATGTGTTGCCAGTCTTTCTTCAACGGTGTGTAAAAATCTTCCTTCCTTCCTTCCAACGTTGTGAGAAAGTGTCCGTTAGGTTCATTGTGCAGCACATCTAAATGCTTATCAGTGGTTTCAGCAGCGTGCTTCGATGTTAGAAGATGTTCACCAGACGCTGTTTTATTATTGTGATTTGAAGCGTGCTCTTCGAAACGTATTTCAAACGTCCTGCCTGTTTGACCTACGTTACCTTTTAGACAGTTCCCTCACTATTTTATACGAGTATACACCTGCTGCCACGAAATTCGAGGCTTTTTCATTCACGCCGTGCCTCAGTCTATCACTAGCAAAACGTATTTTACGAGCTGACGTTTTGGTATTTACCGACCGAAAAAGCAGAGGTCGCACTTGACAGGACGATGACGCAATTCGGTACTGCTTCACATGCCATACGGGTAGCTTGTAATTGTGGTTTAGTCTTCGAAATTCTTTTTGAGAATGATTCGGACTATGAGTGGTTTCTCTTAAGGATCTATTTTACATTTCATCTGCGCATAAGCATACGTTCATCACATTCAGTCTGAAAGCAGTATACTGCTGTGCTTATGGTCAGACACACACACAGTGCCTGGCTGACTTTATTATCACAACGCATTTCGCCTTTTGTTTAAGAGATTTTCAGTGGTTGTCATGCAATCTTACAAGATTTTTTTGGTTTGCATACATTAATTACAGATATAAAGCAGACCAGATCTAAGTGTACTCACAATTGACTTCGCATGTCGTGACAAATTTCTTGTTTTTATGTGCCTTACGTTATGTTAAATTAACTGTAAATACAGTTTCATTTTGCGTTAAGGACGAATTCTGAACTGTAAATTAGCAGACACCTTCTAGCCATTGTTTAAATTTAGATACAGCACTTTAGAGATTTTGCGTCACCATCGTGCGACAATTTGTGTACCTAGTTGAAAAACAGTGCACTCAAGAAGACAACAATGTCTAACTATAAAAATTTAGTCGCTGATTACGATATGTTTGTTTCTTTATAGTTTTAACATACATTTATAGACGCAGCCTGTGTAAATATCGTTAAGTCTCAAGTTATGAACTGCTTTAAATCTGTAGTTAAAAGCTTAGCCTTCCTACCTATTGTCCTGTAGTCAATGGGTTCTCTTTTACTTCATGATTTTGCAGTTACTTACTTCAAACTTTTTTGCCTGATACTTTTGCTGCCGTCACAGTCGTAAATTAATGTTAGGGGAGACAGCCGTCTGTGCAGTCTCTTTGGGAATCGTGTAATTAAAATCCTCAGTTCATGTGTGTAAAACAAAACTACTCTCATCTGTATAAATAAAAATGAATGTTTCTATCCTAAACCATTCATTCGATTGCGATAACTTTTGTGAGTTGTTTCCGTACGCCTGCGAAGATTCCTAGCTTCCCCCCCCCCCCCCCCCCTCTCCATTCTCGCAAAGAAAGCGTACGACACATAGTTCAGAACATATTAGGACATAACCAATGAGATTCCACCCCTCGAAAGTACCCAGAAGTACGCAGCCACTATTTGAGAATAGAAGTACTTAGCGACTGGCAACAAATTTTACATAATTTCGAACACTTACGAAGTTTTTTTAGCACTGACTCCCCACAAAATGATGAAAGGAAGGAAGTTACCGCTTACTACGTTTTCGCTGTACATGGCGTAAAACTTCCGCATCGGGCAGACGAGTTGTCTTTATCATTTATCAGCTTATGATTAGAATATTACCTCGGAATCTGAATTTGCAACAACAATATAATGGAAAAAGTGTTTTGTTAATGGGGAAATGTTTAAGTGACTGCTGCGGGAGATAGTTACCACAGCTAACTTGTTGAGTAGCACCAAATCGATTGCTCGGTGGAATGCGAGTGGCTTTGCTGGTCACGGTTTGGGTGTCGCGCGCCAGCTAGCTCCGTGGCCAGCTTGCATGTGAACTTGCAGTTGTCTGGGTGGGCGCTGCTCTTGGCATCGGTTCTGCGGCCAGACTTGGCTGCCCGTGCGGCAGCGACAGCTGTTCGCTGGCAACTGGCACCCTTCTCTTCTCGTCACAACACCACCACGTGCTACCAAATATTTTCTTTTACCGCGGTTTCCTTTCCGCAAGCTGCTTTATCACAACAGAGTGGTATCTTAAATTGCTGGACGATGTTTTCAGATTAAGTCTAAGGAGCATTTTAACGTTAACAAGCCCAAATTAAGTTATTCCAAGATAGGGAATATTAAGGAGGATCTTCCTATACTTCATGTCTTTCGGAAAGGCTTCACTTTAAACATTCAGGAAGAGATCGAGATTTTCTGGGTGATCAAAAAGTCAGTATAAATTTGAAAACTGAATAAATCACGGAATAATGTAGATAGAGAGGTACAAATTGACACACATGCTTAGAATGACATGGGATTTCATTAGAACCAAAAAAACACAAAAGTTCAAAAAATGTCCGACAGATGGCGCTTCATCTGATCAGAATAGCAATAGTTAGCATAACAAAACAAGACAAAGCAAAGATGATGTTCTTTACAGGAAATTCTCAATATGTCCACCATCATTCCTCAACAATAGCTGTAGTCGAGGAATAATGTTGTGAACAGCACTGTAAAGCATGTCCGAAATTATGGTGAAGCATTGGAGTCGGATGTTGTCTTTTAGCTTCCCTAGAGATGTTGGTCGATCACGATACACTTGCGACTTCAGGTAACCCCAAGCCAATAATCGCACGGACTGAGGTCTGGGGACATGGGAGGCCAAGCATGACGAAAGTGGCGGCTGAGCACACGATCATCACCAAACGACGCGCGCGAGAGATCTTTCACGCGTCTAGTAATATGGAGCGGAGCGCCATCCTGCATAAACATCGTACGTTCCTGCAGGTGTTTATTAGCCAAGCTGGGGATGATCCGATTCTGTAACATATCGGCGTTCCTCTCACCCGTCGCGGTAGCAGTCACTGACGTTTTGCTGTCCAGCGCCATCTGTCTGACATTTTGTGAACCTTGTTTTTTTTTGTTCTAATAAAACCCCATGTCATTCCAAGCATATGTGTCAATTTTTACCTCTCTATCTACATTATTCCGTGGTTTATTAAGTTTTCAAATTTATACCGACGTTTTGATCACCCGGTTGATTGAACTGTCCTGATACTGGTCTTACGAGCATGATGAGCTCAAGCATAAAAGTTCTCGATTAATTTTGTACAATGCTTTCAGTAGTCCGTTTCAGATGTGGCTTACTGTCTTCTCTGCTCCAGTTTCATAACCCTGCTACGGCCCCTTAATGTGCGTTGTGTACCCCTTTTTTTTAATTGAAGTAACATCAGATAGATCATTATTACAAAAAATGGTCTTTGATTTTTCATTGCTTAAATTTTTAAAAATTGTTTAAATTTTTTTTAACCTTTTAAATGTCTTAGCTTTTAATTTCACTGGTTCACAACCTGCCATTTGTTACGTTTGGGCTTTCCTCCAATTGAGTACAGATTTTGGCATTTTTTTTTTTTTTGTATTTCGGCTGATGGTATTATTTATGCATTCCATGGTATGTTTCTGTTGCTCTGTTGCACTTATTCTTTTAATAGTCATGCTACTTTTTCCTATTTGATTGTTCAGGCGAATATCTCTCGTTCTGGACTGCCATTACTTCCGGTTATTACCAATATTTCTTCCGCATTCTTTTTTCGGCATTCGCACGTGCTTGTACTTTAGTTCCTCTTCACACCGTATTATGCGCCCCCCTTTTCATGGAGTTTACCACGACCAGAGCCCGCAGCGTTACTTCTCGGTTCTCTTGACGTAGCCACACGGCTCACGCAGGCACGCTGCATCAGCGTGATGGCCTCGAATGTTAGCGATATTTTCTCGTGGTTCGGTATATCAGGTTTACGGTTGATGTGCGCTTTCTCCGGCGCAGTGTCGTTACTTAGTTTATCTTTGGTCTAATCCGCGACTTCCACCTAATGTCCTAATGGTTTTATTTTTGTAGGATCCATACATTCCCTTGGTAATTCTGGAACAAGAAGCATTTTCCGAGAACGCGCTTGAAAACTAGGGTTCATTTCTGCCACAATTTGAGATGTTATTACGACAGTCCACCTACGGTAGATGTTTACCTACTTATAGCTTGGACATGGGCGTGACGTCCTACTACTGCTAGGCAGGCTATTTCTAAAAATTTCATCTGATTTTCTGTAGTTTCTGAATTTAATCTTTAATTTTTTAAATTTTTTAGTTGTTTAAAGGAGCAGGTTACAACTATTGTTTTACTTTAGATTTCAGATACATTTGATGACGAAGCTAAGTCCCCGAAACCATAGTAGTGTACAGCAATTTCAGTCGTGTAAGACATCGGTCAATAAAAGCATTGTACAACTGTGGCGGATTTGTTTAGGAAGACCTTTATTCTGTTTCAGATCAAAACCGGCCTTCTCCTTCGAAATGCAGATGGTTATCTGATACTGTAATGGAGAACGCATTGATGGTTTCCCTGAAATGGTTACCTCAGATTACCTGCCTCCGCCTTGTAAAATCCTAGCTTGTGCTCTGTCTCAAATAATACCAAAGTCGACTTTCTGTTAAAGCATAATATATTTGCATATAAAATAAACACGTGGCAGTGGTGGTCGAGCGGGTAGAGAGCCCACTCTGGCCCTGCAGGTCCTGGTATCATTCCCTAGTAGGAATGGGGATTTTTCGTCGTTCCAGTCCCTGTAGTTCGGCGCTAGGTTCACTTATCATATGGGTACCGGGGATCGTTCACGGGAGGAGAAATGCTGTCGGGTGATGGGTTCGCTATTTTTCACTCCTAGAGATGCGGTGAGGGAGGACTGCCCCGTTCAAATGGTTCAAATGGCTCTGAGCACTATGGGACTTAACATCTACGGTCATCAGTTCTCTAGAACTTAGAACTACTTAAACCTAACTAACCTAAGGACATCACACAACACCCAGTCATCACGAGGCGGAGAAAACCCCTGACCCCGCCGGGAATCGAACCCGGGAACCCGGGCGCGGGAAGCGAGAACGCTACCGCACGACCACGAGATGCGGACGACTGCCCCGTACTCCCCCTACAGTCCAGCCAGTAGCGACAGGGCTTGCACCAAAGATTTTACCCTTAAACTACAACAAACAGATGTCGTTTATGTGGTCTTCAATCGGAAGACTGTTTTGACGCAGCTCTACATCCTACCTTTACACTGTGCAAACTTCTTCATCTATACATATGCCGGCCGAAGTGGCCGTGCGGTTAAAGGCGCTGCAGTCTGGAACCGCAAGACCGCTACGGTCGCAGGTTCGAATCCTGCCTCGGGCATGGATGTTTGTGATGTCCTTAGGTTAGTTAGGTTTAACTAGTTCTAAGTTCTAGGGGACTAATGACCTCAGCAGTTGAGTCCCATAGTACTCAGAGCCATTTCTTTCATCTATACATATCCATATTCAAATCTACATCTATAGTGCACAAGTCACATTAAGGTGTGTGGTGGAGGGTACTACAAATATCTTTGCACCTCTTCCCTGTTTCATTCCCGAATAGTGCGCGGTGAGAAAAATTGTCGGTAAACCTGTTTTGTAATGAAACTGCCAGCCGGAGTGTCCGAGCGGTTCTAGGCGCTACAGTCTGGAACCGCGCGACCGCTACGGTCGCAGGTTCGAATCCTGCCTCGGGCATGGGTGTGTGTGATGTCCTCAACTTAGTTAGGTTTTAGTAGTTCTAAGTTCTAGGGGACTGATGACCTCAGCAGTTAAGTCCCATAGTGCTCAGAGCGACTTGAACCATTTGTAATGAAACTAGTCTGACTTCATCATGTTCTACGTACCAAGCGTAATTTCCGATACAAAATGTTTTATCACGCATTTTTCCGATGCCCTATTTTAATTCTCGTAGATTTTGTAAATATTTCTTATTAAAAAAGTCTTGATTGCTTGGATGGATGTAAATGTCAGAGAGGTATGTAAGCATGGAGGAATTTAATAATCTTTGAGCAGTGAGTTGTTATCTTTGTATTTAACAATCTAGGGACTGTCAGTGGGTAAAATAAGTTAGTTGCTGGGGAGCAGTTTGTGGAGAGCAGTTGCGTATGGCCGCATGTGGTCAACGTTGGGTGGGTTTTGCCCATTATGTCTAAATAATAATGCTCGAAAGTATCTTTTTTATAACTGTGAACCACAAAGAAATAGTTTTGTTTAAAAATTGTGAAAATATTTCAAGAAAATATCAACTAGTTGAAAACTGCAACGTGTTCATTGATTCATTAGAATTGGCAAAAGATAAAACCCGTGAAATCCTGCACATCCAAATCCTTTATCAATATTCTACAAGAATACAGTGTGCTGTTACGAGGGACGAAGTGTATGTCCTGAAAATCAGCAGAGACAGAAATTAATAATTAATTTAATCGGTAATTATAGGGTGGGGGTCCTAGTATTAACTCTTATTTCTCGGATTTTCTCGTTGTGGTCTTTTCGCGGGCCTTACCTGGTAGGAAGTAATGTTACCCGACTCTCCCCAGAACGTACTCTCTCGGAATTTCAATAGTACACCTCTCCTTGAGTGCACAGCGCCCGTCTTGCAGTGTCTGCCTCTGGAAATTGTTGAGCATCTCCACATCTCCACAGTGCTCTCATTTCAACTACAACAATCCTTTGTCGAAAAACGTCGCTCTTCTTTGAGTCTTCTCTCCTATCAATAAACCTGTTACGGGTCGCATACTGATGAGCAATATTCAAGAATCTGTCGAACAAGTGATTTGTAAGTCACTCCTTTCGTGGGTGAATCACATTTGCTGGAGGTTGTTCTCACGAGTCTCAGCATGGCATTTGCTTTTCCTACAATTTTTCTTAAGTGGTCATTCCACTTTAAGTCGTTCCGGATGATCACTCCTAGGTATTTTAAGGTAGTTAGTTTCCAAAAATGTCACCAATATTGTAATTTACATTAGTGGATTTCTTCACCTATTTATGAGCAACAAGTTACAATTACTTATGTTCTGGGGTAGCTGGTAGACCCTGCACCATTGGCCAAACCTCCGCAGAACTTCCTCCAGTTCGCTACAGCTTTCTGGCGCTACTAACTTCTTATAGACACCCGCATCATCTGCGAGCAGCCTCATGGAACATCCGAGGTCATCCACTAAGATATTCATTTAGCATCTTAGAGCAAATAGAAATACATACGTATTTGCCAAAAAAAAAGAAAAAGATACCCAGGTAACATTTTTAATGAACAAACAGGACTTGTAAGCACAAAAATATTGAAAACTTTGAAAAATAGTTCTCAGGGACAATTTAGAACCGATGACGGTCTTTAGTTTTACATACGATATAAATGGATTTTCGTCAGAGATATAAATTTAATAACAAACGATACACCTGACACGTAAATTGATATGGCAAAGTCAAATATAACGAAACAAAAGTAGATCATACCTGAAAAATCAAATTTGTGATTGCTACACCAAGAAGAAATGCAAATGATAAACGGGTATTCATTGGACAAATATATTATACTAGAACTGACATGTGATTACATTTTCACACAGTTTGGGTGCATAGATCCTGAGAAATCAGTACCCAGAACAACCACCTCTGGCCGTAATAACGGCCTTGACACGCCTGGGCATTGAGTCAAACAGAGCTCGGATGGCGTGTACAGGTACAGCTGCCCATGCAGCTTCAATACGATACCACAGTTCATCAAGGTAGTGATTGGCGTATTGTGACGAGCCAGTTGCTCGGCCACCATTGACCAGACGTTTTCAATTGGTGAGAGATCTGGAGAATGTGCTGGTCAGGGCAGCAGTCGAACATTTTCTGTATCCAGAAAGGCCCGTACAGGACCTGCAACATGCGGTCGTGCATTATCCTGCTGAAATGCAAGGTTTCGCAGGGATAGAATGAAGGGTAGAGCCACGGATCGTAACACATCTGAAATGTAACGTCCACTGTTCAAAGTGCCGCCAATGCGAACAAGAGGTGACCGAGACGTGTAACCATTGGCACCCCATACCATCACGCCGGGTGATACGCCAGTATGGCGATGACGAATACACACTTCCAATGTGCGATCACCGCGATGTCGCCAAACACGGTTGTGACCGTCATGATGGTGTAAACAAAACCTGGATTCATCCGAAAAAATGACGTTTTGCCATTCGCGCACCCAGGTTCGTCGGTGAGTACACCATCGCAGGCGCTCCTGTCTGTGATGCAGCGTCTAGGGTAACCACAGCCATGGTCTCCGAGCTGATAGTCCATGCTGCTGCAAACGTCGTCGAACTGTTCTTGCAGATTATGTTTTCTTGCTAACGTCCCCATCTGTTGGCTCAGGGATCGAGACGTGACTGCACGATCCGTTACAGCCATGCGGATAAGATGCCTGTCATCTCGACTGCTAGTGATACGAGGCCGTTGGGATCCAGCACAGCGTTCCGTATACCCCTCCTGAAACCACCGAGTCCATATTCTGCTAGCAGTCATTGGATCTCGACGAACGCGAGCAGCAATGTCGCGATACGATAAACCGCAATCGCGATAGGCTACAATCCGACCTTTATCAAAGTCGTAAACGCGATGGTACGCATTTCTCCTCATTACACAAGGCATCACAACAACGTTTCACCAGGCAACGCCGGTCAACTGCTGTTTGTGTATGAGAAATCGGTTCGAAACTTTCCTCATGTCAACACGTTGTAGGTGTCGCCACCGGCGCCAACCTTGTGTGAATGCTCCGAAAAGCTAATCATTTGCATATAACAGCATCTTCTTCCTGTCGCTTAAATTTCGCGTCTGTAGCACGTCATCTTCGTGGTGTAGCAATTTTAATGGCCAGTAGTGCACGTACAACCAAATATTGTACTGAGAATAGCTTGACTTCATATAGGCATCGCTTTCGAATTAACCGTCACTGAATATCGGTATGGTGAATTAAGAGTTAAAAAAATCAACTCTAGTGGATCCTTATTACAACAGAATATGTTTCATAAATTCAGAGTGTTTCACGTACAGTGCATGACCAGCTCTGTTTCGGCGTTAGGAGAGAGACCCGTAGAAAGGTCATCACCACCACGAGACTGCTCTGACCCGTGCTCTAGCAATGCAGTTAAGGGAAACCGTGCAAAGAACTCCGAGAGAATCTTTGTCCTATTTAGCATTTCAGACAGATTTGTCAGTCGCATTTGCTTGCACGGCTGTGTGGAAACTCAAACTCAAACCTCAGCGTTGGAGAATCGACTGACCAGTTGACACATTGTTGCTCGACATCACTACTGCAACTGGGTGTAGCAGGCTCTGCATGGTGAAGAGGCTGATCCTGAAACGCCCTTTGTCTCTGATAAAGCGTGGCTGTACACAGGTATATGCGGATAGGTGAACTCGTGGAACAACCGACATAGGAGTTCTGAAACTCCTCATGAGCTACATCAAGAGCCTCTGCGCGATGTGAAAACAAGGATTTGGTGTGGAGGTAGTGTAACAAAAATTACTGGACACATCTTTTCCACCAAACCGTAAGTCCTTATATGCATGTGAACAAAATAGCGCAACTTTTCTTCGGAGAGCAAACAACTAAAGAAAACACCGACAGTTATTTCAAGTAGTACAATGCACAGACGATGTGTCTGTGACAGTATCACATGGTGTTTTTGATGACAGAAACCAAGCCTTTGCTACTGCCTTGTCATTCCACAGATTCTGCTATTGTGACATCGATTCCTGGAAGTTCCAACTCTAGCATTTCCCCACCTTCCAGTCAAGCGGTCTGCAATGAGTTGTTAAGGCAAAGTTTCGCCTTCCTGCAGAAAGTCTCAGCGTTTGTGCTCTAAAATGTCCATGCGCCAAATTTTTTACAGGTCGCATAATATATCGCAATGTATTGAGTAGGGCGGGGTGCCTATTATTTATTGTTTGCTTGTTTATAGGCTTTACCAATAAAATAAATTATCGAATGCAAAATTTAACTTTCACTTTTCTTTACGTTGGTATCTGTCCACTTTCAGATGTATTCGAAGCGTCACTTCCCTGAATTCAGAACAGTGTAAAAGCCCAGAACAGACTTATACTGTGCTTTATGCAGCAGCTATACAGCTAGTCTGGGTACCACAAGGGATACCCTCATCTTCAGATCAGCACAGTGATGGTCTTTCCAGTTAATCACATTTCTGATATAACAGAACTACCGGTAATCAGGAAGAATGTCACGCTATTGGAGAATGAATTAGAAAATGAGCATCTTACGATGCGATTATCACCACACACGAAACGGAGAAAGTACACTCCTGGAAATGGAAAAAAGAACACATTGACACCGGTGTGTCAGACCCACCATACTTGCTCCGGACACTGCGAGAGGGCTGTACAAGCAATGATCACACGCACGGCACAGCGGACACACCAGGAACCGAGGTGTTGGCCGTCGAATGGCGCTAGCTGCGCAGCATTTGTGCACCGCCGCCGTCAGTGTCAGCCAGTTTGCCGTGGCATACGGAGCTCCATCGCAGTCTTTAACACTGGTAGCATGCCGCGACAGCGTGGACGTGAACCGTATGTGCAGTTGACGGACTTTGAGCGAGGGCGTATAGTGGGCATGCGGGAGGCCGGGTGGACGTACCGCCGAATTGCTCAACACGTGGGGCGTGAGGTCTCCACAGTACATCGATGTTGTCGCCAGTGGTCGGCGGAAGGTGCACGTGCCCGTCGACCTGGGACCGGACCGCAGCGACGCACGGATGCACGCCAAGACCGTAGGATCCTACGTAGTGCCGTAGGGGACCGCACCGCCACTTCACAGCAAATTAGGGACACTGTTGCTCTTGGGGTATCGGCGAGGACCATTCGCAACCGTCTCCATGAAGCTGGGCTACAGTCCCGCACACCGTTAGGCCGTCTTCCGCTCACGCCCCAACATCGTGCAGCCCGCCTCCAGTGGTGTCGCGACAGGCGTGAATGGAGGGACGAATGGAGACGTGTCGTCTTCAGCGATGAGAGTCGCTTCTGCCTTGGTGCCAATGATGGTCGTATGCGTGTTTGGCGCCGTGCAGGTGAGCGCCACAATCAGGACTGCATACGACCGAGGCACACAGGGCCAACACCCGGCATCATGGTGTGGGGAGCGATCTCCTACACTGGCCGTACACCACTGGTGATCGTCGAGGGGACACTGAATAGTGCACGGTACATCCAAACCGTCATCGAACCCATCGTTCTACCATTCCTAGACCGGCAAGGGAACTGGCTGTTCCAACAGGACAATGCACGTCCGCATGTATCCCGTGCCACCCAACGTGCTCTAGAAGGTGTAAGTCAACTACCCTGGCCAGCAAGATCTCCGGATCTGTCCCCCATTGAGCATGTTTGGGACTGGATGAAGCGTCGTCTCACACGGTCTGCACGTCCAGCACGAACGCTGGTCCAACTGAGGCGCCAGGTGGAAATGGCATGGCAAGCCGTTCCACAGGACTACATCCAGCATCTCTACGATCGTCTCCATGGGAGAATAGCAGCCTGCATTGCTGCGAAAGGTGGATATACACTGTACTAGTGCCGACATTGTGCATGCTCTGTTGCCTGTGTCTATGTGCCTGTGGTTCTGTCAGTGTGATCATGTGATGTATCTGACCCCAGGATTGTGTCAATAAAGTTTCCCCTTCCTGCGACAATGAATTCACGGTGTTCTTATTTCAATTTCCAGGAGTGTATTTCACTTAGTCATATGCCGTGAAACTGTAAACTACAAAGTAAGGTTAGATACATCTTTCTGATATAGGGAGCATAATCTAATGCTAAAATTGATTTCTGAACTTTCAAATCGTTCGCCTCTCTAGTGTTATCAAATACTTACTTGATTTGCTGCAATTGAGAAGCAGTAAACAGCAGTCTCTATGTTGAATTCGTTGTATGCGTCTGAGTCGTTCAGGGTACGTGAGCTTAATTGCAATCACTATTAATAGTCTGCTATCGAAACCTACTCTAATTCTGTAGCAGTCCATAAAATTTTATAGTATTACTCAGGTACAGTAATAATTTTCTCATAGGGGAGGATCTGTGCAAAATGAAGTTTGTTGGAATGAACATGCCACTTTCTTCACGTACTATACTATCGCTCTTTATAGTAAGTGTTATTCTCTCTTGTGATGTTAAGAGTGTGAAAACCTGTGTGTGTGTGTGTGTGTGTGTGTGTGTGTGTGTGTGTGTGTGTGTGTGTGCGCGCAATAACTTTGTCAGTGGAATCAGGGAATTGTACCCGTTATTAATTTGCACCACAGCTACAAAATTCGTACCTCTTGTACTACCTGACATTTAGTGATGTTATCGTGAAATACATGCTTCCTTGCGCCATACTGTCAGCTCTGAATTCTCTGTCTTGAGGAGCAAACTGTCTGAATGCAACGCTGATTTTGGTGTACTTTTTATCTAACGTTTTGGGTACATGGTGAAGAGAATTAATATTATAGGTAAGTGGCAACATAATATTTTGTTTATGGATGAATATACGTTAAATAACCTTAGTTTTCGGACAGTCAACAATCTGTATTCGTTGTGGTGGTACATCTGTAGGAAATTGACAAAGAAGAAATTGCTACGTTGCTTATAATGTACCGTTGTAAGTTTCCGATACTGCATTGGAATGACCGAGCGAGGTGGTGCAGTGGTTAGCACACTGGTCTCGCATTCGGGAGGACGACGGTTCAATCCCGCGTCCGACCATCCTGATTTAGGTTTTCCGTGATTTCCCTAAATCGTTGCAGGCAAATGCCGGGATGATTCCATTGAAAGGCCACGGCCGATTTTCTTCCCCGTCCTTCCCTAATCCGATGACACCGATGACCTCGCTGTTTGATCTCTTCCCCCCAACAACCCAACCCATCGGAATAATTTAAGATTATAGGAGAGCTTTAAAAAATATGTTTAACATTATTAGTTCGGCATTATATTTAACATCATATGGAGGATTTTCGAAGCATCCTTTATCATAAGTTGTTAACTGAATAATCATTTTGTATTACAGTGCGCCAATATAAAGGCTTTATGAAAAGTTTAGCTGGAAAGATTAGCATTTAGCTGTTATACTACATATGAATTGAGATTGTGTTTTAAATAAATATGCATGCATATACAATGTGCGTAAGCTAACAATTATGACGCACACTGAAAATAAAAACAAAAATGCAAACGGAGATAATTTGAGCCCAGTAAAGTTTTAAACCGGACTTGAAAACAGATTGGAAGAGCATGTTTTTACATATAAAAACATGGTGTTCGGGTGAAACATGTCGGACGTAAGAAAACTTGCGTTCGTCATTGCAAAAAGAAACTGACTGCGCCATAATATTAATGCAGTACAAGCAAAGCTACGCAAAAAGTGGGCTGAAGGACTCCATCCAAGAAATATCGCCAAATCTGAGGGAAATGACGAAAGTTCCAAGAAAAACGTCAAGGCCTAGCCAAAGAGGCTGTGAGCTGACGAGCAGACAATAAAAAAAATGTAACTGAAGCAAAGGAGAAGCACTCTAGACCTACAGCTCCACCTATGGGAAGGAAGTGTTCTGGATACTCTGCATGGAAACCACGACAGAAACTCATTCGTAATATACAGAAGAATGGTACTGCGAGTTGTGCGAGGAAGATCGAATGAAACAAATAATTAGATGCATGAAATTCAGAATGTGAACTCATCCGTAGGGTGTAGGTGAGGGAAAAGGTATGAAACATTTATATTGCAATGCCAGCAAATAGTGATGGAAGAACAAAAATATGGAACATTTTCTTAAACTTAATCTAATACGTAGCTTTAAGCTCAGGGATGTAGTTATAGAAGTGGTAAAATTTATGCACCAACTGATACAAATTAGGAAACCAATGTCCTGATTTGTACCACATGCAGATGTTTAGCAAACTAAGTGTAGCGTGTTTATTTTTCTCAGAATTTCCATTCTGTAAATAAGATACCAAGAACAACTTCCTGCAATTGATGATGGAGTTGTTTAAATAATTGTACAATTAACTATTTAAGCTATAGTGAATAAAATCTCAAAAGTGATACAATTTGGCACTGCTCCCTATTCAGTGTCGTAATTATATTCGATACATTTTCCACCCTTGTTCGAGCATTTTTGTTTTGTTCTGCAGTGGATGATCAGAATACATAAATAAGTTAATATAACTAAAATCAGTTTCACTATTCCAAATACAGATTATTTGACTAACAGTATATTATGTAGTAAACAGACAGACTCAGTGAAGTTGGGAGAAAGTAAATAAAGAGAACAAATGGTCATTTCTGTCTACGACTTCATAGTCATTTCATTATCCAGAGCAAGTCGGGAGGATTCTTGAGTTTCAGATCGGAAACAAAACTGGTAACAAGAAGATGCAAAAGTTATGTAGCGAAATTCGTAAGAATAACGGCGAAATTTAGCATCTGATACTACTTTCTCACGATCGACGTGGTAGTGCTCGAGCCAGAGGCATCTGTTTCCCGTCTTGCTGATAATATTGCCATAATTGTATTGTCAATGAGACGCGGGGTTGCAGCTATCACCAGATCGTTCTCTAGCGTTCTTGTTAAATGCCAAAGCTCTCCACTCAGCGTTATGAGTGTGAGCATAAACACTGTCCAGAGGAAAGAAGATACAGGTAAAACATCCCGTCCACGACGCCGTCATTACAAACGGACCAGAAGTTATGATTGGACAAGAAATGAACAGAAAATCGGCTATGGTCTATTGAAAAGAACTGTTCCTGCATTCCTTTTAATGCGTTTAGAGAACTCACCGATAACTCAAATGTGAAGGATTTTAAACCGCTTCTCCATGAAGCGAATTCACAACCTTAACCCCTGACGTCCCTGCGCGGTATTTGCAGCCGGATGGTAAGTTCAGTACCCCCTATCTCAAAAGGGTGCCTTACGGGGCGTTATTAGATGTCACTCTCTCTCACATATCCATCTTCCACAACAAACAGACACAACATAAACGTGCGGGAGCTCTTATTACAGTCACCGAAACGATGCTGTTACATATTTACAGACCACATGGACAAGATTACGGACTGGTGTCCATCCGAAAGGCTCGTACCTGGGCATGAACCACACGAAACGGAAACAAGTCATTATACACTCCTGGAAATGGAAAAAAGAACACATTGACACCGGTGTGTCAGACCCACCATACTTGCTCCGGACACTGCGAGAGGGCTGTACAAGCAATGATCACACGCACGGCACAGCGGACACACCAGGAACCGCGGTGTTGACCGTCGAATGGCGCTAGCTGCGCAGCATTTGTGCACCGCCGCCGTCAGTGTCAGCCAGTTTGCCGTGGCATACGGAGCTCCATCGCAGTCTTTAACACTGGTAGCATGCAGCGACAGCGTGGACGTGAACCGTATGTGCAGTTGACGGACTTTGAGCGAGGGCGTATAGTGGGCATGCGGGAGGCCGGGTGGACGTACCGCCGAATTGCTCAACACGTGGGGCGTGAGGTCTCCACAGTACATCGATGTTGTCGCCAGTGGTCGGCGGAAGGTGCACGTGCCCGTCGACCTGGGACCGGACCGCAGCGACGCACGGATGCACGCCAAGACCGTAGGATCCTACGCAGTGCCGTAGGGGACCGCACCGCCACTTCCCAGCAAATTAGGGACACTGTTGCTCCTGGGGTATCGGCGAGGACCATTCGCAACCGTCTCCATGAAGCTGGGCTACGGTCCCGCACACCGTTAGGCCGTCTTCCGCTCACGCCCCAACATCGTGCAGCCCGCCTCCAGTGGTGTCGCGACAGGCGTGAATGGAGGGACGAATGGAGACATGTCGTCTTCAGCGATGAGAGTCGCTTCTGCCATGGTGCCAATGATGGTCGTATGCGTGTTTGGCGCCGTGCAGGTGAGCGGCACAATCAGGACTGCATACGACCGAGGCACACAGGGCCAACACCCGGCATCATGGTGTGGGGAGCGATCTCCTACACTGGCCGTACACCACTGGTGATCGTCGAGGGGACACTGAATAGTGCACGGTACATCCAAACCGTCATCGAACCCATCGTTCTACCACTCCTAGACCGGCAAGGGAACTTGCTGTTCCAACAGGACAATGCACGTCCGCATGTATCCCGTGCCACCCAACGTGCTCTAGAAGGTGTAAGTCAACTACCCTGGCCAGCAAGATCTCCGGATCTGTCCCCCATTGAGCATGTTTGGGACTGGATGAAGCGTCGTCTCACGCGGTCTGCAAGTCCAGCACGAACGCTGGTCCAACTGAGGCGCCAGGTGGAAATGGCATGGCAAGCCGTTCCACAGGACGACATCCAGCATCTCTATGATCGTCTCCATGGGAGAATAGCAGCCTGCATTGCTGCGAAAGGTGGGTATACACTGTACTAGTGCCGACATTGTGCATGCTCTGTTGCCTGTGTCTATGTGCCTGTGGTTCTGTCAGTGTGATCATGTGATGTATCTGACCCCAGGAATGTGTCAATAAAGTTTCCCCTTCCTGGGACAATGAATTCACGGTGTTCTTATTTCAATTTCCAGGAGTGTATAATGGTAATCCGAATAGTCAGAAACTAACATTGTATAATGAAACTACAGTGAATAAAGTTCTTACTCAGGCAGCTTGAAGAAGAGAACGCACTATTCTGCATCGAACATATAAAATGATTTTTGGAAGTATACAGCTACGGAAATTTTAAATCGGAATTAACGAGCTTCCATCAGCTTAAAACGTAAGAAAAAAAATTCTAATTTAGAGTAAAAAAATTATAAGCAGAATTGAAAGTTAGGAAGAAGCATGTCTTAATTCAGTCCATTCGGCACTGCTTTCACAAAAATATTAAAACAACGTATAGGAAAAAATTAAGAGAACAGAAAATAGATGATAGGAGGAAATGGAGGTGTGTGTGTGTGTGTGTGTGTGTGTGTGTGTGTGTATGTCTCATGTTGTACATAAGAATGAGTGCTTCATCAAGTTGTTTGAATGAGGCATTTTAGATACGCTTTTCTACTCACAGCAGCAACGCAAAATGTAGAATAAAAATAATGATGTTTAATGAAAGTATTGCGGCAGTCATATAAGAGATAGCAAGAATTTCCAGAAAACGATGACGCTGAAAATGCCTCTTATTTTTCATAAGGCGATATGAAATATTGAGTACAGTTAACAAAGTCTGGATGTTCGGTTCGCTGGACAGGCACCGAATTCTAGACGGGCGGGCATTCTTCCGTAGCTACGTAAACCACCTTAGCAGCCCACAGCATACGAAATTTGAAGCGACGAATAATACGACATTAACTTTGTTACGACGCTCACGGGGTACTGGACACGTTTTGACATGCGCGCCGTGCGTCGTCTGGCACGCCCCACGAATACAACGCGCTGTTCTTGCGTGCTATGATAGCCGCTGCTTCTCTCGCGTTATCTTACGGTACTGTGGCCACTGTACTCCATACTACGGAAGACTCGCCAAACCCACAAGTAAAAATAATAAGTACGTATTTTTCTACTCATTTTGTAAATGAAATGTAGGTCATGTAGGAAATACCAGTGTGTTTTTAGCAATGTTTGTTGAAAAACTCCGTATTTTATAGCCTTCAGTTATTTAGCGCTTGAGCCAATAGATTAGTTCCAAATGTCACTAAATAAATATTATTTCCACTGATTTCACTTCGGGACATTACAGACAAGTTAATGCATTGGCCGTAATAAATATAAAAGACCACACAGTATGAGCGACACTCTCAAGATGTCTCCTAATAACTCTGATAGTGAGCTATCGTCGTTGAGTACCAGCAAGAAAATTTACAACGATTTAGTTAAAAATTTCAGTTGATGAACTGAGCCCTGAAAATTATCTTCGTAAATAAGAAAGATAAAGAAGACTGTGTGAATGTTCACCTGTTTGCTTTATTCTGGATTTTGTCTATCTGAGTATGTAGGCTCTTTATGAATGTAAGCTATTGCATACCAAAAAATTCCATTCATAGAAAAGAAATGCGGAACGTGCATAAGCTACCCTCACGTATACAGTTAAGAACTTTCTCATAAAATTTGTCTCTCATAATAAAAATGTTCATGAGATAATGAGAGCTGGATAATGACATACGATAATCTGAGTTACTCTCTAGACAAAAATTCTTGTCCAGGAACTGTATGAAAAAAATTCATCTCAAAAAAATTTCTTGACACTATTCCATTTACAAAATTTCACCATAGAAGGCTTACCAAGCAATAAGAAAATGTTTCATTAGAAATTACAATTGCGTAAGATCAGTACTGGAGAAATCAAAGATGTAACTCAACATGATATTTTATTCTAACACAAAAAGTCCTCATAGTAATGATTAAATTCTTTTCGTCTTTTCAAATCCATTAACATTGATTATGACGAAACAGGTTGAAAAATCAAACTTTTCAGATTTATACAGTTGCTTATTCGTTGACACTATTCCATTTACAAAATTTCACCATTGAAGGCTTACCAAGCAATAAGAAAATGTTTCATTAGAAATTACAATTGTGTAAGATCAGTACTGGAGAAATCAAAGATGTAACTCAACATGATATTTTATTCTAACACAAAAAGTCCTCATAGTAATGATTAAATTCTTTTCGTCTTTTCAAATCCATTAACATTGATTGTGACGAATCTGGTTGAAAAATCAAACTCTTCAGATTTATACAGTTGCTTATTCCCAGCTGTGTTTAAGATTTGACTGTGACAAAACTTTGTAAAAACAGCAAGATACCTCTATTTTGGATATCTGTGTTAAACCAAGAATGCCTACATAAATACTGCAGTAATAAAGTAAAGTATGTTCATTCTATACCTTAAATCTCAGTCTTCTCAAAATAGTATCTATCTTAGTTTATACATCTCATTCAGTGCATAATGTCCGCCCCTGGTAGCTGATTGGTCAGTGCGACGGAATGACATACGTAACTGCCCGGGTTCGATACCCGGCTGGATCGGAGATTTTCTCCGCTCAGGGACTGGGTGTTATGTTGTCCATACCATCATCATTTCATCCCCATCGACACGCAAGTCGCCGAAGTGGCGCCAACTCGAAAGACTTGCACCAGGCGAACGGTCTAACAACCGGGTGGCCCTAGCCACACAGCATTTATTTATTTAGTGCATAATAATAATAATATTCCTTTTGTAAATAATAGTATCTTTCATTATACCAATAAAATAATTACCAGGAGCACCATGTTCTGCGTCCTTCCTGTGCAAGCTCACTGCTAAGAAACCCGCGCTACGACTCCGTGTCTCCCCTCCTCGCGCTCAACACTTAACACCGGCGCATCATAGCAGAGAAAAGATGACCTAACTTGTCTCCGGGCAGCGCAGCATCACTGAAGAGGCTGCGCGCGAGTAAAACGACACAGATATTACATGCGCATCCTAGTACATCAAATACAAGAAATTTACCTATAAAATTATATACACACGACCTTCAACCTCAGCTTGACTTTAATATAAGGCAGAAGGTATGTGTAGGTAGTAAGATAGGTGTGACGTAGCTTGATGTAAATGTGGATAAGCAATAGATAATGTTAGTGAGGAGATGAAAACTTCTGGTGGAGTTCGTATGCAGTGATAGTGATATGCCGATGACGTACACGTGAAATACTGCTGATTACGCCTAGAAAGGAGATATGTGAGATCCACTGAAAAACAATTGTGCTACCTGCACCGAATATTAATATGACAACTACATAAGATAAAAACTTATTATGTACAGACATAGATATCTTCCCTATGCTGCAGTAGCGAAAAGGGAGAATGGTAGGGACAAACGGTGACATCAGACTCTACAGTGCCTTGCGAAAGGTACGGGGTTTCTGAGAGACGATAAAAAATTTCAAATATGTTTCAGAAGGACCAATGTGCCAATGTGATAGACGGTACCGTTTTTTTTTAAAACAAGTTAATCCCTATTTATACTTGGAAATAAGGCAACAATTCAAGAAGGTAAATTGTTGTAATAACTTCGTTTATCACCAAAGTAAACGCAGCAGTTGTTCAAAGCTGCGTCCCGCAACTTGCATGCACAAATTTCTGTCGTATCTGTTAGACCTGCCGTGGTCTTGCTCTAACAATTTCCCAAGTAGCGAAAATTCTTGCCATTCCGGACAATAGCCTCGTACACGAGAGGCCATAAACTGGGGTAAGACCAGGTGAGCGACAAGGCCATGAAACACGACCATCTGTTTTGACCTATCTCTCAGGGAACAAAAATGGTTCAAATGGCTCTGAGCACTATGGGACTTAACATCTATGGTCATCAGTCCCCTAGAACTTAGAACTACTTAAACCTAACTAACCTAAGGACATCACACAACACCCAGTCATCACGAGACAGAGAAAATCCCTGACCCCGCCGGGAATCGAACCCGGGAACCCGGGCGTGGGAAGCGAGAACGCTACCGCGCGACCACGAGCTGCGGACATCTCAGGGAACACCTGAAGAAAGTGATCACGAGTAAGATGTTTAAAATGAGCTAGGGTTCATGTTGGAACTACTTGCATGAATGGGTATCTTTCAAGAACGTGGGTTGCGAATACACTATGCACTGCTGAAGTAAATCGAGAAGGAAGCAGATAAGGGCCTATTAACCTATCATTGACTTATTATGCTCACAGTTTTGTGGCATCTCTACAATGATGGCTGTAGTCAGCCGTTGGCTGGGGAGTCCCAATTACCCTTCTATGACTATTGCGACTAGTGAACATTCCATTAATACGTCTTATCTGCATGACTATTGTGCAATGCGCTCTTAAGTGTTTGGCAAGGGGTACATAGAACAAACTTCTGACTATTTCTCGACCGTTACACTCTCAAACAGGACGTGGGAAAAATGAATACCCATATCTTTCCGTGTGATTTCTCATATCTCTTATTTTATTAGGATGATGATTTCTCACCATCTAGGTGCGTAGTTAATTTGTTACATGTTCCATATATCATTTGAACGATTGTTTTATCTAAATGATATGGAATGAGTCAGTTTACAGGATATTTTTACTTGGCTAGTGTTAAACAGTAATGAATATATTGTTTTATAGTCCTACTCCTCTACTCATGCAATTACATAGCTTCAGTGAAAGACAGTAAATGTCATTTTTTTCCTGTAGTGTTGTAAGTAGGGGCATCACTGTCCTCAAATTGTGAAGGATTATTTATGAAGAATTTCATTAGCGAATATATATATATATATATATATATATATATATATATATATATATATTGTGATGGCCTAATTAAGATGTATAAATCCTGGCAGAGATACCTACTCGTTTTTATGCAACAAATACGTTGTTTCTAAATTGTGAGGTGCCACAGAAAATTTTACAGTAAGACACTATTCAGTGGAAATTTGTAAAATGTGTCAGGAGCTTTATTCTTTTATGTCCAAGAATAACAATTATCCGATGAGAAAAAGTAACTGAAGTTATTTCTTTGAGCAGCTAAGTGATATGCTTCTTCCGGTTAAAGTTTTTATCAATATATAAAGCAAAATATTTGGAACGTTCTACCTTCTTTACTGACTCCTGTTCACGTGCTGGATCAGTTGTTGGTTTGTCTCTAGTTGTTATACAGAATTGAATGTAGTGTGTTTTCTCAAAAATTTAGGGACAATCAGTTTTCAGAGAACCACTTAATAATCCTTTGAAATACATCGTTAACAATCCCTTGCGTTGTTTGTACCCTAATGGGATTTATTTTAACACTAGTATCGTCTGTGAAAAGGACCAGTTCTGTTTGATTGATGTGAAGTGGTAGATCATTCACATCTATATTAGGAATAGCACTTGATACAAATTTAAACCTTGTGGGACTCCTTTCGACATTTCTCACCAGTCATCAAAACGTTCTCTGCATCTAACACTGTTTGAATTATTAAGCAGCACATTTTTCATTCTGTTTGTTTAAGTATTATTCAAACCAGTTGAGTGTAGAGCTGCCAGTTCCATAAGACTTAAGTTTTTCTTAGAGAGTGACATGATCCAAGCAATCAAACGCCTTGGAAAGATCACAAAAATACCAAATATGGTGTTTTATTATTTATAGCATGTATTATTTGGTCAGAGAATTTATAAATAGCATTCTCAGTCGAGCAGCCTTTCTGGGATTCAAACCGTGATATCCTAAGAAAATTGCTTCTACTTAAATAAGAGACTACTCTTGAGTATATTGCTTTTCGAATATTTTCTAAAAATTCGTCAATAAGGAAACTATCGATAATTATTTAATTCTTTTTTCTCAACTTTCTTATAAAGAGGATTAACACTTCGATCGTTTACTATGTCTGTAAAAATTCCATGCCCCTGTGGTGCACTTCATATATCTCTAAGGACATTACCTATTAAGTTAGAACAATTTTTCAGAACTGTGTTAAAAATTAAGTTAACATTAAACTAGGTTTTTTTTTTTAGAATTCACTGAATGATATTCGTACCACTCAAGGATTTGTGAATTGATATTTTTGATATAACATTCTCTTGCTTCTTCAACTGAACCATTTAGTCCTAGTTTTACTGCTACATTTAGAAACTGATTGATAAAACAGTGCTTACAGGTTGTGAATTGTCATTCACAACATTGTCCTTTAGTTTAACTATTATGGCATCTTGTGCACTGATTGATTGTCCTGTCTCCTGTTTCACATTATGTCATGTAGTTCTAATATTATAAGCTGCATTCCTAAGTTGTGTCAGGATACACATATTTGTTGCCTTTTTAATAACTTTCCTGAAAATATTACAATTTTTTGTAGAATACAAGAAATTACGAATCTTGACTTATTCTGACCTTTATACAAATCTTCCTTTTTCTCTTACATGTCTTTTTTTCAGCCCACTATTGTTTTGATGAAATAAACTAATTTTACTGTTTTTGGAAACTTTTAAATATAATATTGTCCTTTTCTGTTTTGATTTATTTGAAGACTGTCACTCCACAACCTGTCTCCAATCTAAAAAATGTGTCATGCTGACTCCAGTAATCACAAGAATTTTGTCATAATGTTTTGGCATTCGGGGAGAAAGTTAGTGATCGAAATTTTGTAAAAATATCTGGCTCCGAAGAAAAATGTATTTGTTTTAATGATAGCTTTCTCTGCTTGCTTATCATTTCTGCTGCACTCTCTTTCCTGTTTCAAGGCTGTTTGAAGCATGCTGCAGAAGTTTTACACATCTTCCATACAGCTCCGATATCTCCCCATGCGATTTCCGTATTTATTTTTTTTTTTTTTTTGTATATTTGGAGCTCTGAATTAGTGTCCATCAATTTGCTTCGCACGAAAATATGCACGCATGGGTACAACCACGGTTCCTAAGAGAGCCGAAAACATTTTTCCGTGAAGGCATCGACTGTCTTGCCTCACAGTTGGGTAACTATAATAATAGATATGACGATTATTTTTTAAATAAAAAACAGTTTACTTACTTTTTTCCATCTGTCTGGTTTTCATTTGACTTCCTGTTATAGCTGAATCGACAGTCTTTAAATTTGTGTGATTTATCGTGTAACCGAAATTTTTTATTCTTCGTGTGGAGGACCTCACACCATTTTTTTTATTGTTTCTGGTCAATTGCCGCTTTTCTCTCCGTGCACATATCTTATCTAAATCTTTTTATGACTTTACTATACCGTAAAAGACTGAATCATGAGCAAACAATGTAAGACGAGCGCCCAGCCTGTCTTCCAAATCGTTTACATAGATTATGAGTACCAGAATGCCTCTAACAGTTTCTTGGGGAACCACAGATATCACTTCGGTTTCTACAGAAGTCTCCCCATCAGTTACTAAGTACTGTGACCTTTATGACAGGAAATCACGAATCCATTCGCACACCTGCTACTTCATAGGCACGCAATATGATTAGAGATTCTGGTACCAAAAGCTTCAAGCAAGAAAAATACAGTACATATGCAGCAAACTGAGTACCTACAATACAGTTCCGTAGCGTAAATTGATTCACTGTAACACAGGTCTGAACACCTTCTGCGAATGGTAGGTGTGTACTGCTCTTCCTATATTGACTTTCGACACAGTACTGTGCGACAGACCCCTTTCAGGAGCAACTGCTAGAGTGCTTATTGTAGTCTACCTGCCAGGCGATTAGTACTGGTTCTTACAAGCTGAGAGTCTGTACAGGCGATTGGTACTGCCTCTCACAAGTTAAGAGTCTGTACAGCTTGTTGTCCTCTTGGACCCTTGCAATGTTGTATCACTTTTTATTCCTGAACTATTGGAAGAGCCTTGGAATTACAGTGTGTGTCGAGCGTTTCACACATTGATACTTGATCCAAGACGGCTTCCCACCTTCCCTACAGCTTCAATTTGCTTTTCATTCTAAGAAAACCGTGTCGGCTAATTTTATAACCAGGTCAACGCTATTACACTAGAGCGGATCGACTGTCCACTTGAGCTTGAAACACAAACTGCAGTCATAAAGACGTTTACTTCAGGGCCTACAGCGTTAGCATACACAGAACGCCGGCTGAATTGCGTTAGTTGAGATTTCTGTCCACAATCCTCACAGGGTCGTCCAGAAGGTACTACTATGTGGTTCGAGACCACGCGACTGCGCCTGCTTGCTCCAATAAGTCAGGAGGGAGGGTTGATGGCACCTGCAGGAGAAGAATGAACATTTCTCTTGCGGTCTCACAGAGTCTGCATCGTATGTAGCAGATCCTTTTCTTAACCGGGGCTAGGATAACTCCTCAAGTCGTCTGGCTGGGGAGTGGAGTTCCGATTTGACGAACGACGTTCACAAAAGATACCATCATTCGGCTGTTCAAATGGTTCAAATGGCTCTAAGCTCTATGGGACTTAACATCTGAGGTCATCAGTCCCCTAGACTTAGAACTATTTAAACCTAATTAACCTAATGACAACACACACATCCATGCCCGAGGCAGGAATCGAACCTGCAACCGTAGCAGCAGCTCGGTTCCGGACTGAAGTGCGTAGAACCTCTCGGCCACAGCGGCCGGCCATTCGGCTGTACCAGCATCTCAGTAGGAAGATGAAGGAGATCAGGAGCCGCTCTTTGTTGTTCCGAAGCCACTCTAGCTTCTTAGCTTTTCTCTGTGCATGCCCCCCCCCCCCCCCCCCCCCCCCCCCCGCCACCACGCCGGCACCCCTCGTCACTCGTGTGATCTGGACATCTGGACGACGCACCCGCGTTACTACACCCGGTAAGAGTTCCAAATCACGACGTGCCCGGAAAATCTGAACGCACACAACTAATTACACAATAAAACAATATACTGCATACATAAATAAAGATATTTTTGTTTTCAATTCAATTTGTATAATTTGTCTGTTCGAGTATCATGTTTGCATGCTCGCCGTCAAATATGTGGCGTCTATGAAACCTGCGAGCTCGATTCGCTAGACAAAGAAACAAATCTTAGCCGGCCGCGGTGGCCGAGCGGTTCTAGGCGCTACAGTCTGGAACTGCGCGACCGTTACGGTCGCAGGTTCGAATCCAGCCTCGGGCATGGACGTTTGTGATGTCCTTACGTTAGTTAGGTTTAAGTAGTTCTAAGTTCTAGGGGACTGATGACCTTAGCAGTTAAGTCCCATAGTGCTCAGAGCCATTTGAAAAATTGTTTGTTTGTGATACATATAGTGTACAGGCGATGTGAATAGAGTTGACGCTGCTATAGAACTGGGGCGTCGCCAGTAGGTCGCGGCGCTTATGTCCTCTTCACATAGGGACCGCTGCTGTCGCGTTGTCATCCTGAAGAGGGGTCGGTCGGCATACGATTGGATTGGATGACTTCTTCCTACAGCCATCTCTTCTCTATCGTTCCCGACTGGCTGCCGGCGCTTGACTTTACGCCATAACACGAGGTTAGATCAAGGATCTCTTGAATGGTGTGGACAAACGACGTGGCACAGAATTTGGTTTAAGGGTGAGCGAAGCTAACACGATATCAGTGTAGAATTGTGAAAAAAATAATAATGATCTGATTAATATCAAAATTTTTTACTGAGGAGAGGCGGCAAGAATTCAGCTATCCATGAAGCGAGATTACTGAAGATGGCCGTAGCAAGGAAGAGACCAAGAGATGATTCTCGCAAGCGAATAAAGCTTTCTCCAACTAAAGAACTCTACTGCTAAAAATACAGTCATGGAATTGAAGAAGACATTTCCGAAACTGCACGTATAATAGGTGGAAACCAGGAAAACAGGCTTTTCTTCACTTGTGACTTAATTGCAGCATCTGTGGCGTTGTTCCATTATGTGTCAAAAATCGACACCTCCTGATGAGAGTGCTCCTTGGTGACGCGCTCAAGGGTGTCGAAAGTGTTAGAAGTGTGGCCTGTTTATGCTTTACACAGGCTGTTATTTATGTATCATAGCCCCATAAAAAGAACGGAAGTCTAGTAAGAAATAATAGTGAATGTACAGGGTATTTGTTTTTTCTTTTAAACTCACTTTTCTTACGGTGTGCCATCTTCATGGATAAAACCGTGGAATAACATAGCCATTCAATGTTTTCCTATGTTTTGACGTAAAATATATATCATATATGATCTTTCCTTCGTGGAGAATCACATTCATACATAAGTTTTTCAAAGAAATTTCCGCCATTTGACTGTTAATTGTTCATTTATTTTACGCAATCATTTCAACATGCACTTGAGAATGGCTACAAAGCCGAAATCATGATGGAGTAAAGTAAATGAACAATTAATAGCCAGATGGCGGAAATTTGTTTAAAAAATCTATGTATCAGACTTTGTCCTACCTATTAACTCTCTTATAACATAAACTATGTTATGAGTACCATCACACGACAATAGTTATAAAATATTAACAACGTTACTAAATGGGTCCAAAACGCTGCATTTCCTACGTTTAGCCGGCCGTTGTGGCCGAGCGGTTCTAGGCGCTTCAGTCCGGAACCGCGCGACTGCTACGGTCGCAGATTCGAATCCTGCCTCGGGCATGGATGTGTGTGATGTCGTTAGGTTGGTTCGGTTTTCGTAGTTCTGAGTTCTAGGGGACTGATGACCTCAGATGTTAAGTCCCATAGTGCTCAGAGCCATTTGAACCACTTGAACCAACCTACGCTTAAGCGATTTAGCGAAACTGCGGAAATTCTATATCTGGATGCTCGGCTGGGAAAAAGTACTGCTGTTGTTCCGAATGCGGTTGAAGTTTACGAGTGAACCATTTCGCTCTGTCGTACTTTCAGTGTATTCAGTGCTGATACTGCTTTTGATTTTTGCTTTTGTTTACTCTATTCGCGATGGAGGATTATTAGGTTCACCTTCTGGACTAATACGCTTTAATATACAGGGTGTCCTATTTATCTTGACCACCCTAAATAACTGTTTGTCCAGATGCAAATTACAAAATGTTTCAAGCAAATGTTCTTTAGCCGTCAGGGGGACATCAATCAACATGATTGCCTTCGTTGCAGCTTTGTTTTATACAAAGATATGAACACCAGTATGATTTTATTAAATGGCCCTCTTTATTTTTTATTTCGTAATTAATTTCCTCTCCTAAAGACCTATTCAAAAATGTTTCACAGTGTACCATTCACTGAAACACAACGTTATTAAATAACACAACACTGACGTTGACGCCACCAGCGCTTAGTGAAAATAGCTCTAAGCACTATGGGACTTAACATCTGAGGTCATCATTCGCCGGAAATAAAAAATACAGGGTGCCATTTAAGAAAGTCATACCGCTGTTCATATCTTTGTAAAAGACAAAGCTACAACGATGGCAGTCATGCTGATTGATGTCCCCCTGACGGCTAAAGAACATTTTCTTGAAACATTTTGTAATTTGCATCTGGACGAACAGTTATTTAGGGTGGTCAGGATAAATGGGACACCCCGTATAAGGAGTGTTCAAACAAAAAGATACGAAACGTTATAACAATCAAACCGGTGGGAATTTGCTTATGCCGCTTTGAGATAACATAGTGAGACAACAAGGGACGCGAATGTAGTGTCGTCACATCCCCCTAAAAAATTCAAAGCTGTGCCCTCAGCCGGCAAGGTGAGCTTACCGTCTTTTTCGAGTCCGATGTCTGATGCTCATCGAATTCCTCGAGAACAGAAAAACCATTAACAATGACGTATACAGTGAGACACTCCGTAGTCTAGTCCATCAAGACCAAATGTCCTGGGCTGATCACGGAGGGAGCGATTCTGTCCCATGATAACGTGCATCCACACATTTCTAAAAGTCACACTAAGTTCAGTGGCCAATTTTAAGTGGGAGCAGCTTCCCTTTTTCGGCAAATTACTTCACACGGTCAAGATATAATTTCTTCAACTATTCAGTTTTGGCATCCATGACTGAAACAAACATAAAGGTCCATTGTTGGTATTGTTTCACGCCAATAATATAAAAATTGAGGTTATCGAACAATACTATGAATATCTATTTTAACCGCATAATAAGGCATATACGAAAGTCTTACTACTTTGTAAATAATGCTCTCTTGTTTTTTTCATAAAAATGAAGCATTTTCTTCAATAATAAAAAGCAACAGTCCTTTGGAAATTTATGATTGCTTAAAATGTAATTACGAACTAACTAAATAACGAAATAGTTATTTGAATCTGTGTGTTAGATATTAATCTATACTTTGTCTTGTCGTTGGTATTTTACCTGTATGGTAAATATTTTCCATTATCTTTATAATATATTTTAGGACCCTTGTATCGGAAGCCTACAAATGTAAAAGAATAAAAAAGAGCGAGAATGGCCACTGGTGAACATCTCGAAACCGAAAGCTACGATAAATGAACAAAGATTGTGTTTTCGTTCGCTGAGTAGAGAGCCAATGAAAGCCTGTAAGCTACGACAAGCATCGTGCCGTGTAAGGGTGATAAGTTAGTCACTCAAAGTGAATACAAATAAATCCTAAAATTATTACGAAGTACGAAAGAAGTTTACGTCGATATTTGTTAACTTGGGCTGATAATCGACAGGAGAAGAAAGCCGCCGTCTATCGAATATCCGAAAATCGCCATATCTCATAGACTTTAGAATTAGTTTTCAATCGGCGTGGAAGTGATGCCCCTCTCTCTCACTGTATTTACAGAACTTTACTAAACACTTCAGAAGCACGAGCTGAACGAACGGAAGTGGACAGAGTAAGGAAAAGCTGTTGAAACACACAAATCTACTAAATTTCGTTAGAGTGATGGAGACTCTATCTTCAGCACAGCTTATGATACCCATTTGGACGGAGTCCAAACACTCACAACAAATTGACTGTTCAGAGCGGGCAACAGAAACACATGTTTACTACTAGCAGCATCAAAAGAAACCACTCCTCTTATTTCCTTTCCTCTTTCCGTTCCACTTTCCATCTCTATCCTTTCGTTTCTTTTCGTTTTTAATCGCATGTGTAGCGCAGGGAGAAACAATATTAATTACGTAGAAAGTTTTCTCTTGCAAGCAACAATTAATATCTACGTCGACATATATATTCCTCAATCCAGTTCCATGGTGTGCAGGAAGACGGCTGACGGTAAACCTCTGAATGAGCTCTAGTGTTTCTCGTTTTATCCTCATTGCAATTTCGTGAGATATTTGGCACGAGAACTAATATGTTGCATGGCTCTTATTGGACCGTATGCTATCGGGAATATCAGCAGTAAACTTTTTCATGACGCACCCGCGTTTAGATAACGAATCTGTGACGAAAAGTGCTCGTCTTCTTAGCGTCTTCTCCACCTCTTCTATTAATTTTACCTTCGGTAAGGGTCTCAAACTGAAAGTTGCAGTGAACCTTAGTCTGACATCTGCTTTTCCTACAAGTGTTTTTATGTGGTCATTCCACTGTACGCCAATCTGGACACCTACGTCTAGATGTTTGACGGTTGTTACTGTTTTTATGCCCGCATCTCGTGGTCGTGCGGTAGCGTTCTCGCTTCCCACGCCGGGGTTCCCGGGTTCGATTCCCGGCGGGGTCAGGGATTTTCTCTGCCTCGTGATGGCTGGGTGTTGTGTGCTGTCCTTAGGTTAGTTAGGTTTAAGTAGTTCTAAGTTCTAGGGGACTGATGACCTAAGATGTTAAGCCCCATAGTGCTCAGAGCCATTTGAACCATTTGAACTGTTTTTATTTATTGAGTGCCTATCGTGTAGTAATGGGTCTTTCCATCAAATTTACGTACAGTGCGTTAAATTTGTTTATATTAAGGATCACCTGGCAGGCCTAGCAACCATGCGACGATGCTTCGGCAGTGGATCCTACATTTCGCTGCGATTTTTCGTTGTAGAGGGGATCGGAAACTTTATAACTGAGATATCGATAACTCATTTGGATTTTATCTATAAGAATATTTACTCAGTTACTGAGTCTCTAGCCTTCAAGCTGTCATTGGGCCGCCTCAATAAACAATTGCTGCTGCTGCTTACTTTCCACTTTTAATTTTTTATTCTTTCGTAATGTGTCTTCATATACCCAGGAAATTATCTTTTAGGGAAGCGATGGTTCCTTTGAAAAGCACACGTCCGATTTTCTTTCCCATTCTCCCCAAAAAAATGGCTCTGAGCACTATGCGAGTTAACTTCTGAGGTCTTCAGTCGCCTAGAACTTAGAACTAATTAAACCTAACTAACCTAAGGACATCACACGTCCATGCCCGAGGCAGGATTCGAACCTGCGACCGTAGCGCCCAGAACCGCACGGCCACTCCGGCCGGCCCCGTTCTCCCCAATCCGTGGCTTTGCTACGTGTCTAATGACCTCGTCGTCGACGGCAGGTTAAATTCTAAGCAAATTCTTCTTCACTAAAAGCGAGGTATTTATAAGGCGATCGAAAATTTCTGTTAGAAGGCCAGACTAACCCCTTTTCTACACGTCCGTGCTTATATACCCGAATCGGAGTCACCATGGGTTGCATGTACGCTGCGGCAAGGTGTCCAGACAGAAACTTTCTGATCGGGATTATAAGAAACAAACGAATTAATCATATAATGTACAACGGAAATTTTAATTTTATTAACGTGTATAATAAGCCATTCTGCTGTACTCTGTCGAAGGCTTGAGTAATATCATGGCGTATACATGTCATAGATTTGTCATTATATTGCTTCCTATAGCCTTAAAATTACAGGAAATCTGCGTGTTTTGGACAAGAACTGGACTGATTATCTGTTATAACCGATTTTTCGTTGCTTATTTTATCGATTCTAAGAAGTATGAGCGCTGAGTTACTTTAGTTATTGATGACAAGAGGCTGATTGGTCCATACTGTTTTGCGTGATTATGGTCTTCGCTTTCTTTTTAACTACCTTGACATGCTCCCGTTGGCTGGTAAAATGCTACAAATTAAATATTGTATCTACAATGACACCCAAGAATTTACGACCACTTGAAGGGAGGCGTTTTTTCCATTAACATCAGGGCATTAACATTATATAAACTGACACAGGATTTTGTTAATGTCACGTGGATCATTTGAACTAGTGAGTTCGTTTAACGACTGTCGTTAACAGGAACGGCGTTCTAAGATGCAGTGTGAGCAGTATTTGACGTGAAGGATGATGCAAATTTTTTGCTTAAGCCTGTCTCTTCTCTCTTGGCCATAGCAGAGCCTTCTCATAAAAGAGCAATTATCGTTGGCCTAACTAGAACTTTCGAGTCTGTTTCCAAACCCAATTAGACCCAACACCACTCATTTTGAGTCGATACTGCCATTCATCATTTACATGTTTCTTTATTTTTTTCACTGAAACCCTTGGTTATCATATTTAGTTCGGTTTGTGCTGTTGGGCCACGTGTACTTCGCCAGAGTTTCCTAGTATAGTTCCTACTTTTCTTGAACTGCTGAAACTTGGATCGAAATTCATATGTATATTTTGTATGACGGAAGGGGAGCATTGTGCCTCAGTTAGCTGCTGTTGTCCCAGTTTGTTTTTGTAAACGGTTCTTCTTGTAATCACAGCTACATTACAGCCTCGATGCGGTTGACAACACAAATCATGGTTTATCTGTGGGGTTTACACCATTTCCAGGTTATGTTTTTACTATTTCTCGAAATTTTCTTTTCAGATATCGACGTATCCCCTATTTTTAGCCGGCCGCTGTGGCCGAGCGGTTCTAGGCCCTTCAATCTTGAACCGCGCAACCGCTACGGTCGCAGGTTCGAATCCTGCCTCGAGCATGGATGTGTGTGATGTCCTTAGGTTAGTTCGGTTTAAGTAGTTCTAAGTTCTACGGGACTGATGACCTCAGATGTTAAGATCCATAGTGCTCAGAGCCATTTGAACCATTTGATTTCTATTTTTACTAATAAGGGATTGTGACCAGAATTTGCGACACAAAATTGACAAGAGTCGGCACATTTTTAGAGTGTACAGTGCAGAACATCGAGATCAATTGGGATGTAGCCATACTGGTGGGGTAATAAGTTGATTCATTTTAAGAAAGAATTAATTATTTGAAATAAGCATTATAAGTATGAAAATCTCCTGCCTGAATTAATTGTACTTGAATTCTACAGGAATTGATGAGAATTCAAATCTGCCACTGTATTAATGATTGTTAGGTACCCACAAGATTAGCTGAGAGCGCTAATGCGCTGCTTCCTGCACTCGGATCGAATCCGCCCGAAGGATTAACGACGAAGGCCGGTGTGCAGCCAGCCTGGATGTGGTTTTTAGGCGGTTTTCCACATCCCACTAGATGAATACTGGGTTGGTCCCTACATCCCGCCTCCCAGACATTTGAAACCGTTCGCACTATTTCATGGCTTACACTAGATGCAGACACAGAGACACAGCCGGGGTACACTAATTCCGTCCCGGGGGGGGGGGGGGGGGGGGGGGGGGGGGGCGGTGGCGGTGGCGACAGGAAGGGCATCCAACCACCCACCCTCTGAAACTAACATCGCCAAATCCACAGTAACAAGGCCGACCCCACGTTGCAGCAGGACAAAGTCCTAAGAAAATGATGAAATGATTAGTGATTGTTAGGTTCACCCAGAGCATTAGTGACAACGGTGGTCATTTTGTATAGAATTCCTGTAGGTTTGTAGTGAAATGCTACGTTTTCTATCAAAGAAAGAGGAAATATTGTTTGACTTGAATGTACTGTGTAATGCGCAGCGCCATGGTTTGCTAAATAGCGAGGTGATCCAGACCTCGATCTAATCTTCGCAGCAGAACACTGGCCAGGAGGAGTGTGGATTTTAGGCGGTTTTCCACGATCGTTTAGGTGAATGCTGGGAAGGCCCATGACTTCTGCCTCAGAGAATACGGTACACAAACAGTTAAAATACGATAACATACAGAACAAAATTTGCGCGATATACAGACATATGGCGGCACAAGAGTTCCACCTCACTCAGCTTACCTTGAATGACTGTGACGTCAGTAAGGTCATCCGACTACAAACTTAAACATAAAGAATTGAATACAATTTGCCAAATTCTCAAAAAGAAGACCCCGTAGTAGATGGGATAAACGTTATGGAAAAGGAAGCAAGAAGGAAGAGCAAATGTTGGTTTATTTGCCCTCAACATTGAGAATACTGCAAACATTTAGTCAGTTTCATGAGCGGGAGTTTCTTCCCAGTTACCAAGATAATCTTAGCCGACCGTTGTGGCCGAGCGGTTCTAGGCACTTCAGTTCGGAACCGCGCTCTGCCACGGTCGCAGGTTCGAATCCTGCCTCGGGCATGGAGGTGTATGATGTCCTTAGTTTAGTTAGGTTTAAGTGGTTCTAAGTCTAGGGGACTGATGACCTCAAATGTCAAGTCCCATAGTGCTCAGAGCCATTTGAACCAAGATAATCTTAGATAATCGCCTGTAGATACGTGAGAGATGAACAGAAGAAACAAAAGACATTCAAACGCCCTTGGAAGTCGCTTCAAAGACTCCAATGACGCAACTAATAAGGTGTAGGATCTCTGTCAACTAATACTTCATCGGTAAGCACGCGACGCATGCGCTACCTAGTATTTTCCAAATCACCGCGCATAAAAACGGGACTCTTCCGGGGCTCATATCTCGGTTTCTGTTGGGGATAAAGAGGCAGAGTCAAGTGTTTTGGGTAGTCATTTGGCTTATCCTGCAGTACAGTACCAATATTTCGATATCACACATTTCCTCCAGCTTAGGTAACTGGATCAAATCGGATTGCTCCTTTTGCATTATATGTGATCTATGGTGCACCTTAAGAGACTTGTGGAGCCACGTTATTTCATGCGCGATTCCTTCCAAAACAACAAAGAAAGGATTTTTAACCATTTTTTTTCAAACCGAAACGGAGCTGCGGATTCCAAGACGACTATGTACAGTAAATCGCTGAGATTTCTAAAATATATTTTCTAAGATCCCGATCTTGAACAACCTTGAAAATTTTCATGGTATCTTTACCGTCTCCGTGACACTGAGGTTCAAAGTTACCACACTTCTACACGCAAAATATGCACCTAAAACCTGGTATGAGGAGAAATGTAAATAATAAATAACCGCAGAAAACTGCTCAAACTTTAACGGTATATTCTCCAGGCGTTTATCTAGAAGCATCATCTTTACGTTTCAAAAATCTTTATTAACTCATGACCGGTTCCTTGGAAAATCTCAAAAAAGCGTTTTTTGCCATTTTTACGCACCAAAACCGTGCCGTGAATTTCAGGACGACTGTGTACAGCAAACTGCTGGAATTCGTACGATATATTCCTTAAGTTCCCGATCGAAAAAAACCTTGAAAATTTTATTGATATCTTTCTCGTTTCCAATATACAGAGGTTCAAAGTTACCTTACGTTAACACGTAAAATACGCACGTAAATCCGGTATGACACCAAAATGTAACTTATAAAGTGACGTATCACGGGGAAATATGCTGTTAAGTGTCTCAGTTATCATTGTAAGGGTTCTGGAGGTAGTACTGAAGCACATGCAAAATTTTTGTGCACATAAAATTCGGTTTAAAAGGTGCAAAATTAGTTTTGCGTGTTCTTCAATTTCAAATAAGTAAACTATCAAAATTTTACTGACCCATAAAGTTCTTTTCATATGAGTGACATGCCCTGCTGTGGCACGGAAAAGAAGTGAGCCAGCGGAAAAATGCTCCTGTCGGAGCACAGGAAAGGCTAATACGCTCCTGTTCAAAAGATTTGACTTAAAAGTCGGCTACCAGCTGCTTAAGTCTACCTTCCTCGACAACTTTAAGACTTTTCCCAAAAATTTTCCCATGCGAATGTATTCGCGCTTTTTCTTAAGCTGATAGAGAAGCAAAGAGTAACAGTGGGAAGGAGACGGAAAAGTAATAAATACTGGAAGGTAGTTGACCTGGTTGTGGTATAGAAAGAGTGAAGGAGACAATGACACTGTGAGAGAAAGACAGGAAGACAGTGGCTATGGAACATAATTGACAACGACAGGATAGTGCTAGGAAAAAATTGAAGGAAACACTATCAATGGGAGAGCTATAAAGAGAAAGAGAATGTGTAAGTGGGTGAGAGCCAGTGATAATGAGAGACAGAGTCTATGACACTGACAATGGGGAATCAAAGATAGTGACTGTGGGAAGAGACAGCAGCAGAGGGAAGGAATGGATGAGGTAGTAGCAGTAAGAGAGAGCAAGAGGGAAACAGTGATAGGAGAGGAGACTGTATTAGTAGGACAGAACAAGGGAGACTATGACTATGAGACAGGGGACAGTGACAGTTAGAGAGACAGAAAGCGATAATGACTATGAGTTGGGCTGAATGAGTGAGGGAGAATGTCCAAGTGGGAGTTAATAGATACGGGAGACTTACAAAAATGGTTCAAATGGCTCTGAGCACTATGGGACTCAACATCTTAGGTCATAAGTCTCCTAGAACTACTTAAACCTAACTAACCTAAGGACATCACACACACCCATGCCCGAGGCAGGATTCGAACCTGCGACCGCAGCAGTCCCGCGGTTCCGGACTGCAGCGCCAGAACCGCTAGACCACCGCGGCCGGCGGAGCCTTACAACGATGGACTATTGGGTGTGAGCGAGTTACAGGTAGGGGAGCTTGTGGAGTGAGAGGTGAGCTCCTTGTTAAAAAGAGCGCGAATATGGTCGCAACACAAAACTTTTGGGACAGTTTTTAAAATTACTGAGGAAGGCATAATGAGGCATCTGGTACCCCTCCTTTCAGTCACAGTATAACATGAGCATATTCACGTTTTTCGTGCTGTGATAGGAGTAATGTTCTTCATTTATTCAGAGAGAATTTTACTGAGGATCCGTAGCTGATAATATTTCGGCAAAGTTCACTGCTTCAGTCGCTTTATACATATATTATTCTGCTCACGTAGTATGGTTCGAAGACTGTTTACTTCAAGCACTTGATAATGAGGCTTAGTCCTTGAAACTAGTTGTTAGTAAATAAAAAAGAAGTTGAGTATATCTGTAGACGAGTTATTGCTTGTAATACGTAACGTCTCCGAGGATAGAGCTTGGCACAAGTAGCTCCCGTGAAATCCAACTAACGGGACTCCCGACTTCGGAGACCACTACTACTATGACCTATTAGAACTCATTCAATTCTCTCCGTTGTGTCATTCTTACGGAAGCCCCGTCTATGATAATGACGCAGTATCTGTGTGCTTGCTCACCCTCGAATACCAATGACGTACCAAAGAGAGAGGTCAGTAGGGTATCCGGAGATGTGCAGTCACTTAGTGTAACTTAGTGTCCGCATAGGGGAAAGTGCCGAATATTATATGCCCTCTCTAAAGGACGAATGTAATGTGTAAAAGTAGAGTTATCGCCGAAAATGATGCACATGAAACATGCCCGTCAAGCCCTTGGTCCAGAATAATGAAATAAGCAACCACAAACCAACGTCTTACTATATGAGCGTCCAGCTTAAAGCGATATTAAGCCTGCCATCCTAATTTGATAAGCCCTTATACACTGACTAAAATGACGGGTAATAATTCTGTGACAGATTCGGTCTTTTTAAACTAATACATACGACTGCCCTTTCAGTCTGACCAGCTGCAGTCTTTCTTTAGAAGTACTCGCTGAAACTAAAAAAGACGATTCTGGTTTGACAGACAGACACGTACAAGACAATGTCTACAATACCAGGCTATGATTTGACTTTAGTTTTATTAGCAAATGTAAATAGTCTGGACGGTGCTAAGTGTTCTGTATGCCTGAGGTGAACCAAGCAGACTGTGAAAGCTAGAGTATCACAGCCTTCTGTCCTACAAAAGTCTACGATGAATATATATTTCTTATTGTCTAGGTGACATGTGAGAACCATTCCTCTCGGAGCTGAGCATTTGAATCATGTCACGTCGTGTTCTCATTCATCCAAAGTATTCAATGATATTTGTTGGAAACTGCATTCTTTGTTTCATATTTCAAGATGAGAAAGTACAAAATAATTAGTTCAAAATATTGTAGTAAATATTTACAAGTTATTCGAGGACATTCTGTAAATTATGAAACAGAAATTGTGGGATTTCCGAGGTCATCGTGTTGCACAGTTAATGTTTTAACGCAATTTGCAAAATGTTTGTTTAAATTTACAAACTGTTGCGTTCATAGCAAGTATTGTTGTTACACTACTGGGCATTAAAATTGCTACACCGAGAAGAAATGCAGATGATAAACGGGTATTCATTGGACAAATATATTATACTAGAACTGACATGTGATTACATTTTCACGCTATTTGGGTGCATAGATCCTGAGAAATCAGTACCCAGAACAACCACTTCTGGCCGTAATAACGGCCTTGATACGTCTGGGCATTGAGTCAAACAGAGATTGGATGGCGTGTTCAGGTACAGCTGCCCATACAGCTTCAACACGATACCACAGTTCATCAAGAGTAGTGACTGGCGTATTGTGACGAGCCAGTTGCTCGGCCACCATAGACCAGACGCTTTCAATTGGTGAGCGATCTGGAGAATGTGCTGGCCAGGGCAGCAATCATGGATCGAGACCTGGCTGCACGATCCGTTACAGCCATGCGTATAAGATGCCTGTCATCGCGACTGCTAGTGATACGAGGCCGTTGGCCTCCAGCACGGCGTTCCGTATTACCCTCCTGAACCCACCGATTCCATATTGTGCTAACAGTCATTGGATCTCGTCCAACGCGAGCAGCATTGTCGCCATACGATAACCGCAAACATGTCCGAAAGAACAGATACCATCTTAGTAAAATATATATAGTTAAGACTCACCGGCCACTTGACCATCTTCTTCTTCTGTGCGAATGCACAAACAGTGCCCGAACTCTTACGGGAATCGGCTACGCTCCGCGAGTAATGATTATAATGGACGGGGGCACTACGAATGTAGTGCGGGACAGTACGCTGAGAATGTGGTTTTCGCGGGAGGCGTGCCAGAGATAAATCCCTGCAGTCGCGCTATCCTATGTGTCCTCAGTGGCTCAGATGGATAGAGCGTCTGCCATATAGGCAGGAGATCCCGGGTGCGAGTCCTGGTCGTGGCACACATTTTCATCTGTCCCCGTTGACGTATGTCAACGCCTGTAAGCAGCGAAGGGTGTTTATTTCACTGTAATCTCATTCTAACGAGCTGCTTGGTCACCGATGGTATCTGTTCTTTCGGACATGTCCGAAAGAACAGATACCATCTTAGTAAAATATATATGATTATGTTTTACAGACGCTAAAACGGGCCCTGGTTGACGAAAAACTCAAGGCAATTAAAGTTAACGAATTATTTTAGCCATTCAAAAAGAAGTGAACTGTGAAAATAATGAACTCTTAGCTTATTAAATATTTGTGACATAATGAGAAACGCGTGTTATATAGTGAAGCTGTGTATTACAACACGGTATATCTTTCAACACATGCATATTATTCATGACCAGATGGAAAGTGTCCCTGTGAGAAATTTCCGTTAGATACCTCAGGCAACAGCAGCACCTGTAAATACATAATAACATACGACAAATGGTATTAAGATGCAGTCAGCAGTCTCCACATGCGTTTTGAAGTAACGATCCTGACAAGAAGATGAAACGAAAATGTGAACACACATACGCAGTCGCCAAATTTAGTTTGTTCTAAAAGTATCACCATATGTGAGACCATTTAGTCAAAGTATAATCACAAATTTTTAAAATTACCTACAGTAACACGGTAAAATGGCAATTACATGAATATGATCTCATATGTTCTGAAAGTAGGTATTTTTTATTTTCAGAATATCCCTTTACGTGTTTACTTCAAAGAAAACTATTTAGCGTTGTGCCTCACTGACAAATCAAAGAACACTTATTTAGCTTTGTGTCTCACAGACAAATCAAAGATTTCTTTATTATTTCGTTACACATATCTTGGAAATTTAGCCTATTTTGTAATGTAAAGCAAATTTGTTACTTCAGAAAATAGAAAATGAAGCGCACCTGATCACTGAGTTATGTTTACTTTTCTTACTTTTTTTTGTATCTCATTTCCTTTTTTACATAACGTAACGACGTACCAAAGCTTGTATTATTCCTATACATGAAAATGTTTCCGACTGACGTCTTTTAATTTTTCATAAAGATACAGTTCCACACTCACCCTGCTGTAGAATGGAAGTTTCATTAGAAATATTCATATTGCAATATATCTTTTGTATATTACCTGAAATGTTTAACTGTATGTCCCACTGGAATATACAACTAACGCAGTTTGAGTTATCACCTGTCCGCACAATTGTGAAATTATGCATAATATTTCTCAAATTTCCCGTTCGTGCATATATAGTGTTATCAACAGCGTGCGTTTTGAATACCTTATAAGGTCGTTACATGTGTTTCAGACAAATATTTCGCGCAAGATTCTCCGTTACTCACATTATTCAGAGAAAAGTGATATAGTGGAATCTTCATGCAATGTAACTTATGAAGGTAACTAAAGCATTTCACCACTGAAACTAAAAATTACGTTTTGCGACTGACTGTACTTAATATTATTTTCCGTTGAGATTTAACGATGACGCTTTGAACGAAACGGGGTTAATACTACCTTAGCACACTCTCATGGACTTGTGTGCTTTTGGGAAAACTACGGGAATGTACGAACCATGGCAGCTTATTTCGTATCCCATCTAACTCAACCTGAATGCAGTTCAGATGTTTAACTGCTCATTAATTTTCTTGTTCGACCACTCTTGCCGGCCAAGTGGCCGAGCGATTCTAGGCGCTTCACCCTGGAACCGCGCGACCGCTTCGGTCGCAGGTTCGAATCCTGCCTCGGGCATGGATGTGTGTGATGTCCTTAGGTTGGTTAGGTTTAACTAGTTCTAAGTTCTAGGGGACTGATGACCTCAGAAATTAAGTCCCATAGTGCTCAGAGCCATTTGAACCTTCGACCAGTCTTCAAACACACAAATCCGTAAACTGGTCCTATGATTTACTAATCTGTTTAATTTTGATGTCCTTAATCGTACTATTTCGATTTTCATGCCTAATCTGAAACACTATTATCTTGTTTTTAAAATTCATCTGCACTGTATCTGTACTCCGCAACCCACGTTACGACGCATGGCGGAGGTACCACTGTCACTCCCCCCATTTCCCGTTCAAGTCGCGAATGGTGCGTCGTGAAGTATTGTTGGCAAGCATCTGTATGGGCTCGAATCTCTCCAATTTTGCGTCCATGGTCGTTTCACGAGACACCTGTAGGAGGAAGCAAAATGTTGGTTAGTTCTTCTAGTAACATACGCTATCGGAATTTTAACAGTAAGCCACACCATGACTGTCAACGTCTCCCTTGTAGGGTCTGCTACCAGATTTGAATAAGCAACTCCATGACGTTTCACGCTAAGCAAACGAACCCGCGACGAAACGCGGTGCCCTTCTTTGGATCCTCTAATTTTATGGACTCCTACAAGATAATGGTGTCGTACTGAAGAGCAACACTCCAATATTGGTCTTATTAGCATTTTATAATAACTTCCTTCGTGGGTGGATTACACTTTTCGAGGATTCTTTCAATGAAGTTTAGTCTGGCATCCGCCTTTTCTGCAATTATTTTTCTGTGTTGATTCCGCTCTGAACCTCGCTGTTGCATATTCCCATATATCTGATGAATGTGGCTATTTCCAGTGATCGTTCGGCAACGGTGTAATCGAACAATATGCTAACAGTACACTGCCATGAGCAAAGAGTGTTAGTTGTTTTTCGTTAATCCTTATTCCCCCAGAGTTTTCTCGGGTTGGAGTATCAGAGCTGATGAGAATGGTTTCGGTGATAAAGAACTTTCTCCACTTTCCCTTCTTTCAGTTCTCAATTTTCTGGCATCCTGATATGTCTAATAGAAGCTGTATCATTGTCACATATGTTATGCAGAAATCTTTGATCTAGAAACCTAATCTCGTTTTGTTGTTGTCTTCTGTCTGGAGATTGGTTTAAGGAAGCTCCCCGTGCAGTTCTATCCTATGCCAGCCGCTTCATCTCTCCATAACTACCGCAACCTACGTCTATTTGAACCCGCTTATGGTATTTCAGTCATGGTCTCTCTCTCTACAATTTTTATCAGTCACACTTCCTTCCAATACCAGACTAACAATCCTTCATGCTTCAAGATAAGCCCTATCAGTTTTTTTCGTTTAGTCAAGTTTATCTTCTTTTCTTCAAGTTTTGGCATTAATTTCCTTTTTCTCCAATTCGATTCACTACCCCCTTGTTTTTTATTCGTTCTACACAGCTAATACTAGGCATCCATCTATAGCATCAGATTTCGAAAGCTTCTATTCTTTTCGTTTCTGAACTGATTATCGTCCACGTTTCACTAACATACAAGGCTACAATCAAGGGAGAGACGTTCAGAAAATGTTTTTCGAACATTTAAGTTTATATAAAATTTTAAGAGATTCCTCTTTTCAGAAAGCTTTTCTTGCTATTGCTAGTCTGCATTTTATGTCATCTCTTCCTGCTATCACTTACTTTTCTGCTTAAATAAAAAAAGTCACCTGGTACTTTTAGTGTCTCAATTCCTAATCTAATTCCCTCAGCATCGCCAGATTTAGTTCGGGTACATTCTGTTACCCTTGTTTTCTTTCAACGAGGTTCATCTGATAATCTCTTTTCCAGACATTACCCATTCCTTTTAATTGATTTTTCAAGTCATTTGTCGCCTCCGACAGGTTTCCAGTGACATCGGCAAAAAGCAAAGTATTTATTTCTTCTCCCTAAAATTTAATTCGCTTTCGAAAATTCTCTTTGGTTTCCTTTACAGCTTGCTCATTGTAGAAACTGAATAATATTGAGGATAGGCTACAGACCTGTCCTCCTCCTTTTTCAACTCTAGCGTTTCTCTAGTGTACTTACATTCTTACGACTCCAGTGTGCATTCTGTACAAATTGTAAATAACATTTTGCTCTCTCTATGCTGTCCCTGATACATTCAAAACCTCAAAGAGATAATCCAGTCACGACCGTCAAAAGTTTTCTCTAATCTACAAATGTTATAAACGTAGGTTTAGCTTTCTTCGACCTATCTTCTAAGGTAATTCGTAAGCTCAGTATCGTCGCAAGTGCTCCTATATTTTTTGGAAACTAGACGTTATCACCCTCGTAATCGTGTTCTACCAGTTTTTCCATTGTTCTATAAATAATTAGTATCAGTATTTTGCAGCCATGACGAATAAAACTGGCGGTTTTATGATATTCACACCTGTTAGTACCTATCTTCTTTGGATTTGAAATTATTACTTTCTCCCTGAAGTGTGAAGGTAATTCACGTGGGGCACGTTCCCTACACACCAGGTGGAATGATTTTGTCATGGCTCGCCGTCCCAGGGATCTCAATAACTCTGAGGAAGGGCTAAGTTTCGACATAGGTCTTCCAGTGCTCTATCAAATTCTTCTCGGTTCGCCTACGCCCTTTTCTGTTCTATAACATTATCCTCAAGTTTGTTCCCCTTATATAGATCAGCTATGTATTCCTTCCGCCTTTCACCTTTCCTTTCTTTGCTCAGTACTAGCTTGCCATCTGAGCTCTTGAAACTGATACGCTGCTTTTCTTTTCTCCAAAGGTCTCTCATTTTCCTGTTGGCGGCATCTATCTTCCCCTAGTTATTCATTGAGGTGACAAAAGTGATGGGATAGCGATATGCACATATTGAGATGGCGGTAGCATGAAGTAGAGAAGGGAATGCTTTGCGAAGTTGTCATTTATACTTGGGTGACTCATGTGAAAAGGTTTAGGACAAGATTATGGTCGCGCGATGGGAAGTAACAGACACTGAACGCGGGACTGTAGTTGGAGCTATACAGACAGGACATCCCATTTCGGAAATCGGTAGTGAATTCAATATTCCGAGATCCACAATGCCAAGAGTGTGCCGAGAATATCAGATTTCTGGTATTACCTCTCACCAAGGACAATGCACATGTCGGGCATGAATCCCATCGATCATTTGTGGGGCATAATCGAGAGATCAGTTCGTGCACAGAATCCTGCACAGGCAACACTTCCGCAGTTATGCACGGCTGCAGGGGCAGCATGGCTCAATATTTCTACAGGAGACGCCCAATGACTTGTTGAGTCCATGTCAGGTCGAGAACAAATTACGAGAATTAACTTTAAAAAAATTACATATACTCATATTTACACCAATGATGAACGATAGCCGGCCGTTGTGGTTGTGCGGTTCTAGGCACTTCAATCTGGAACCGCGCTGCTGCTACGGTCGCAGGTTGGATTCCTGCTTCGGGCATGGATGTGTGTGATGTCCTTAGGTTAGTTAGGTTTAAGTAGTTATAAGTCTAGGGAGCTGATAAACTCAGATGTTAAGTCTCGTAGTGCTTAGAACCAGTTGATGCACGATAATTACATATAATTGACAACAAAGGAATATGTAGGTTTATGAACAAATTTCTGTAAAATAATTATAATCTTCCTAGTGTTATGTACGTTAAAACGTGGACATTATATATATGTGCTTTACAACAACTTCTCGAAAATAATGTGCTTCTAAAATAGTGAATCTATTTTATGAGCATCATATGCAGCCATAGGAGAAATGACGTACAGGACATGATATAGATTAAAGAATCATTCATAAAGTAAGTTATAATGTCCTTACGTCAAACTCACAAGTGTCACTAATATATCCAATGTATAACGCTTCCGTTTTAGATACTTAAAAGTGGCCTAAGGCCGACGTGAAACAAAGAGAATGACAGCTGAAGACACCGCGAGATCGTTCAAAAATGGTTCAAATGGCTCTGAGCACTATGGGACTCAACTACTGAGGTCATTAGTCCTCTAGAACTTAGAACTAGTTAAACCTAACTAACCTAAGGACATCACAAACATCCATGCCCGAGGCGATATCGTTCGAAAAATTCATCGTAGCTGCAGACCCTATAGTACTGAAAATTATATAACGTTTCAGATCGTTTTGTGCTAAATCTGTTGAGGACGACATCAGTCATCGAAATATTTTGCAGAAAAACTGAACTGACAGCCTGAATGGGCATTTGCAAATACATCTCGTAAAAGTCAGCACACCTTAAAATACCCACCGATCAAGATGATACGGTGATTAAGACGTTGCATTCGCATTTGGGAGGATGGTGGTTCAATTATTCGTTCGGCCATACAGATTTTTGTTTTTGTTTCCTCAAATACAGGAAGACAGATACTGGGATGGTTTCTTTCAAAAAAACACGGCAAGTTTCCTATCCTATCCTTACCCAGTTAAAGCTTGTGTTCTAAGGACACCGTCGTCGACTGGGCGGTAAACTCTAATCTTCCTCGCTCCCTTCCTTCCTTCCTTCCAATGACCTCATCGTCTACGAGACATTAATCCCTAACTTCTCTTCCAAATTCATTTTTTTTACCGTTGAAGTTAAATATGATGTAAGGCCACATTTAAAACCTTACAAACAAGTCCAAGCCGTTAGCCGAATCCACGACCTCAAATTTACGGGACAGTGACTCTGCGAAATGCAGGAAGGCCTGCAGATCATCATTGCTAGGTGCAAAGACTGACCGCTAGGACTAATGTAATTCGGTACGAGTAAATACAAGGAAAGTTCTGATGTTTTTTATGAAGTATCGGTGACAGAACAGGAGTCGCACAGAACTGTCAGATACATAGGCATGTCCTAGCCGAGTGACTTAATGTGGAATGAAAAGACTAACCTAGCTGTAAGAAAAGCAGATGACCATAATTAGGTACACTGATAGAATCCTAAGTAAGTACAGTTCATTTACAAAAAAAGGCGTTTACAAAACTCTTGCTGAACCAATGACTCAATGCAGTTGCTATTCTGAAACCAATAATCGATTAATCGGGAAGAGAGAGAGAGAGAGAGAGAGAGAGAAGATCCACAGAAAAGTTGTGTGACTGGCTGTTGGGTTACGTTTTCAGTTCAGTTTGCTAACGGAATGCTTGGAATAAAGTGTATCGACAGCCGTTCTTCCTGCATACCATGTAAACGAAGAAAAGTGCAACTTTTTCACAATTTAAAAGGTGTCGGAACGAGTCTCGAATCCAATCCAGACCATTGCCTTTTGAGGGTAATGCTCATGGTCACTCTGACATCCAGGCACGACTCATAACTCATTGTTCCAGTATCTTTCTCCTGCTCTTCACACTGGCAGCGGGGGGGGGGGGGGGGGGGGGGCTACTGTTACGTGCTTTGTGGTGGACTAACGGACTAACATTCTACATCTACATCTACATTGATACTCCGCAAGCCACCCAACGGTGTGTGGCGGAGGGCACTTTACGTGCCACTGTCAGTACCTCCCTTTCCTGTTCCAGTCGCGTATGGTTCGCGGGAAGAACGACTGTCTGAAAGCCTCCGTGCGCGCTCTAATCTCTCTAATTTTACATTCGTGATCTCCTCGGGAGGTATAAGTAGGGGGAAGCAATATATTCGATACCTCACCCAGAAACGCACCCTCTCGAAACCTGGACAGCAAGCTACACCGCGATGCAGAGCGCCTCTCTTGCAGAGTCTGCCACTTGAGTTTATTAAACATCTCCGTAACTCTATCACGGTTACCAAATAACCCGGTGACGAAACGCGCCGCTCTTCTTTGGATCTTTTCTATCTCCTCCGTCAACCCGACCTGGTACGGATCCCACACTGATGAGCAATACTCAAGTATAGGTCGAACGAGTGTTTTGTAAGCCACCTCCTTTGTTGATGGACTACATTTTCTAAGCACTCTCCCAATGAATCTCAACCTGGTACCCGCCTTACCAACAATTAATTTTATATGATCATTCCACTTCAAATCGTTCCGTACGCATACTCCCAGATATTTTACAGAAGTAACTGCTACCAGTGTTTGTTCCGCTATCATATAATCATACAATAAAGGATCCTTCTTTCTATGTATTCGCAATACATTACATTTGTCTATGTTAAGGGTCAGTTGCCACTCCCTGCACCAAGTGCCTATCCGCTGCAGATCTTCCTGTATTTCGCTACAATTTTCTAATGCAGCAACTTCTCTGTATACTACAGCATCATCCGCGAAAAGCCGCATGGAACTTCCGACACTATCTACTAAGTCATTTATATATATTGCGAAAAGCAATGGTCCCATAACACTCCCCTGTGGCACGCCAGAGGTTACTTTAACGTCTGTAGACGTCTCTCCATTGATAACAACATGCTGTGTTCTGTTTGCTAAAAACTCTTCAATCCAGCCACACAGCTGGTCTGATATTCCGTAGGCTCTTACTTTGTTTATCAGGCGACAGTGCGGAACTGTATCGAACGCCTTCCGGAAGTCAAGAAAAATAGCATCTACCTGGGAGCCTGTATCTAATATTTTCTGGGTCTCATGAACAAATAAGGCGAGTTCCTGGGAGAATGGATATCATGGAGAACCATTGGATATTAGTTATTTCCTGAATTAATATTTCATTGTGTAGTTGAGTATAAGTTGTTGTGAAGCTTCCAGAAAGGCTAAAGCTGTGTAAGATACTGGGGCATGGATCACAACCCTCGTCCTTCGTGGGTATACTGCGGAGGAGCATATGAATATTTGCGAATTTGGGAGAGAGATACTGGCAAAATGAACTTTTAGGCGGGTCTTAAGGCCTGGCTGTGTACCGCACTCAGAGAACTTCCTACGAATGACAAGGGTTCAAGGTTCGAATTCGGATAAGGTACACAATTTTCATCTGATAGTAAGTTTCGTCTGGTATAATGACGTATTATGACTTTCTGCTTTTCTGGAGGAAAACAGTGTTTTCTCAGTGAATCAGCACAGATTGAAGAAAAACCGCTAGTTGAAACAATACATGCTTGATTCATACGCGAAACCCTGCAAACAGTATATGTAGGTGAACGGGTAAATCGCATCTCCCTGTTTTTCCGAAAGGCCTTCCACACTGGATCATATCATCGAATACAAACCAAGGCAAGATCGTACTGAGTATTTTCGAAAAAATGTGTCTAAGTGTAGGAATATTTGGCTGACAGAACCCAATATGTTACTGGACGGCAAGTGTTGCGCAGAAACAGAAGTAACATCGTGTGTGTAACGAGAAAGAGAGTTATAGAACCTTAAATATTTTCAATATACGTAAACAGTTTATCCGACTAGATCGGCGGTACTATAAAATTCTAGGATGGCGATGCTGCTGTGTACATGAAAATATTTTCGTTGGACGATCATAAGAAATTACAGAAATATTTGGATAAAACTTCCAATTACTCAAATGGATGACGACTCTCCTTAAATGTGGACAAGTGTAAGATAATGCCTACAACAAAGAGAAACAACCCAATAGCATCTGGTTACAAGATTAGTGGTGAACATTTTCAGCACGCCACGTTCTACGAAGAGCGTTCAGTAGATAATGCAACACAATTTTTTTCTGAAAGTAGATTGGTTTTATTCAGGATTCAAATACACCATATTATTCCTCACTCTTTTGGCTAAAAAACCATATTTTTCAATATACTCTCCGTACATTGCGATGGCCTTACACCACGTTACTGGAAGGGCCTGTATGCCCGCATGATACCTCTCTACTCGACGTCGAAGTCAACGCTTGTTGCGTCAATAACCTCCCCATCATCCATGTACTGCTTCCAGCTGACTGCATCCATCATTGGGCCACACAGATGGAAGTCGGAAGCTGCGAGATCCACGCTGTAGGGTTGATGAAGAAGAAGAGTCCAATGAATTTCTGTGAGCTGCTCTTGGGTGCGCAGACTTGTGTAAGGGCTTGCGTTGTCATGGAGAAAGAGAAGTTCGTTTGCAATTTTGTGGCGACGAACTCGCTGAATTTGCTGAGGATAGCACAACACATCACAGACTTGAACGTTGCACGATGAGGGTGGATATCAAACAGAATAAACCCTTCAGAGTCGCCAAGACATTACTGGCTAAGGGTGCGGCTTTGAATTTTTTCTTTAGAAGAGAGGTGATGTTGGCCACACTCTGAATTGCTGTTTTGTTTCTGATTCGAAGTGATGTTTCATCGCCTGTGAGAATGTTCGACAAAAAATTGCCAAGAAAGCCTCTTAAAGCTTAAGCAATTACACACAGATGGTGCTCCGTTGCTCCTTATGGCCTTCTCTTAGGCGGTGAGGAACCCTCGGGCACACACCTTACAGTACCCTAACTGGTGGACGAGTGTGTCAACACTACCAACAGAGATGTCCAGTTGAGCAGCGAGGTGTTTAATAGTGATCCATCGATCACCACGAATGAAAGTGTCCGCACGTTCCCACACTGCAGGAGTCACAACTGTGTGCGGCCGGCCAGCACGCTCGGGATCGGAAAGTTTTGCACGACCTCGTTACGATAATGATAGACCCCGCGCCCTACGACTCACCATGCTTTCATTCACTGACAGGTCTCAGTAAATTCCGCAAGTGCCTATGAATATCTGAGGTGCTCTGGTTTTCCGCCAAAAGAAACTCAGTCACAGCTCTCTGCTTGGAACGTACCTCCGCTACAAATTCAATTTTGAAGGCTACATAGACCGCCGCTACCAATCGGATCTTCATTAAACTGTAAGGGCTGAAGCGAGAAAATCCCAAGATGTCCCACAACAAATTCCGCACTTTTCAACCGAAAATGGCCGAAAGAAAAATGAGCTGCATTACTCATTGTACGCCCCTCGTACAAGTAATTAGTGGTAATACTAAGGAGTGATATGAATTGGGTAGATCACGTAAGACCAGTATTAGGCAAGGCGGATGGAAAACGTACATTTGGTTGAAGGCATCTGGGAAAATGCAGTGCAGTGTAGTTGGAATTTTTTGTACAGTGGTAGCGGGGAGTGCCAAGAACAACGTACTAGAAACCCTGACTGGTGAGTAGTAAGAATCGGGGTGGGTGTGCATTTGAAGGTATCTTTCGTGCGTGGTTCTTGAATAACTCGAAAACTGTGGCCTGCATCGAAGACTTACCCCAGTGAAAAATTTAACTATATTAAATTACATACAAAAATAGCCTACCAATTTTTTTCTGCTGGACTAATAGTTTGTGCATCGGGAGCGAGAGAATGTGAAATTTTCACGCGTGGTTTTTGAACGCCACCAACAGGATTGCCACGAAAGTAAAATACGAGAGATCGGGGAACTAACAGAGGCATATAGACAGTACCTCACTCAATACATAAACAGAATAAGAAAGAAAACCTCCCAACCCCCCCCCCCCTCCGGCTTACCAGCTGGCTCTGTTCAGTGTGGCTTGCGGAGGATATATGTACACTACTGGCCATTAAAACTGCTACGCCAAGAAGAAATGAAGATGATAAACGGGTATTCATTGGACAAATATATTATACTAGAACTGACATGTGATTACATTTTCACGTAATTTGGGTGCATAGATCCTGAAAAATCAGTACCCAGAACAACCACCTTTGGCCCTAATAACGGCCTTGATACGCTTGGGCATTGAGTCAGACAGAGCATGGATGGCGTGTACAGGTACAGCTGCCCATGCAGCTTCAACACGATACCACAGTTCATCAAGAGTAGTGACTGGCGTATTGTGACAAGCCAGTTGCCCGGCCACCATTGACCAGACGTTTTCAGTTGGCGAGAGATCTGGAGAATGTGCTGGCCAAGGCAGCAGTCGAACATTTTCTGTATCCAGAAAGGCCCGTACAGGACCTCCAACATGTGGTCGTGCATTATCAAGCTGAAATGCAAGGTTTCGCAGGGATCGAATGAAGGATAGAACCACGGGTCGTAACACATCTGAAATGTAACGTCGACTGTTCAAAGTGCCGTCAATGCGAACAAGAGGTGACCGAGACGTGTAACCAATGGAACCCCTGATACGCCAGTATGGCGATGACGAATACACGCTTTCGATGTGCGATCACCGCGATGTCGCCAGACAAAGATGCGACCATCATGATGCTGTAAACAGAAGCTGGATTCATCCGAAAAAATGACGTTTTGCCATTCGTGCACCCAGGATCGTCGTCGAGTACACCATCGCAGGCGCTCCTGCCTGTGATGCAGCGTCTAGGGTAACTGCAGTCATGGTTTCCGAGCTGATAGTCCATGCTGCTGCAAACATCGTCGAACTGTTAGTGCAGTTGGTTGTTGTCTTGCAAACGTCCCTGTCTGTTGACTCAGGGATCGAGACGTGTCTGCACGATCAGTTACAGCCATGCGGATAAGATGCCTGTCATCTCGACTGGTAGTGATACGAGGCCGTTGGGATCCAGCACGGCGTTCCGTATTACCCTCCTGAACCCACCGATTCCATATTCTGCTAAATGTCATTGGATCTCGTCCAACGCGAGCAGCAATGTCGCGATACGATAAACCGCAATCGCAATAGGCTACAATCCGACCATTATCAAAGTCGAAAACGTGATGGTACGCATTTCTCCTCCTTACACGAGGCATCACAACAACGTTTCACCAGGCAACGCCGGTCAACTGCTGTTTGTGTATGAGAAATCGGTTGGAAACTTTCCTCACGTCAGCACGTTGTAGTTGTCGCCACCGGCGCCAACCTTGTGTGAATGCTCTGAAAAGCTAATCATTTGCATATCACAGCATCTTCTTCCTGTCGGTCTGTCTGTCCTGTCTGTAGCACGTCATCTTCGTGGTGTAGCAATTTTAATGCCCAGTAGTGTATAAGCAAAATGAAATAGGGTCTAATGATGAGACGTACGGTCCGTGACCGGGAAGGGAGAAAAATGATATTGGTGCATTGCGTAATCGTGCTCCCCGCCCATCTCACCTCCACCCCTCGAACACCGTATGACGATCTGCGCAGTCTAGATATAGATGTAGGTGAGCACCCGCAATGGGCGACAGTGGAGAATGAAGGAAATTTGCGGATTAAGTGGAAGTCAGAAAGTTGTGCAGTGCAGTGACGTGTGGCGCAGAGGAAGAATTTGAGCGCGTTTTGCGATGCAGTTGGCACGGCGGCGGTGACCGTTGACCCAGCGGCGCGGCGCGGCTCCCACGGTCCGCGCGCTCAGTATTCGGCGCGCCTTCCGCGCGCTGCAGCCCTGCACATACTAACGCCGCGCACCAACACTACGCCCCCAAACTCACAGCTCGCGCTCCCGCTTCCAGGTCTCCGCCTTCCTCAGCCCCCCACTACTATTCAAACAGAACGCACGCATCTCCGCGCACGTAATGCGTCCGTCTATATCCTGGAACGTGCATTGTAGCCCTGCAACGGAACTCGTCGTTCTGAGTCTAGCGGCTGAGAGGCGTTTCTTCTTATACGTACCTGTCAGTCCAGTACACTAACGACGAAATAGTAGGAAAACTGCATCGTACTTCTTAATACACTACTGGCCATTAAAATTGCTACACCACGAAGATGTGCTACAGACGCGAAATTTAACCGACAGGAAGAAAATACTGTGATATGCAAATGATTAGCTTTTCAGAGCATTCACACAAGGTTGGCGCCGGTGGCGACACCTACAACGTGCTGACATGAGGAAAGTTTCCAGCCGATTTCTCATACACAAACAGCAGTTGACCGGCGTTGCCTGGTGAAACGTTGTTGTGATGCCTCGTGTAAGGATGAGAAATGTGTACCATCGCGTTTCGAACTTTGATGAAGGTTGGATTGTAGCGTATCGTGATTGCGGTTTATCGTATCGCGACATTGCTGCTCGAGTTTGTCGAGATCCAATGACTGTTAGCATAATATGGAATCGGTGGGTTCAGGAGGGTAATACGGAACGCCGTGCTGGATCCCAACGGCCTCGTATCACTAGCAGTCGAGATGACAGGCATCTTATCCGCATGGCTCTAACGGATCGTGCAGCCACGTCTCGATCCTGGAGTCAACAGATGGGGACGTTTGCAAGACAACAACCATCTGCACGAACAGTTCGACGACGTTTGCAGCAGCATGGACTATCAGCTCGGAGACCATGGCTGCGGTTACCCTTGACGCTGCATCACTGACAGGAGCGCCAGCGATGTTGTACTCAACGACGAACCTGGGTGCACGAATGGTAAAACCTCATTTTTTCGAGTGAATCCAGGTTCTGTTTACAACATCATGATGGTCGCATCCGTGTTTGGCGACATCGCGGTGAACCCACATTGGAAGCGTGTTTTCGTCATCGCCATACTGGCGTATCACCCTGCGTGATGGTATGGGGTGCCATTGGTTACACGTCTCGGTCACCTCTTGTTCGCATTGACGGCACTTTGAACAGTGGATGTTACATTTCAGATGTGTTACGACCCGTGGCTCTACCCTTCATTCGATCCCTGCGAAACCCTACATTTCAGCAGGATAATGCACGACCACATGTTGCAGGTCCTGTCCGGGCCTTTCTGAATACAGACAGTGTTCGACTGCTGCCCTGTCCAGCACATTCTCCAGATCTCTCACCAACTGAACGCGTCTGGTCAATGGTGGCCGAGCAACTGGCCCGTCACAATACGCCAATCACTACTCGTGATGAACTGTGGTATCGTGTTGAAGCTGGATGGGCAGCTGTACCTGCACACGCCGTCCAAGCTCTGTTTGACTCAATGCCCAGGCGTATCAAGGCCGCTATTACGGCCACAGGTGGTTGTTCTGGGTTATGATTTCTCGGCATCTATGCACCCAAATTGCGTGAAAATGTTATCACCTGTCTGTTCTAGTATAATACATTTGTCCAATAAATACCCGTTTATCATCTGCATGTCTTCTTGGTGTAGCAATTTTAATGGCTAGTAGTGTGATATAAACAAATCCATACCATATTTATTCTCCAATACCTGGCCTCGGCTCTCAGTAAATATGTTCTTCCTCGACTGGAACATACGCAACGTGCGAGTGCAGGTTGTCACACATGGACGACGACATATGGAAGTCTGAGTCTGCCCGTAATCCGTGCTCGGATGGCCGGAGTGGTTAAGTCAACCAGTCGCGTAAGTCGGGAAATGGTTCGAGTCCCGATCTGACCAAAATTTTCACTGTCGTCGTTCCAATAAACGGCTGAAAGTGTTTCATATTCGCAACTGTGAACACGTTTCCTGTATTCCAAGTATACAACTCTGTGGGCGTGTGTAACTTTTCCTTTCTTCTCCTTGTAAGTGCAGTCTCGGAACAATGATACACAGAAGAATAAGTCTGTGAATCCTCTAAAGAAATTAATGCAAAATGCACAATAATTTTTTTATATTATCTGCCGCCGTCGTTCAAAATTCACATGTAATTGGTGTGATTCCATTTCTACACAATGCTGCTCTTCAAAATATTCTGCATGATAAATCGTTCAAGTGCGCCTCCGTTGAACATGTTGAACTTACTCCATAATCCTCCTTCAGCAAAGACATAAGTGTACTGTTGATTCCTCTTCTTCACAGGCGCCTCCGTTGAACATGTTGAACATATTCCATAATTTCCATTCAGCCAAGACATAGGTGTACTGTTGAATCTTCTTCTTCACAGTCCTCGTATGCCTCATTTGTGTCATAAAATCGTTGTACCCGATGACTCTTTATAATTTAACAGAAAGTTTTAAAGAATTAGATTTAAAATTCTTCGGAATAGATGTTTTTACTATTTAAGAACTACTGAAGTAAAAATATCCTTAGGAGACGACCATTGATTACGTGAGCTCAAAATGGAGGGGAGGGATCTGGCAAAATCGTACCAAATCTCATATAAGGAGAGGGTAGTGGATGAAAATCTCACATAAATTTTCCAGTTAACGTAATATACATGTCTATAATTGATAACATTTTGTTTTACATAATTAATCCCAAGTACAGACAATATTGAAGTGCCCATCAGTCTTTATGGCCTCCCTGAACTGAACAGAAAGCTTTACATGTGTGCATACCCCGGATTACACCATCTGAAACAAGTGCCACACAAGTGTTCTCCACCGCAGCGGTTCAAATCAATGCAACGCGCATGATGCTGACGTTATAGTATTCGACATGAATTGATGTCAAACTTTTACAATGCTTATGTTAAGTGGCAAGTATACAAGTCGGAAACTATGTGCGAGCAAGAAGTTAATCGTTTGTGGAAGGAAGCTAAGCTGAAGTTCACCGGCACGAATTCTTTTAGTGATCATAAAAATCAAGAGATTGAAAAGTCACGTAATCATATTGTTGAAAGGGACGTATAATCTGCAATGTAAGTGAAGGATCAGTGACATTTAATCGTGGAAACCTTTCATCCGTCTCTCCCTCTTCTGTCTGTCTGATTGTCTGTCCGTCTAAATACCACTGAGTGTTGGCATGTTTAAAATACGGTGTTTATAATCACGTGTTAAAACGCTGTTTAATATGCTTTATAAATAAATGATGGTTTTATTAAAGTGTTTTAATCGACGTTTAAAATATTTTTTAAAGTCATTTTTCGTATTTTTCCCATACTACGGATTAAACTTTGCATGGGGGGAGAGGGGCGGGGGATCCGACACATCGGACCAAACCTCACCAAGGGGAGAGGAGGCTCCAAATTTTAATGAAAACCCCTCACGTCCCCTTGCTTGCAAAACACAGTCGAGAATTTTTACCTTAAATGCCTTCCCCTCCTACTACATCCATTCCTCCCCACCCCACTCCTGCCTATAGAGGTAACTTTTGTATATTTGCCATCTTTTGGTCAAATCTTTAACAAGGTGAAGACAAGGCTCCCCAGGAATTACACAATGGATTTTTGCCGAATTTTCATAGCCATACTGAGAGTGTTAAGCGGACTAATGGAGTATCAAACTGACCAGCATCTGGTCTAGTTTTGCAAAAAGGTTCAATTGCTTGAAAGAAATCGGGGGTAATTAAGAACAACTTACTTAGTAATTTGAGGGAAAATTGAAATATCTCACGAACAGCTGCTGCTAGCTCTGTAAATTAAATGTCTTAAAGCTATTGTGTATTAAATGTTATTTTGGTGAATAAATTGCGGAATTCTTTATTTGTTGAAAAAATGAAATAAATTTCTATCTCTTGAGCTACGTACTCTTATTAATAATACGAGTAGAATACCGATCTATATTTCAATATTTTATATTTCATACTTTCTGAACAAACCTTGAAAATAAAAAAATTAAAAAAAGATCAAATGTTTTATGAAATGATTCTTCTAAAAGTAAGAAATAAAATAGATTATGGGAAACGTCTGATTTGTCTCATTTGTTGTATATGATTTCGAGATGTTTCAAAGGCGTGTTATATATTTCTCTAATCTATTTTAATTCTTATTTTTACACAAGTTATTTCACAATCTAGTTTATCTTTTTTTTTCGAGTATTTATATTGTCTCATTTGTAGGTACGAAGGTGGTCCCTTACAGCTGAAATTGGTAATCAACTATATTTCATCACAACTTGAACGAGAAACCTGAATACTGTGGCGAGGGGGACCACACAGGAGCCCAATTTCCTGCACACCTGATTTGATGCCAGGAAGTTTATTTTGAATCGTTTTCTGAATTTTGTGCTGTATCTTTTTGTAAAGGCTTCTTTAAGATTCAGGAGAATCTCATGGGTCCCGGAAGTTATTGGAAAATGTGCTTTTCACTCTTCAAAGCACTCACTGTAACTGCGTATCTGACTGTGGTTTCTTATCCTTAAGTCGTAGAAAAGTGCGACGTCATTGCATGAACTACATTTGTGTTTCCGGATCAAGAACAGACCCCCAAATTTCTTATTCAATCACTACATCGAATAAAAATTTCTATGTTTTGAACGCTCATAGCGACTCGCTGCAAACATCCGCACATTTTCCCTTCAAGTCTGGTGTCTACTTCCGGGGTACGCATTTCACACAGTTTATGATACACCAACCTTTACACCGTCTTATGTGTACTATTGTGACCACAGGTAAGCTGATTAGCAACCGCACAGTGGGGCATTCAAATGGTTCAAATGGCTTTGAGCACTATGGGACTTAACATCTAAGGTCATCAGTCCCCTAGAACTCAGAACTACTTAAACCTAACTAACCTAAGAACATCACACACATCCATGTCCGAGGCAGGATTCGAACCTGCGACCGTAGCGGTCGCACAGTTCCAGACTGTCGCGCCTAGAACCGCTCGGCCACACCGGCCGGCACTGAAAGAAGGAAGGAGCATTAACATTAGAGGCAGAACACAAACTCTATCGGTACAAGAATGAGAATGAAATCGACAATGTCTATTTGGAAGGAAACACAGATTTATAGAACTTTACCTTAATAAATTCAGGGACACCGAGAAAATTCTTAATATCTGTGGCATACATTTCCGTAACGATCCATATTAGTTATCAAAGAAGCAATGGCCACTTTGCAACGCTTTCCGTACATCTTTTGTGTATCAGTGTCAAATTAATAGTGACGTATGGACGTTACATGTGCCATAAGGCTACAGAAAATGCTTCATCTTTCCTTACAAACGATGATTTTACAGGCATTTTCATAGCCTCTTTGTGGTCACATTAATCAACAGTTTTACACGTTCGTGGCTTTCAGGTGTCTCCTGGTTCACCACGACCAGGAAGTGTGTATTAAATATATCAACTTGGAATAATTTTCTGAAAGAAACGATGTCGCAGGAAAGTGCTTCGAAGCAAAAAGGTAGTAGATCTGCCACCAGTATATTTAGGTTTAGTAATTTTATTGTTGTACATGTAGTAGCTCAGATAAGCAAGACGCTAAATAATTTGCACCGTCTTGCCATCGGTAAACTGTGATATCGTTGAAAATTTGTACCATTCCCTTTCCGTTTTGCGACTTTACTGGTTGCCAACAAGCCATTAACCTGATTTAAAGTATATGCAGCGAATTTGTAATGCATTTAACAGGGAAAAGAAACAAAAAAAAAGAATATTAGCGTAGAGCTGCTATTGAGTTCATTGTGATCATACTGAAATGGACAGGAACGCTAAAGAAAACTGATGAAAGTCTTGTTAAAAAATCATTGCAATTCACATCTAGTTGTGGCGTCAACGCCAGACACCACACTTGCTAGGTGGTACCTTTAAATCGGCCGCGGTCCATTAGTACATGTCGGACCCGCGTGTCGCCACTGTCAGTGATCGCAGACCGAGCGCCACCACACGGCAGGTCTCGAGAGACTTACCAGCACTCGCCCCAGTTGTACGGACGACTTAGCTAGCGATGCAACACTGACGAAGCCTCGTTTATTTGCAGAGAAGATAGTTAGAATAGCCTTCAGCTAAGTCAATGGCTATGACCTAGCAAGGCGCGATAGCAATTGATAGTTATCGTATGAAGCATGTCTCATCAAGAACGATGTATACAAATGATGGATTAAAGTTAAGTATTGCAGCTACGTACTTTTCTTTATAGCATTCATTACGTATCCTGTTTCAGACCTCACGCCATCCTGCGTGAGCTTATAGCGTGCATTTCGGCCTTCCGTAGCTATATAACACTAGTTACTTAAGAAAAATCATGGAAAACCAAAATCAGGGTGTCTGACCTAGACTGAGACGCCACCTCTCCTGAACACGAGCCCATAGTCGTAATAATACGACACTTCCCCTGGTTTACACAGAACAGCATACTAATGGGAATGAAGAGCAAAACCATTGGGATTCTATAAAACTCTAGTTTCTTATTTACCTCGATAGCACTATAGGAACAAGGTCTTGATTTTCCCATTTCCTTAACGTCTGACTTCTATAATTCGCTGTATTTGTGCTGAAAGATTGTGACAACTATATGTTAAGCTTAGTAAGGTACCACAACCATTAGCACCATTTTTATCTCGTAAGTTCGATGCTATGTGCGTAAGTAACCACATCCCCACATAAAAATCGTTTATCGTTCCTCCAAATGATGGTAGGTAGTCTCCTTAACTGAGCATTTTATTCTGGTGTTTACCATACCAGAAAACCTTATTTCACCATTATTCAAACAGGCTGCTTTTATTAAAGAACTGCATAACTTTCTTTATAATATGCTACTGAAAAGTTGATCCCAGCATAACATTGGATAAAGATGTTCAGTCTGAATTCGCGGACAGAGCAGCACTGCAACTAACTGTGAAGCACATCGAGAATGTGAACCACGCATGTGGAATCGTAGAATTGTTCCAACAATCTTTTCCCGAAATCTCCACTCCCTATCTGTATGACAAGCTGAGAAAGTTCATTTCAGTATTGTCGTTATTAGAGGCTACACTGTCTAGCTTACGATAGACCACTAATTTTGAAGAATTAGTTTTCCTAAATCCTAATTTTGAGTACAGAACTCGTATTTCACCTAATATTTATCATTCAGTATGGGAGTCAGTTCAATCAAGGGAATTCCTGAAGATAGAGAGTATTTACGTGAAATCTATTTCTCGCTGCCTAGACGAAATACGTTAGTGTCATTTACGACTTTACTTGTCTTACACTTGCTTCCGAAATGCCAGTGCCAGTCTACTCCTGCACTTCTCACCACGTAGTCTGAATTTCTGTTAAGTGCTGACTGTGCGCTAACGGGCAGATTTCCAGGGTGATCTGGCATAACCCCTTTCATAAAGTTATTAAGGTAACTTTTCAAAATATCGTACACAACAAATGAATAGGGCTAGACATTCAATTTTACAGAATACAAGATCATTCATTCTACATCTTTTTCTTGAGACATGTAACTGAGGTACTTTATTAGAAACTGTTGATTCCTTGATTCTCAGATTATAATCACAATTCAGAAATCTCCGTGCGATAGTTTCAACTGTTTGAAATGCATATGAAACTGCAATTCATCAGTAAGGTCTCTTCTACGTGAAGGTTAATTTGAAGAACGTTGTGCTGTATTAGCATTTATCTATTGGAGGCGATATGTTTTTTCCTTCCTCCAACCTTTGAAATGGCTTACACACCCAGTTACAGGGGGTCTTATAGTGTAAGGACAACTCAGAAAATTGATAAATTTGTCATTAAGAAATTATTTCCAGTAAGAAACAAGCGTAAATAACGGGTCAGCTGATGAATGAACCCCGGACCTTTGGTTTCGATGTCTGACACTTAACCGATTAAGCAGTCGAAGAGCGTAGCTGTAGGAATACATTTGGAGCATCTTTTTAAAGTGTAGTACAAAGCGCTACTTTCAGACAGGAGTCTCAGCCTTCATTCTTATCGAGTAGGTTTAGTCCTACAATTGCCGGCCACTGTGGTCGAGTGGTTCTAGGCGCTTCAGTCGGGACCCGCGCGGCTGCTACGGTTGCAGGTTCGAATCCTGCCTCGGATATGGATGTGTTGTGATGTCCTTACGTTAGTTAGGTTTAGGTAGTTTTGAATCTATGGGACTGATGACCTCAGATGTTAAGTCCCATAGTGCTTATAGCCATCTGAATCACTTAGTCCTACAATTCTGCAAATTTCGTATTGAAGAAGGAAATAAGTATGACAAGCAATGGTTGAAATAAGTTCTCGTAGGCAGAATGGTAAGAACGCTGCGGTCTGACGGAAAAACGATAATTATTGCGTGTAGCTCTTTTCACGGACACACTACTGTTCTGACACGACTCGCATTCTGTCAACGAGAACTTACTGGGCTCCATATTTATGTATATTTGTATGTGATTCAAATTATCCCAAGACGGGTTAAGAAACGTCGTGCAAACACAGCAATGCCAACACACAGGTAATGCAGGTTACGTCCGCAGACTGAATAAAACAGACAGACCAGAATGAACTGTTTTGTGGAGTTGGCTGGATTCCAGCATTTCCAAAAACGGCCGTGCAAATCCTCTGTGAGGAGTGTATAGGAAGCTTGTAGGTTTCTTTAAAATACCCATTTTAATTATTTCTGATTTTTGGGGGACTGGAAATTTGGTGGATGGTCTACAGCTCATTAATTAACTCGCTGAACGTACAGTATGGGGGTAAAGATCTTCGGGTGCTGAAGACTTTGTTCTAGCAAGTCGGTAGTCTTTCTAGCACCAGCCTCGCCGAGGGAATACGCATCTATTGCTAGCAACATAACTGTTCGAACCAATGAAAAATATAAATACATAAAACTGCAACCAGTCAGTTTTTGAATAGTTTATTATTCCATGAACCGGTTTTCGTACCTTTTCAGGTTTATCTTCGGATGGTTTTCTGGAAGTTGTACAGCGCATGCTGGATGCTGGCAAAGTTTCACTTTCACAGTGTAAATGTATAAGATTGTGTAAAAGTGTGTGAAGTGATGTACCAACTGGCCATCAAAATGGAAGCATACAGGTGGACACTAACGGAAAAAGAGCCAGCCATACAGTCGCAAGCCAGCACCCAGCTTTATGCTAAAAATAGTGATGTAACTTCCAGAAAACCATCTGAAGATGAACCTGAAAAGGTTCGAAAACGGTTTATGGAATAATAAACTTGACAAAAAAGTGACTGGTTGCAGTTTTATGTATTTATATTCAATTAACAGTCACGAGTTCTAAAATATCCGTAATGGATGAGCTTAATCCAATGAAAAATATGGTTCCGCGACCAGTAAGGGACAGGAAACTACCTGTCGAATTGAGAAGAGCTAGCTGTTGACTCTAATGAGGAATATAGTTATACCAGAGACCGTAGAACAATGTAAAGTCGTTCTGTGGTGATAAATTAGTGTACCATGTATGCCAAAGGTGGAAGAGCGCGAACAGGAGAGTTTCCAATGAACAGTCAGGTCAGTGCTTATAGTAAATGATTATTATGAGTAAACTGCAATGTTATCTTGTTTAAAGCGAAGAGGGTGAAGTATTCTTCTTGCATTTCGTGCAATTCTCAACTTACAGGGTTACGAATTTATTTTGAACACTTTCTTTCAGTCTAACACCGAAGAAATGTTCGGAAAAGCTCTCGCTTATCACCTTGACAAATCACTGGTCACAGTACGTGTTATAATAGTTCAAATGGCTCTGAGCACTATGGGACTTAACTTCTGAGGTCATCAGCCCCATAGAACTTAGAACTACTTAAACCTAACTAACCTAATGACATCACACACATCCATGCCCGAGGCAGGATTCGAACCTGCGGCCGTAGCGGTCGCGCGGTTCCAGACTGTAGCGCCTCTAGCCGCTCGGCCACCTCGGCCGGCACAGTACGTGTTAGAAGTTCACTAACTTCACTAGTAAAAATTACTTAATAACTGACACCCTGATATACGAGAATTGGGGTTGCGTGAATATTTACGTTATATTAGATATGCCGGCATCGCATCAGGCCACAAAAGCCCACAACAAAGTCTACCATCTTCGAAGATATCCTTCGATACAGTTCCCCACAGTCGTTTAATGAACGAAGTAAGAGTATATGGACTATCAGACCAATTTGGTGATTGGATTGAAGAGTTCCTAGATAACAGAACGCAGCAAGTCATTCTCAATGGAGAGAAATCTTCCGAAGTAAGAGTGATTTCAGGTGTGCCGCAGGGGAATGTCGTAGGACCGTTGCTATTCACAATATACACTCCTGGAAATTGAAATAAGAACACCGTGAATTCATTGTCCCAGGAAGGGGAAACTTTATTGACACATTCCTGGGGTCAGATACATCACATGATCACACTGACAGAACCACAGGCACATAGACACAGACAACAGAGCATGCACAATGTCGGCACTAGTACAGTGTATATCCACCTTTCGCAGCAATGCAGGCTGCTATTCTCCCATGGAGACTATCGTAGAGATGCTGGATGTAGTCCTGTGGAACGGCTTGCCATGCCATTTCCACCTGGCGCCTCAGTTGGACCAGCGTTCGTGCTGGACGTGCAGACCGCGTGAGACGACGCTTCATCCAGTCCCAAACATGCTCAATGGGGGACAGATGCGGAGATCTTGCTGGCCAGGGTAGTTGACTTACACCTTCTAGAGCACGTTGGGTGGCACGGGATACATGCGGACGTGCATTGTCCTGTTGGAACAGCAAGTTCCCTTGCCGGTCTAGGAATGGTAGAACGATGGGTTCGATGACGGTTTGGATGTACCGTGCACTATTCAGTGTCCCCTCGACGATCACCAGTGGTGTACGGCCAGTGTAGGAGATCGCTCCCCACACCATGATGCCGGGTGTTGGCCCTGTGTGCCTCGGTCGTATGCAGTCCCGATTGTGGCGCTCACCTGCACGGCGCCAAACACGCATACGACCATCATTGGCACCAAGGGAGAAGCGACTCTCATCGCTGAAGACGACACGTCTCCATTCGTCCCTCCATTCACGCCTGTCGCGACACCACTGGAGGCGGGCTGCACGATGTTGGGGCGTGAGCGGAAGACGGCCTAACGGTGTGCGGGACCGTAGCCCAGCTTCATGGAGACGGTTGCGAATGGTCCTCGCCGATACCCCAGGAGCAACAGTGTCCCTAATTTGCTGGGAAGTGGCGGTGCGGTCCCCTACGGCACTGCGTAGGATCCAACGGTCTTGGCGTGCATCCGTGCGTCGCTGCGGTCCGGTCCCAGGTCGACGGGCACGTGCACCTTCCGCCGACCACTGGCGACAACATCGATGTACTGTGGAGACCTCACGCCCCACGTGTTTAGCAATTCGGCGGTACGTCCACCCGGCCTCCCGCATGCCCACTATACGCCCTCGCTCAAAGTCCGTCAACTGCACATACGGTTCACGTCCACGCTGTCGCGGCATGCTACCAGTGTTAAAGACTGCGATGGAGCTCCGTATGCCACGGCAAACTGGCTGACACTGACGGCGGCGGTGCACAAATGCTGCGCAGCTAGCGCCATTCGACGGCCAACACCGCGGTTCCTGGTGTGTCCGCTGTGCCGTGCGTGTGATCATTGCTTGTACAGCCCTCTCGCAGTGTCCGGAGCAAGTATGGTGGGTCTGACACACCGGTGTCAATGTGTTCTTTTTTCCATTTCCAGGAGTGTACATAAATGACCTTGTGGATAACATCGGAAGTTCACTGAGGATTTTTGCGGATGATGCTGTGGAATATCGAGAGGTTGTAACAATGGAAAATTGTACTGAAATGCAGCAGGATCTGCAGCGAATTTTTATTTTTTTTAATTTTTTTAATGGCTCTGAGCTCTATGGGACTTAACATCTGTGGTCATAAATCCCCTAGAGCTTAGAACTACTTAAACCTAACTAACCTAAGGACATCACACACATCCATGCCCGAGGCAGGATTCGAACCTGCGACCGTAGCAGTCCCGCGGTGCCGCACTGAGCGCCTCAACCGCTAGACCACCGCGGCCGGCTGCAGCGAATTGACGCATGGTGCAGGGAATGGCAATTGAATCTCAATGTAGACAAGTGTAATGTGCTGCGAATACATAGAAAGAAAGATCCCTTATCATTTAGCTACAATATAGCAAATTAGCAACTGGAAGCAGTTAATTCCATAAATTATCTGGGAGTACGCATTAGGAGTGATTTAAAATGGAATGATCATATAAAGGTGATCGTCGGTAAAGCAGATGCCAGAGTGAGATTCATTGGAAGAATCCTAAGGAAAGGTAATCCGAAAACAAAGAAAGTAGGTTACAGTACGCTTGTTCGCCCACTGCTTGAATACTGCTCAGCAGTGTGGGATCCGTACAAGATAGGGTTGATAGAAGACATAGAGAAGATCCAACGGAGAGCAGCGAGCTTCGTTAGAGGATCATTTACTAATCGCGAAAGCGTTACGGAGATGATAGATAAACTCCAGTGGAAGACTCTGCAGGAGAGACGCTCAGTAGATCGGTACGGGCTTTTGTTGAAGTTTCGAGAACATACCTTCACCGAGGAGTGAAGCAGTATATTGCTCCCTCCTACGTATCTTTCGCGAAGAGACCATGAGGATAAAATCAGAGAGATTAGAGCCACACAGAGGTATACCGACAATCTTTCTTTCGACGAACAAATGGTTCAAATGGCTCTGAGCACTATGGGGCTCAACTGCTGAGGTCGTAAGTCCCCTAGATCTTAGAACTACTTAAACCTAACTAACCTAAGGACAACACACACATCCATGCCCGAGGCAGGATTCGAACCTGCGACCGTAGCGGTCGCACGGTTCCAGACTGTAGCGCACAGAACCGCTCGGCCACCAGCGGCCGGCTTTCGACGAACAATACGAGACTGGAATAGAAGGGAGAACCGATAGAGGCACTCTAAGAACTCTCCGCCACACACCGTTAGGTGGCTTGCGGAGTACGAATGTAGATGTAGAAAGCGTGGATTGCCATTTTCACAAAATCTTGATCTAGCTGACCACAAGTTCTTCCCGCGCACCGTTGGAAACTGTAGCAGTATAACCACCATAAAGCGGCTTCCAAGTGGACATGTAGATCTATAAATGTAAAGCATGGAAACGATTAATCAGGCTTCAAAAATTACTCAAGAACAAACTTTGGCTTCCGGTTCAGGTGTGTGTTCGCATTCTTTTAATCAAATACCGTACGTCGACGCCCACTTCGGACAAAAGTCAGTGGTAAATTAGGTTGTTTTGGAGCTAGTCAGCATTGAAGCTCTATCCGGTTTGAGTTTCCCGTAATCCTCAAAAGTTCCCAACAGAGGTTAGTTCGGGTCTTCAGGAGAATGCTGCGAAGGAGATAAATATGGTCGGCAATGAGAGCGAGGCGTTATCAGCGTGCTCCGTGGCCAGCGCCCGCAGCTCGTGGTTGTGCGGTTGCGTTCTCGCTTTCTACACCCGAGTTCCCGGGTTCGATTCCCGACGGGGTCAGGGATTTTTTCTGCCTCGTGATGGCTGGGTGTTGTGTGATGTCCTTAGGTTAGTTAGGTTTAAGTAGTTCTAAGTTCTAGGGGACTGATGACCATAGATGTTAAGTCTCATAGTGCTCAGAGCCGTGGCCAGCCGGGAAGACGTGAGGTGGCCTAACGGAACGCGCTGCTTGCTGGGCGTCGCACGTAGCCTCCGTGTCACGTCCATCCCCATTCCTCGTCCACACGACTACAGTTGGAACAATAAGTTGCTGAGCAAGAGACGCCGTGTCCTGCCTTGTCGTTCCCTACCAAACTTGGGACCGCTTTTATTTCGTCTACGGCTAACTATATTCGACGCGTTGATGTATTGATTTATCGATGTATTATATCTCTAAGTACGATTTGACATTTTATTTAACTTTTATTTCATGATTTGAACATACTCCATCAGTATTTTTCAAAACAAAACAGAATCGAATGCAAAGAAACTGAAAGAACTTAATAAATGAAAGCGAAACAAATAGCTCATTTTTCTCACAAAGTTTACTCAGCAGATTAATAAGTTGATTCGGTTTCTCGAGACTACCGAAAAGTGATCGACGCTGTGTCACGCTACGCAGAACGTTACTGATGTACTAGACGGAAGTGTCGACAGAAACGATAGTAACATCGAGAGAGACCCAAGGAAATGAGAAACCAGTCAATGTTCTGAATATCCTTATGCGATTTGCCAGATTACAATCAGTAAGGAAATGCCGAAGTGCTACTATTGTTCTGGGCAAATACCACTGTCGTAAAAAATTTCTGAAATAACATTTTACGGTTTCGGCAGTAATTTTTGTTTATTTCCATTATTGGTCAATTGGTATTTTAGTGGTTTCTGCTCGTCCACGTCAAATATCTCTTAAAATGAGGTAATAGCCGAAATTTGCCACTATTGAAAACAAATACTGATTACAGGCGAAGGTGGAAAAAATTGTCTCTTCTGACTTAATCTGTATCTGCATTTGGCGTGATCAGTGGCATATCTCCTTTAATGTAATTCATCGTAAGATAATGCTCAAACGAATGTTGAGTAACCCGACAGTTTCCGATACGAAGATGACTGGTAAAATAAAAAAAAAGGTCATCGTATCATTTGCTTATGAAACGATATGAAATCGAATGAACACGTCGTTTGTAGAATGATAAATAAAAAACTTGCAGTTTGTTGAAACGGTTTATTTCCCGACCCAGTCAGAAATAATTTGAAAGAGAAATTTCCGGTTTTGGCCGTAACTGGCCATCTTCAGATTATAACGTGGTAGCAATAGTTTACTCCCAAGCACTTTCAGAAAAATCACATTAACTAAGCGGTTGGAAGTAAACTATTGCTTCCTTCTTATGATCTGAAGATGATCGGTGTCGACCGAAACGGGTAAATCCTTATTGACATTATTTGTGACCGTGACAGAAAATAAACCATTTTTAAAAAGTATTTCAACACTCATTGACGTTGCTACCAAAACCGAAATGTCATTCTTAACAACAGACTTACGGCTGTTTGGAGTAATCTGCGAAAGTGATGTTCAGCTTCTAAGGAAACTACGTACAAGATGCTATTGCAAACCATTCTAGAATCCTGATCCAATATTTAGATCTGTTGTCGAGTAGACCGGATAATAGTGGAGGGGGAATTCCTAAAATCGGAACCGTCGGTAGACTCTGCGTGACAAAAAATGTGAAGGACCCAGAGGATATGATCAGATATCAGTGTAACTTTGTACAAAGTTTAGAGAATCATTATTTATGAAAAAGGTAGGAATGTATGATAGCAACGTATGCATCACTCGCTAATAATAACGCGCATAGTTACACATTACCAAAGATACACTATTTGGTCAGAAGTATCCGTACACCTATTAAAAATGGTTCAAATGGCTCTGAGCACAATGGGACTTAACATCTGTGGTCATCAGTCCCCTAGAACTTAGAACTACTTAAACTTAACTAACCTAAGGACATCACACACATCCATGCCCGAGGCAGGATTCGAACCTGCGACCGTAGTAGTTGCACGGTTCCGGACTGAGCACCTAGAACCACGAGACCACCGCGGCCGGCATACACCTATTATTGTACGTTAATAAGGGCTATCTCCACCATTCGGCTTCCTGACAGCTTCAGCTCTGCTGGGGACACTTTCAGCGAGGTGTCTGAAAGTCTGTGGAAGAATGGCAGCCCATTCCTCCTCGAGAGTCGAAACCAGAAAAGGTAGTGATGTTGGACGCTGGGGTTTGGAGAGAAGTCGACTTTATAACCTATTTCAAAGGTGTTATATTGAACTGAGAGTTCAAATTCTGGCCAGGAATGTCCAATTCCGGAATGTTACTACCGACAAATCATAGCCTGATTGATGCTGCATTGTCATGCTGATACAAACAATCATTGTCTCCGAACATTTCATATCCTAACAAATATATCGTTTTCTTAAGTGCATAAGGGGACCACACGATATCCAAGGAAAAATCAACAACACCACATCTTTCGTATTTGATTGTTGGCACTACACATGATTTCAGGTTAAGTTCTCCAAGCTTTCTCCAAACCCAAATCTTTCCAACAAATTGCCACAGGTTATAGTGTGATTCGTCATTCTAAATCACTCGTTTACATTCACCCATTATCCAGTTGTGTAACCACCTCAAGCGTCGCTTAATGCTAACTACAGAAATACACTATTGGCCATTAAAATTGCTACTCCACGAAGATGACGTGCTGCAGACGTGGAATTTAACCGACAGGAAGAAGATGCTGTGATATGCAAATGATTAGCTTTTCAGAGCATTCACACAAGGTTGGCGCCGGTGGCGGCACGTACAACGTGCTGACATGAGGAAAGTTTCCAACCGATTTCTCACACACAAACAGCAGTTGACCGGCGTTGCCTGGTGAAACGTTGTTGTGATGCCTCTTGTAAGGAGGAGAAATGCGCACCATCACGTTTCCGACGTTGATAAAGCTCGGATTGTTAGCTATCACGATTGCGGTTCATCGTATCGCGACATTGCTGCCCGCGTTGGTCGAGATCCAATGACCGTTAGCAGAATATGGAATCAGTGGGTTCAGGAGGGTAATACGGAACGCAGTGCTGGATCCCAACGGCCTCGTATCATTAGCAGTCGAGATGACAAGCATCTTATCCGCATGGCTGTAACGGATCGTGCAGCCACGTCTTTATCCCTGGGTCAACAGATGGGGACGTTTGCAAGACAACAACCATCTGCACTAACAGTTCGACGACGTTTGCAGCAGCATGGACTATCAGCTCGGAGACCATGGCTGCGGTTACCCTTGACGCTGCATCGCAGACAGGAGCGCCTGCGATGGTGTACTCAACGACGAACCTGGGTGCACGAATGGCAAAACGTCATTTTTTCGGATGAATCCAGCTTCTGCTTACAGCATCATGATGGTCGCATCCCTGTTTGGCGACATCGCGGTGAACGCACACTGGGAGCGTGTATTCGTCATCGCCATACTGGCGTATCACCCTGCGTGATGGTATGGGGTGCCATTGGTTACACGTCTCGGTCACCTCTTGTTCGCATTGACGGCACTTTGAACAGTGGACGTTAAATTTCAGATGTGTTACGACCCTTGGCTCTACCCTTCACTTGATCCCTGCGAAACCCTACATTTCAGCAGGATAATGCACGACCACATGTTGCCGGTCCTGTACGGGCCTTTCTGGATACAGAAATTGTTCGACTGCTGCCCTGGCCAGCACATTCTCCAGATCTCTCGCCAATTGAAAACGTCTAGTCAATTGTGGCCGAGCAACTGGTTCGTCAGAATACGCCAGTCACTACTCTTGATGAACTGTGGTATCGTGTTGAAAGCTGCATTGGCAGCTGTACCTGTACACGCCATCCGAGCTCTGTTTGACTCAATGCCCGGGCGTATCAAGGCCGTTATTACGGCCAGAGGTGGTTGATTTGGGTACTAATTTCTCAGGGTCTATGCACCCAAATTGCGTGAAAATGTAATCACATGCCAGTTCTAGTATAATATATTTGTCCAATGAATACCCGTTTATCATCTGCATTTCTTCTTGGTGTAGCAATTTTAATGGCCAGTAGTGTAGATGGCTTATTGGGAGATGCTCGACCATTGTGTCTCATTCCCTGTTACTCCTCATACACAGTCATTGTGCTATCTGGAACGCTAATATTAACTCACGAGTGATTCCTTCTGCTCATTTCATGCTATTTTTTTTTCCAGCCGGACTCTGTAGTGGTCGACTGTCCCTGTCAGTTCTTACATGAGGTCTGCCTGGTCTTGGTTTATCTATGGTTGTTTCTACGGGATTCCACTTCATATTCACATGGCCAACAGTCGACTTCGTCAGATTTAGTAAGGTTGAAATATCCCTGATGGATCTGATGTCAGGTGCCACACAATGACTAATCCACACTCGAAGCCACTGATCTCCCCTGAACGACCCATTGTGCAGTTACTGTTCCCTACTGAAAAAAACTATATTCGCCGCCTACTTTTCTGCTAATGAGTTCGCCTTTCGTGACTTCTAGCGATCAGTTCCGCACTACATATGGGTGCTCGGATACTTTTGATCAGATATTGTACTTCCAACAATCCACACGCGAATGCAACGAGAAGAAACAGTAATACGCTGTGCAGTCTACGGATAGACTACAGTTATATCATTTGCCATGTGCTTTACAGTGATTATCATTGTGTGAATGTCGACATCACGCACTCTTTTTGAAGAATACCGCTTCTCCCAGCTCCTTCTCGTATCTTCTCCAAAATGTTAGACGTTGTATGTTTTTAAGCTTAAATTTATACAGTGACAGTAGTTATGCTGGATGCTACAATAAATGTTGTTGAGATAACGCTAGAATTTATTTTTAATCAAATGTAATTTATGTTAGCCATACAAATTTCATGTATTATATTAAGGCGGTATGTCACATAAATGCACTTTTATGAATACGATATTCCAACAGTGCATTGTGTCATTTACGTAACGAGTTCTGTGGAGCAATGGACCAGGAACTAAAACCGTCTACTGGAGGAGTGGGGTTCAAATCCCCCGTTAGTCATATCACATTTGGTGTTTCCATTGTTTCCCTGTATCTAGGAGGGTGCATGCTAAGGTGTCTGACCACACATTTTATGGTGTTTACTCGCATCCGAGAATCCTTCGAGATTCATGTGTACCTGTCTATGAACTACTCAGTATCCTGACATTTGGGAGAAAGCTTTTTTCCGCAACAGTCGTTTGATAATACCAATGTAGAAACGCAAGCGCAGCACTGAGTCCCACGTATGAGGATAAGTTACGTATCCTGACATTTGTAAAATTCGGAAACACTCGTTTGGTAATACCAGTTACATATACTGGTCGAAATGTAAGTCCAGCAGTCTCGATATTGTACTCATATTTCAAATCCCATACTCAAGTTATTACTTGTGAAAATATATCGTCATACCCACTTCAGTGTTTCGCTTTCTTAGAACTTGTCTCATTTACTCTAGCAAAGGAAGGGAATTTGAGAGGAATTCATGTCATCATTTTGCTGGAATTGCCTCCGTAACTGGCCCTTGTTTCCCCATTAATCTTAATAGGCTGTAATGTACATCACATTAGCCACTTTCGCTTACGTCTCGAAACAGTTCTGTGCGGAAGTAGGCTTAAATACCAAAAATGAGGAACCACGTAGTTTATTCAGCAAAATAGGGCGCCCAGCTCAAGAATATTTGGCAGCGAAACTTGGGTAATTACTACGTCATCTTCGACGGGGCGTCCCAATGTTCGGCCATCAAGTGTCCAGCTGAAAAGACAGTTGGAAGGAATAGAGGCTTATTGCGCATATTTGTTCGGTCAAATGCACCATCAAGTCGCTAACAAAAATCGTGTCATAGAACCATTTGTCTGCACTGAAACATACTTGTAGACGCGAAGCACCGAAAACTCACGAAGATAGTATGAATTGTATCCAAAATGTGGACAGCTTGCGCGATAGCGTTCTGGATGGGCAAAAATGATAGGGGTGAGCTTATGGGTAAGGTTTAAACGGTTAGTAAATCCTACTCGGGAGAAGTACGTAGCTACCGGGTAAATGGATTAAAGACGGAAAAGGACGAATAGTTTACTTCTAAAAGGTGAAAGCTGCGTGTGACTTCTCAGACTCAGTGTTTGCATTTAACGGTTGTTCATCTGAGACTTCAACCAGACTTGCTACTGCTTTTTGTAGACTGCTCTCATTTATTTACAAAAACAAAGGTCTTGTTATGCTAACCCATACAGAAAATTCGTGTGAAAATTTGAACGTAATTTATGAATGAAGACACAAATGTTAGCTGGCGCTATAGAAGGGAGTCTGCGAAATACCAAAGTAGCTGCAATCGTTTAGTGTAAAACTTACTAACTCCGCTATGTGTAAGAGCTAGGTACACAAGGCACAGAAAAAAAGAAAAGAAAACAGTACGTTCTCTTTGAATAAGTATAGAACTGTTGTACAATCAATCCTTTCACACCAAATTACCGCGTGTCCCTGTCTTGAAACTCCAATTTATTCAACAGGAACGCGTGTTTCCTGTAAAATTTTAGGCAGTTTAACCATACTCAGCTTATGAGTAAAGTTTAAACGAATCGAAATCACGCTCTGGAGAAGTACGTAGCAACCGAGTAAATGGATCACATACGGAAAAATCACACCGTGGTTTAATAATAAAATTGGAAAAATTCTGAAGAAGCAAAGTCTGTTGCACTCTCGGTTCAAAAGAGAACATGCAAATGACGACAGGCAAAGTTGGTAGAGGTGCGTCTATAAAAAGATCGATGAGTGAAGCATTAAGCAACTACAACCATCATACCTTATCAAAAGATTTTGCGGAGAACCCGAAAAAATTCTGGTCCAACGTAAAATCGCTAAGCGTGTCTAAGGCTTCTGTCAAGTCACTAGTCGACCAGTCTTGTGTGGCAATAGAAAATAGCAAAAGGAAAACTGAAGTTTTAAATTTTACGTTTAAGATATTGTTCACACAGGAGGGTCATACGAACACACTATTGTTTGACCGTCGCACAGAGTCCTGTATGGAGAACGTAGTGCTGAGACACAGCTGAAGGAATTGTAAACAAATAAGTCACCAGGTCCGGATGGAATCACAGTTTGGTTTTACAGAGAGTACTTCACGAAATTGTCTCCTTACTTAGCTTGTATAGAATCTCTTGCCTAACGCCAAGGCCCAAGCGAGTGGAAAAAGCGCAAGTGACTTCTGTGTGCAAGAACGGTAAAAGGACGGACCCTCAAAATTAAGACCAATATCCTTAACATCGGTTTGCTCCAGAATTCTTGAACAAATGGTTCAAATGGCTCTGAGCACTATGCGACTTAACTTCTGAGGTCATCAGTCGCCTAGAGCTTAGAACTAATTAAACCTAACTAACCTAAGGACATCACACACATCCATGTCCGAGGCAGGATTCGAACCTGTGACCGTAGAATTCTTGAACATATTCTCAATTCGAATGTAATAAATTTCATTGAGATGTAAAAGTTTAGGACCACGAACCAGCGCGGTTTAAGAAAGCATCGCTCGTGCGGAACTCAGCTTGCCCTTTTCTCAAATGATACACTGCGAATTACTAATGAAAGGCAACAGGCAGATTCCATATTTCTAGATTTGCGAAACCATTTGACAAGGTGCCCCACTGTAGACTGTCAACGTAGGTGCCAGCATGTGGAATAGGTTCCAAGCTATATGAGTGGCTCGAAGAATTCTTAAGTAGCCGGCCGGAGTGGCCGTGCGGTTCTAGGCGCTACAGTCTGGAACCGAGCGACCGCTACGGTCGCAGGTTCTAATCCTGCCTCGGGCATGGATGTGTGTGATGTCCTTAGGTTAGTTAGGTTTAATTAGTTCTAAGTTCTAGGCGACTGATGACCTCAGAAGTTACGTCGCATAGTGCTCAGAGCCAATTCTTAAGTAACAGAAGCCAGTACGGTGTCTCGACGGCAGGAGTTCAGAAGAAATAAGGGTATCGTCAGGAGTGCCCCGGGGAAGTGTGATAGGATCACTGTTATTTTCCATGTACATAAATAATATGGCGGACAGCGTTAGCAGCAATCAGCGGTTATTTGCTGATGATGTAGTGGTGTATGGGATGGTGTCGTCGTTTAGTGACTGTACGAGGATACAATATGACTTAAACCAAATTTCCAAATGGTGTGATGAATGTCAGCTGGCTATAAATGTAGAGAAGCGTAAGTTAATGGAGATGACTAGGAAAACAATCCCGTCCTGTTCGAATGCAGTGTTAATAGTTTGCTGCTTGACACAGTCACGTCAGTTAATTATCTTGGTGTAAAGTTGCAAAGCGATATGGAAAGGAAGGGGCACGCAAGGATGGTGGTAGGAAGGCGAACGGTCAATTTCGATTTATTGGGATAATTTTAAGAAGTTTGGTTCACCTGCAATGGAGACCTCGCATTATTCACTAGTGCTACCCATTCATGAGTAGTGCTCCAGTGATTCGGGAGCCCCGTCAAATCGGATTGAAGGAAGGCATTGAAGCAGTTCAGAGGCAGGCTGCTAGATTTGTTACCGGTAGGTTCGCTCAATACGAAAGTATTATAGACATGCTTCGGAAACTCAAATACGAATTCCTGGGTGGAAGGTGGCGTTCTTCTTGAGGAACACTATTGAGAAAATTTAGAGAACCGTTATATGAAGCTGATGGCAGAACTATTCTACTGCCGTCAACAAACATTTGAGTAACGACCACGGAGATAAGAGAAATTATGGCTCGTACGGAAGTATATAGACAGTCGTTTTTCCCTCACTCTCTTTAGTAGTGAAATAGGAAAGAAACTGGCTGACAGTAGTAAAAGGCACTATCTGGCACGCACCATGCAGTGGCTTTTGGAGTGTGTAGGTGAAGCAGATTTACCTGGGGGGGGGGGGAGGGGGGAGGGAGAAGTACACTCCTGGAAATTGAAATAAGAACACCGTGAATTCATTGTCCCAGGAAGGGGAAACTTTATTGACACATTCCTGGGGTCAGATACATCACATGACCACACTGACAGAACCACAGGCACATAGACACAGGCAACAGAGCATGCACAATGTCGGCACTAGTACAGTGTATATCCACCTTTCGCAGCAATGCAGGCTGCTATTCTCCCATGGAGACTATCGTAGAGATGCTGGATGTAGTCCTGTGGAACGGCTTGCCATGCCATTTCCACCTGGCGCCTCAGTTGGACCAGCGTTCGTGCTGGACGTGCAGACCGCGTGAGACGACGCTTCATCCAATCCCAAACATGCTCAATGGGGGACAGATGCGGAGATCTTGCTGGCCAGGGTAGTTGACTTACACCTTCTAGAGCACGTTGGGTGGCACGGGATACATGCGGACGTGCATTGTCCTGTTGGAACAGCAAGTTCCCTTGCCGGTCTAGGAATGGTAGAACGATGGGTTCGATGACGGTTTGGATGTACCGTGCACTATTCAGTGTCCCCTCGACGATCACCAGTGGTGTACGGCCAGTGTAGGAGATCGCTCCCCACACCATGATGCCGGGTGTTGGCCCTGTGTGCCTCGGTCGTATGCAGTCCCGATTGTGGCGCTCACCTGCACGGCGCCAAACACGCATACGACCATCATTGGCACCAAGGGAGAAGCGACTCTCATCGCTGAAGACGACACGTCTCCATTCGTCCCTCCATTCACGCCTGTCGCGACACCACTGGAGGCGGGCTGCACGATGTTGGGGCGTGAGCGGAAGACGGCCTAACGGTGTGCGGGACCGTAGCCCAGCTTCATGGAGACGGTTGCGAATGGTCCTCGCCGATACCCCAGGAGCAACAGTGTCCCTAATTTGCTGGGAAGTGGCGGTGCGGTCCCCTACGGCACTGCGTAGGATCCAACGGTCTTGGCGTGCATCCGTGCGTCGCTGCGGTCCGGTCCCAGGTCGACGGGCACGTGCACCTTCCGCCGACCACTGGCGACAACATCGATGTACTGTGGAGACCTCACGCCCCACGTGTTGAGCAATTCGGCGGTACGTCCACCCGGCCTCCCGCATGCCCACTATAGGCCCTCGCTCAAAGTCCGTCAACTGCACATACGGTTCACCTCCACGCTGTCGCGGCATGCTACCAGTGTTAAAGATTGCGATGGAGCTCCGTATGCCACGGCAAACTGGCTGACACTGACGGCGGCGGTGCACAAATGCTGCGCAGCTAGCGCCATTCGACGGCCAACACCGCGGTTCCTGGTGTGTCCGCTGTGCCGTGCGTGTGATCATTGCTTGTACAGCCCTCTCGCAGTGTCCGGAGCAAGTATGGTGGGTCTGACACACCGGTGTCAATGTGTTCTTTTTTCCGTTTCCAGGAGTGTATCTTCATGTGTAGCGTTGCCCAAACAAAGCTGACAAAATTCGTGAGCGAAAAGGTGGTGTAATGTTTACCTGAAGTTCTAAGTCACGTTCAGAGTGTTACAGACGAATAAACGGATGCAGATAATGACACAGCACGTCCCTCAATCTACTGTCGGTGAGAGACACGGAAATGCCTCCGTCATCAGCCTGAACGGTGGTCTGTTGGGAAGCAGAACGCATCGTGTCCTGAGCACATGAAAATATAACTCACCACTGGGAGACAAAACGCTCATATCGTGTAATACCACTTCAAGCCTTGGTAGTGGTATCAATTCGGCATGGAAGAGAGTCCACAAGTACCCATCAAGTATGTGATATCGCATCCATTGTCCCAAATAGTTCTGGGCATTTTCTATCGGATGATTTGGCAAACCTCTCGTAATACGATAACGTCCATGAGTGAGACTTAATGTAAGAAACGCGAAAAATATGAAACGTTGATGTGAAACTCCATACTTATTGTTAGTTCTACGACAGAGGGGAATGTAGGAGGAGAGAGGAAAGAAGCTTGTGCTACGCTAAGCTAACGAGACAACTGGAGTTTTCTAAACTTTTA